>NC_041382.1:326458781-326635925 GCF_002162155.2 Triticum dicoccoides | reverse complement strand
GGGGAGGGGGAGGTAGAGACCTAATTAGAGAGGTAGATCGACTTGTATATGTGTTGAGAAGGAGAGACCTAGCTATGCCTTGGGGGATATTGGTAGACATCCATACATAAGTGAAGGAAGAAAATAGGTTGGGAGAGATAGAGAGGTAGAGTGTCGGAGGGGTGGTGGAGTTGCTTCTCGAAGATGGTGGGAGAGGCCTACTAGAAAAACTGAGGGTACAACTGCAATATCAAGAAGAGTGGGGATGTGTTTCTGTGTGTGTGTGTGTGCGTGATAGATGTGTCAGGAGGTATGCATGGATGATGAAGGGGGACCATGTGTTTGGTAAGCAGACCTAGATCGGTAGATCAATTTTTGTGTGTCGGAGGAAGGGAGAGACATAACTAATGAGGTAGATTGATCGGCGCGTGGGGAAAACGAGTTATTGAGGACCTAGATAGCTATATGTATAGTGGGAGATGGTCGGTGTACATCCATTTGTTAGATGAAAATAAGGCCCAAAGAGACGGATAGAGAGAGAGATGGAGCTACGAGGTGGTGCGAGAGGCCTACTACCTAGATAGGGGGAGGATTGTGTGATTGTGAGATCGATGAAAACAGGGGCGAGAGTTTACACGTGTGTGGGACTGTATGAGAGACACGAGGCATGGACAGAGAAAGGAGGAGATGGCAAGTGTGTGTGTGTGTGTGTGGTAGGTAGACATCACCGGAGAGGTTTACCGATCGGTGTGTGGAAGGAAGGAGTTGTGGAGACTATGGGAGAACGACCTAAAGAAAAAAATGAATGAGCATGATGGATAGAATGGTTAGGGAGGGGCGAGGAGGGCGTGTGCATGCACGAGAGAAAGTTAGTGCTAGCTACAGAGGTTAGAGGATTGTGCGGGTGTAAGAGACTAACAAAGATCATAATTTGATATGAAAGTGGATTCATATATTTGAATAAGATATCATAGTGTTATAAACCTATGCATGCATGAATATAGTGGTGATACGCATGGTGTTGTTTTGGACATGTTATACTGTAATGTGATAATGCGTGGCGTTTGAAACTCACAGCTAAATATGGAACAATCTAAACCATACTATATATCGAACAATCTCACATTTTATTTGAGTTTGTGATAATGTGTTGCGTTTGCAGCTCACAACTAAATATCAAACAATCTAAACCATACTATATATCGAACACTTTCACATTTTATTTGAATTTGTGATTATGTGTGGCGTCTGCAAGTCACAGCTAAATACTTGTAGGCATAGGGGGCGTGGCACCATACATTATGTGATAAACACATTATACATATGAGACATAGTTTAGATTATGAAGATCTAGCTAGAGCTTGAAATGTACTGTGATTCGAAATCAATATAAAGTGGATTCAAACAATCAAGTTCGAGTTCATATAGTACACATAGTTCATATGTAAGTCGACATTAATCATGTGGCGTGTTGTGAAGATAATATATAAACGATGGTTTAACTTGACAATAATGATGCTTGTAGATCTTATTAAAATAGAGAAATGAATTCAAATGGTTTAAGTTGAAAACAATCATGATTGTAGATCTTATTCAAATAGAGAAACAAATTCAAATTTAGTTCATATTGAAGCGGTAGTATATACATTTGGAATGCACTAAAATGTTCATTTGAGTAGCAGGTTGCATGCATTATACACATAGCGAAATATTTTAATTGAACATAACATGGATTCAAAGTTTTGAATGGCATTTGCAGTGCGAATTGATTTGGTAGAGTACACGGGACTACACTCTCTTGTGTGGGGCGAATTGATTTCTTTTTGGTTTTTTCGTCGAGGGAAGTGCGAATTGATTTGATATGGTGTACACGTTAGGCTTGTCCGGAAATTTCAACCCGTGCCTTGTTATCCCGAATTTTTAAGATATCATGGTCCTAAAATTCCCTCCATCTCAACCCGCGCCTTGCTATCCCAAAATTACAATGCGCGTGAAAACTCCCACCTCCTGCGAAATCTTGACACGCGAAATTCCCTTGATACACCTGAACCGAAAGAACCACCTAGGTCAAATCGGTGGGGCTACTTTCGTAACTTATCCCACATTTCGGACAAGCGCATCCCTAAGCCATGGTTCCCCCTCCCATCCCCTCCCCCCATTCATACACCGAGGCCGCAAAAACCCACGAAGTCCCACACCCTCCTCCGTCCGCCACCCAGCCGGAGCCTCTTCCCCGATGACATCGTCCACCGCAACAGCTCGACGTCCCTCATCCACCGCACCGGATGAGGATCCGTCACTGATCTCGTTCTCCCGCCGGTTTAGCCACACATCCTCCACCTTCAGGGAGCTGCCGTGATGTTCCCTCGTCTTTCGCGCCATCTCCATTCCCACAACACCATCTTCACTTGCACCACCGGAAGAGCAACACCAGCACTGATTCCTCGAATGAAACTAAGGCCTAATCAGCGCCACCAAAGAGGTTCTACACTAATCGCTGCATTTTCTACTTGATTCGATCTCATGGTGCTGCCGGCACTTGCTCGTGAGCCAACATGGCATGGCTCCATCTACGATGGAGTCGCCGGCACTTCCTCCGCGGCGTCGATCCCTCGGTGGTGACGTCCACATCAGTAGGGAGCTACTGCTGCTTTGGCTCTTGCTCGTGCTGCTGCCCTGCCCTTGCTCTTGGTCCCCTGTCTGTTCTACTCTTGCTCGCGCTGCTGCTCTTGCTCTTGCTTTCGTTGCTGCTCTACTCTTGCTCGCACTGCTGCTGCACGAGCAGCAGATCCTGCTCTTGCTTGAGCCCCTGCAACTGCTACCCGAGATGGTGTTACGCGACCAGTTGCCCCAGCTCTCGCACACGCTGCTGCTGCTACTGCTTTTCTGCTACTAGTGCCTTCAGCTTCAACAATAAAATTTAGTTTTGACAGCAATATTCAGTTTCGACAGTAAAATTCAGTTTTGACAGTTAAATTCAGTTTTGACAGTTAAGTTTAGGGATGAGCGGCTGATTTATTTTACATCTAGCACTTTGTGGTTATGTATTTTACATTAGCTATTGGAGATGCTATTGGAATTCAACTAAGGTTAACGTTGTCTCTCTTGTCCTGCTTTAGCCTCGCCGTCATACAACTCACTAGAGCTGCTCCAATGATGAAAACCTCCATCACAGCGGAGCAGTACCCTCGGCTCCATTTCCAGACGCCTAAGATCTTCTTCCCCTCCTCCGACAGCCACATCAGCCGCAATATCCTCAGCGACCAACCCAATCATGTTGAAATCGACATGGCTTCGCCAAAGAGGTTGTACACTTGTTGCATCATTTTTACTCTACATGTTATATATATATATATATATACATATATATATATATATATATATATATATATATATATATATATATATATATTGTCCACTGAGCACACATAGTAATGTGAAATACGATTAGTTTCTCCGATATAACTAGCACTGAGGTACCATGGAACTTAGCTATCCGTGATGGACTCTCTAGAAAGCCATCATTATTTATTTCTGCGTGTTTGAGCTGTGCATGTGTAGATGGGCCTGGAAGTTGAGTTAGTAGGGCATTGGCCTGGGTCCAAAGTAGTTCAAGTAGCACAAAAACATTTTTGTAGTGTAGGATTTTGCCTGTTCAAGCCCGCCTACTAGAATTGCCAGTGGTTGAAAGGAAAAGTGAAGGAAAAACATAGGAATTGGAAAGTTTCCTATGGTACTACTATTAATGCATTCGGTTCAAAGGAATGGAGCAAAGGAAAACTATAGGATTTGTTCCTTTGGTGTCTCTTTCAAAGAAAAACCATAGGAATTTTAATATCCACTTGTCCATCCTTTTGAAATTCCTATTGATGAAGAACAAGACTAAGTGGTCATAGCATAATAGCATTATAAATGTACATTTTCTTGCGGTTTGACTTAATTTGACCATGCTTCTTTGCATTCCTGTGACCTTACAATTCCTGCGAACCAAACACTCAAATTGACAGAAATCGTGTGATTTTAAATTCTCTGTTTTGCAAATGCACTCCTATCCTATTACTGTGTATTTCCTATCCCTGCGTTGTTAGAATCATCCAATTCAAATGATCCCTTACAGAATTACTTATCTTACAGATAGTTTTCAAAGAAAACCTTGTGTGGTTTGTCCCGCTCCTGCTGCGCCGTCGTCCACCCCAGCTCAGTTTCTCCAACGACAGAAGGGTCCACCACAGCAGGGATCCGCCCTCGGGACTATCTTTCGATGCCTCAGATCTTCTTCCCCGTCGTCGTCAGCCACGAAAACTGCATTACCATCATCAACTGAATAGATGACCTCGAGGACTACATGGGTCCGCAAGAGAGGTCGCACTCTTTCATGCCTGCTTATGTTATGCATCGCTTAATATTACATGCTACTTTATCGTCCTGTTCACCGATTAGACCCTAAGTTAGCTCCAAACTAATGCTCAAACTTGAGTTTTTAAATGGTTGTGGGGTACATATCGGGGCGGAAATCAATAGTATATGTCTACTATCTGGGTAACCTCTGGTGTCCACTATGGGTTTCATGTTGGGTAGGAAACTAACAGTAAAGAAGTCATTGTCTATATTTTTTAACTGAAGCCATTATCTGCCTGCCATCATTGGTTTGGTTCTATCCATAGGTTGCTACCATCACTCTGGATTTGTGCATGCACTCCTTACATAATCTCATTATGTTTTATTCCTATGCATTTCACTTATTGTACACAATGGAACTGAACAAGTAGGGCAAAAGAGACGAGACTTGCGTGGCAATAAAATTTCATGCAGACGTCTCTCCATGGTGGGCGCAGAGGCAGCCCCCTCCACCCATTTCAGATTGTAATCAAGAGGAAGATAACTGTTCTGAGGGGCATCCAGAAGGAGCATACCACTCCTATTTACCCCCTGAGGTCTTTGCTCTAACTTGGCATGCTGATGCTGGTCATATCATACATATGGTGCCTTGCATTGCTTACTTTATACATCAAATACATCATCTTCTTAGTTTAGACATGCTTTGTGTGAATGCCATCTGTTTAGTTTCTTTATCGTATATATGAATTATGCAACGCCATCTTGTTTAGCCAGGTATCATATATGTGAATTTTGCAATGCCATCGTGCTTAGCCAGCCATCTTATATGTGAATTATAGCATGCCATCATTTTTTTCATTATGTATTACATTTGTCAACAATGTTAGTACATTCAACTACTCTTCCTGTGCATCAGCCGTTCGACACGGTCATGGAAAAATATGGAGTGGAAACAAGGTCTTCAGAGCAGACAAAGCTATCTGACGAAGCACATGTCTTGCTGGTTATGGATAGCTCCTTATAGGAGGATTCAGAGATAGATGACTAGTCCTATTCCCCCCCGAGGTGCATGCTCTAACTTGGCAGGGTTATGTTGCTCATATAGTGTGTATGGTGTCTTGCATTGCTATGTCATTTGCTTAGTTTAGACATGCTTTGTGTGAATGCCATGTGTTTAGTGTCTAAGTACCATATATGTGAATTATGCAGTGCCATCTTGTTGCAAGACATTAAATATGTGAATTATGCAATGCCATATTGTTGCAAGGCATTATATATGTGAATTATGCAATGCCATGTTGTTTAGCAAAGCGTCATATATGTGAATTATATCATGTCGTCCTTTTTTATATTTCTCATTGCATTTGTTGACAATGTTTATATATTCAACTGCTCTTCCTGTGCATCAGTCCTATTTCCCCTGACTCTATGCTCAAACTTGGCAGGATTTCATTACTCATATCATGCATATGTTGTCCTGCATTGCTTAGTTTTTACATCATATATGCGATGCCATCTGCTTACTTGCTTAGTATATAAATCATATATTTGAATTATATCATGCCATCATGTTTACATAGACAACATTTATCTGAATTATGGCATGTCAACCCATTTAATAAAGACATCATATAGGTATATCATCTCATCTTGTTTAGTGTTTACAGTCATCATATTTTGAATTATGTCATTCTATCCATGAATTATATCATGCTATCATATTTCCATAGGCGGCATGTATGTGAATTATGGCATGCCAACCTATTTAATAAACACATCATATAGTTATATCATGCCATCTTGTTTACATAGTCATCATATTTTGAATTATGTCTTTCTATCCTGTTTAGTTAGCCATCATATATGTGAAATTGTGTCATGCTATCCTGTTTGGTTAGATAACATAAATGTGAATTATTTCATGCCCTCTTTTATTCCCCACTATCCATTTCACCTGTCTATCATATGATGTTTGTACATTCAATTACTTTTCTTGTTTATCAGCCATTTGGATTGGAGGGGGCGATGGCAGTATCTAAGGGAGTAACAAGACAGTCTTCAAAAAAGATAGTGCTTCCAGTCGATGCAGATAGAACCACGGTTGTACTTGCCCAAGAACCAGCCCCACCACACATAACCCAGACTCCCGCAGATTGTACCCCTATCCAGTTGGATAGAGAACCAGCTACACCCCTTCTAACCCCAACTCGAGCAGATAGTAACCCGGTTCCAATTGACACAACACTGTCTCCACCATAGAGCACCCAAACACGAGCAGATAGTAAGGCAACTGCGGTGCCCAAACCACGAGGACCACCACTCCAAACCCCAACTCAATGCTGAAAGCAGAAGAAGAATTGTCCGCACGTCTGTAGCTATGGTTCATAATCCTTTGCTCTTGCATCACTGTATTTACTCATACCAACTATTTTTAAATTTGAAGGATGGAATTGAAACTCCAATGGTGCAACATGTATGTTTTAAACCTATTTCTTTAACTGGTTTGCTATTGTAACTTGCTGTATGTTGATTTCAGTTTCAATTGAATAAATAGTTATGTTCTCATGTAATGCATATTACAAGTGTTGTTATTACTGTGCATTTTCCCACACTTATATTCTATCTATGCTGCTTTGTCTTAAACTGATATTATCTTAACTGTGTCTCTATCTTGATTTGGCAACAGTGACCATGGTACATAGATATATGTTTGTTTCATGTTGTTATCCTATCCACTTTACTACTGAACTGATTTACCTAAACGAGTTTCATATACAACATGGTAAACCTGTGATGTGTCTGCTTGTTTGTCTTTTAGAATGTGGACAAAATATTGGAGAAGAGTACCTCTGTTATGCAATGGTAACGGAAGTATTGCAGATAAGGTTCAAGATAGTGAGACATCCCTAATGGTCTCCAAGAAAGCTGATAAAACCTATCTTGACGACAGTGAGACAACCCAAAAGTCTTGTCTTGATGTAGTGTTCGAGTTACTGGACACTGCTACTGGCACAAGCTCTTCGAACTTGCTGCCTGAATCAGTTCGTCTTCTTGAGTATCAACTGCAAGTTGAAAGACATCGATCAGATGTACTGCGACACGAAGCCGAAGGATTGAGAAATCCCTGCAGAATTCAAATGCATACTTTTTGGTGCAACAACAAGCGCTGGAGGATTTAAGCGCCAAACAGGAGAAAGTTAATAAGCTTGCTATGCATCTTGCCAGCATGGTGGGTACCCAGAATATTTTTTCTTGAGCTCTTCTGAAGTTGCTTCAGTTGTGGACTTGTTTTGCAGCGGCATTTATTTGCACTGGTCGATAACTTTGTTCCCTATATTTGCACTGGTGGCGAACTTTGATGCCCAGTGGATGTAATATGTGTAATAGCTGTAATAGCCTAGCATTAGTTGTTTGCTTATTTATTTCCTTACTGTCTGGTTTAGTTGTTTGCTTGTCGTCACTACAGTTCTTTTTCTACGTTTTTCTAGTGGCCATAATAACCTATTTTTTATAACTAGTCCACAATAACCATGGGCAACATATGGACCGTTGTAACCATGGTCCTGCTACGTGTTGTAGTGACCATGGGCCTCCTACAGGCCGCAGGATCCATGGCCCCTCGATGGGCCATATAGTCAATGGGTCTCATACGGGTCGTATAATCAATGGGCCTTATATGGGCCGTATTATTCATGGAGCAATAATTTTCCACAAAATGGGCCGTAAACGGGCTAGAGTGGAAATCATGTGTTTATGGCCCGACCATAACAAGCCATTAATAGGCCAAAATGCATAACATGCCTAATTCTATTGACAGGCATCACGGGTCGTTAATGGGCCGTATTTGACGATGCTATGAAAATAGCCCAACGGGTTAACAGGCCACAAACGGGCTGAGTGTAACCACGGGCTGAATTTGGCCCACAAGCAGAACATGCCAGTAATGGGTCGTAAGTAACTGAATGCTGGAAATGAGCCCAAGAATAAATGGGCCCTTAGAAGGCCGAAAGGCAAGACGGGCTGGAAACGGCCCAACAGAATAATGGGTCGTTAATGGGTGTAAAGCGTTACACTGTTCATTATGGGCCAGTTTCACCACGGGCCATTAATGGGCCAAGAGTTACATAGGGCCTCGTATGGGCCGAAAGACGTCATGGGCCATACATGGGCTGGAAGTTACAACAGGCTGGAATCATATTGGACGGCCCAGATGACGCTACTAGGCCCAATTCTCATAGGCCATAACTAGACGTGAGTTAGCGGGCTGTAAATGGGCTATATGCGAGCATGCCGTTAACAGGCTTTCCATGGGCCGACCCGCTACCTTTTTACCAAGTCAAACGGGCCGACCTTTTCACCTGAATGGGCCTCTGTTCGGCCGTGCCACATGTCGACGTATCATAGGCGCCTCCCATCCAATGAGTGGATGACATCTGTCCCAACGCTGAGCCGACACGTGACTCCTCTGGCCATTGAGAATTTTACACGTGGAAAATCCCCATTGGTCAGGGATGTTGACGAGTTATCGGATCCAAACCGGAACCCAATAGCTTAATGGCTACCCGTTACGGTGGATGCCACGTGTCGGTTACCCTTGATGAAAACACTTCCATGCCACGCCATTTATCGTCATGGAAGTGTATTTTTTGTAGTGTAGGCACACGTGACTAGAGAGGTATATCGATCGGTGTGTGCCAGAAAGAAGGAGAGCTGGGGGCCTACACAGATCGTGGGTGAACAGCCTAAAGAGAGATAATGAATGTGTGCAATGGAGCTAGAGAATGCCGATGCAGGGTGAGAGGGAGGAGGGCGTGTGCATGCATGAGAGAAAGATTGCACTAGCTACAAAGTTAAGAGGATTGTGTGGGTGTAGAAGACAAATAAGATCATAATTCATTACACAAGTGTATTTGGATATTTGAACAAGAGATCATAGTGTTTTAAACCGACGCATGCATGAATATAATGGTGATACGCACGGTGTGTTTATGAACATGTCATACTACCTATAATATATAGAACATTTATTTGAATTTGTCATAATGTAGGGGGCGTGGCACTATACTTTGTGTGATAAACACAGTGTACGTATGAAACATGGTTTAGATTATGAAGATCTAGTTAGTACATCAAATGTACTATTATTTGGAATCAACATCAAGTGTATTCAGAATTTTGATAGTTCATATAGTACACATAGTTCATATCTAACTCTATAGTAATCATGTGGTGTGTTGTTAAGATAATATACAAATGATGGTTTAACTTGGCAACAATCATGATTGTAGATTCTTATTCAAATAGAGAAACAAATTCAAATTTAGTTTTGATTGTAGTGGTAGTATAGACATTTGAAATGCACTGAAATGTTCGTATGAGTAGGTTACATGCATTATACAACTAGCCAAAATGTTTAATTGGACATAACATGGATCCATAGCTTCGAATAGCATTTGTACAGTAAAACGGGACAAGACTCTCTCTTTGTGTGGTGCGAATAGTTTTTTTGTTTTTTTGTTGTTGAGGGAAGTGCAAATTGATTTGGTACGTACATTATTAAACATTAGGCTTGTCCCTAAATTTCAACCCGCGCCTTGTTATCCCGAAAATTTAGATATCGCTTTGTCTCTTTGTGCTCCCAAAACTCGCTCCTTCACAACCCGCGTCTTACTATCTCGGAATTACAACACGCGTGAAAAATCCCTCAAGCTGCCAAAGATCGACACGCGAAATCCTCCTTCTAACCCTGAGCTGAAAGGAACGCTAGTTCAAATCGGTGGGGGTACTTTTGTAACACACCTAACATTTAGGACAGGCACGTCCCTAAGTCATGGTTCCCCCTCCCATCACCTCCTTTTTTGTTGGGGAACATAGGATGAAATTTCAAAAAAAAATCCTACGATCACGCAAGATCTATCTAGGAGATGCATAGCAACAAGAGGGGGAAAGTGTGTCCACGTGCCCTCGTAGACCAAAAGCGGAAGCGTTAGGTTAGCGCGGTTGATGTAGTCGAACGTCTTCGCAACCCAACCGATCAAGTACCGAACGTACAACACCTCTGAGTTCAACACACGTTCAGCTCGATGACGTCCCTCGAACTCTTGATCCAGCAGAGGGTTGAGGGACAGTTTTGTCAGCATGACGGTGTGGTGACAGTGATGGTGATGTGATCCGCACAGGGCTTCGCCTAAGCACTACGTGAATATGACCGGAGGAGTAACCGTGGAGAGAAACACCGCACACGGCTTGGAACAATTGGTGTGTGTTCCAGGTGCCCCCTCCCCATGTATATATAGGTTGGAGGGGGAGGGGAGCAGCATTGGGGCACCCCAAGTAGGAGGAATCCTACTTGGGGGCCTCCTCCAATTCGGCCTCCCCCTTTCCTTTTCTCCGGAGGGGGGAAGGAAAGAGGGGAGGGGGAAAGGAAGGGGGAATCCTATTCCCTCTATTTTCTTTCCTCCTCCCCTTTTCCTTTCTCCACTTAAGACGGCTTATAAGGAGGTGCACCAGCCCACTAGGGGTTGGTCTATCCCGCCCTTGGCCCAATAAGGCCCATATCTTTGTCGGGGGTGCCGGGAACCCCTTCCGGTGACCCGATACGTACCCGGTACCCCCGGAACACTTCCGGTGTCCAATTACTATCATGCTATATATGAGTCTTTACCTCTCGACCATTTCGAGACTCCTCGTCATGTCCGTGATCTCATCCGGGACTCCGAACAACATTCGGTCACCAAATCTCTTAACTCATATAATACAAATCGTCATCAAACGTTTAGCACGTGGACCCTACGGGTTTGAGAACTATGTAGACATGACCGAGACACCTCTCCGATCAATAACCAATAGCGGAACCTAGATGCTCATATTGGTTCCCACATATTCTACGAAGATCTTTATCGGTCAAACTATTATGACAAAATACGTTATTCCCTTTGTCATCGGTATGTTACTTGCCCGAGATTCGACCGTCGGTATCTCCAACCTAGTTCAATCTCGTTACCGACAATTCTCTTTACTTGTTCCGTAATGCATCATCCCGCAACTAACTCATTAGTCACATTGCTTGCAAGGCTTATTATGATGTGCATTACCGAGAGGGCCCAGAGATACCTCTCTGATACTCGGAGTGACAAATCCTAATCTCGATCTATGCCAACCCAACAAACACCTTTGGAGATACCTGTAGAGCATCTTTATAATCACCCAGTTACGTTGTGACATCTGATAGCACACAAGGTACTCCTCCGGTATCCGGGAGTTGCATAATCTCATAGTCAAAGGAATATGCATAAGTCATGATGAAAGCAATAGCAATAAAACTTAACGATCATTATGCTAAGCTAACGGATGGGTCTTGTCCATCACATCATTCTTCTAATGATGTTATCTCGTTCATCAAATGACAACACATGTCCATGGTTAGGAAACTTAACCATCTCTGATTAACAAGCTTGTCTAGTAGAGGTTTACTAGGGACACTGTATTTTGTCTATGTATCCACACATGTATGAAGTTTCCAGTTAACAGAATTCTAGCATGAATAATGAACATTTACAAAGATACAAGGAAATATAAATAACAACTTTATTATTGCCTCTAGGGCATATTTCCTTCAGTCTCCCACTTGCACTGGAGTCAATAATCTAGTTCACATCGCCATGTGATTTAACACCAATAGTTCATATCGCCATGTGACCAACACCCAAAGGGTTTACTAGAGTCAATAATCTAGTTCACATCACCATGTGATTAATGCCCAAAGAGTACTAAGGTGTTATCATGTTTTGCTTGTGAGAGAGGTTTAGTCAACAGGTCTGCCACATTCAAATTCATCTGTATTTTGCAAATTTATATGTCTACAATGCTATGCATGGAGCTACTTGTAACACCCCGGATGTAATTTACCCAATATGTACTCCAACTCTTGCCATTTCCGGTGTTAAGTTATTTTATTTTCTCGGGTTCGGGTTTTTGTCTCCGTGTGTTGTTATCGTTGTCATGCATCTCATATCATGTCATCATGTGCATTGCATTTGCATACGTGTTCATCTCATACATTCGAGCATTTTCCCCGTTGTTCGTTTTGCATTCCGGCGCTCCGTTCTCCTCTGGTGGTCATTTCTACCTCTCTTTCGTTTGTGGGGATTAAAAATTTCCGGATTGGACCGAGACTTGCCAAGCGGCCTTGGTTTACTACCGGTAGACCGCCTGTCAAGTTTCGTACCATTTGGACTTCGTTTGATGCTCCAACGGTTAACCGAGGGACCGAAAAGGCCTCGTGTGTGTTGCAGCCCAACACCCCTCCATTTTGGCCCAAAACCCACCAAAACCCTCTCCATCATCTAGAGCGTTCGATCACGATCGCGTGGCCGAAAACCGCACCTCATTTGGACTCTCCTAGCTCCCTCTACCTCTATATATAGACCCCTCCTCAAAATCCGGATCTCCCCCGTCCAAACCCTAGTCTTCGTCTTCCTCCGCGCGCCGGACAACGTCCGCCGGTGCCAGACGTGTCTGACCCAGCCACCGCCACCACGTGGCGCTCACTGACTCGCCGCCGCCACCGTGCCCACTTCGCCCGCCGCCGGCCCGGGGCAGCCCAGGCGGGGCCCTCCAAGCCCATCGGCCGGGCTGCGCCGCTCCGCAAGCCGCCTCACCTTCCTCCTCCACGTCCGCACCCTCAGCCGACCGCCCCGACTCCTACGGCCATCTCCTGCGACCTCCGGCGTACTGTTCTGGCGACCTCGGTTCCCGTGCATCGGATCTGGATCTGGACGTTTGGGTTGACTTTCTCCCGAAACCCTAGTTCATATTGCCCTGTTCATCGTGCTATAACTTTGCATTCGTAGCTCCGTTTTGGGCACATAGCATATCAAAGTGTTCGACTCGGGGAGTACATCATTTCATCTCATTGCATCATTTTCATTTGAGTTCATTTTGATGCCCGAAATGCTGTTAGAAGAGTGGTATTTGAGATATTTGGTAGATTTGCTGCTCTATTTAGATATTTGTCATTTTTGCCATGATTATTGTGTGCATGATATGCCCATGAGCTCTACATGTGTTTTGTTATATGTTTTGCCATCTATCCAGAGGTGCAACCCATGTATTTTTGTGATGTGTGTGGTGACTAGCACAAGCTTGCAAAGTGAGGCACTTGGTAATGATGATTTCAGGGACTTAGCATTTCCACTAAGTCTTTGACCTGTTTATCTCATATGGCCATATGTTCATGTTGTTTCCTAGTGATCCGTGCCTCTTTTGAGGATGATCAATAAGGATGTTTTGTTAATATTGTAGTGCTCTATCCATCCATGTCTTTGTTTGCAATTATGGAGCACCCTAGCTTGAGTCAATCGAGCTCTACTTTTGTCATTTCGTGAATCTGGGCAGAATTTCTACTTGTTAGCGATTTTGCCGATGATGTTGTAGTTGATCCGTGCATGCTATGGTTTTGTTCTTGCCATTTCTAGCTTGCATTTTGTGCATTCTTGATGGGTGTATGCTTAGCTTGTCATGACTTGCTCTGTGGTGAGTGCATCGAGCTCGTAAACATGCCTACTTGATATCTGTTTCAGCATGCTCCAGTTTTCACTAAGTCTGAGAACTGATTATGTTTTTGCCATGTTCACATGCTTGCAATTGTATTTTCTGATCCATTTTGGCTCAAGGTCACTAAGGGAATTTTGTTAAGCTCTTTGAGTAGCTCCAAGGCATGCTTTACTTTGCTATGTTCAGGTCCTGTAGCATGTAGTTTTGTTGCTCCAATGAGTGCTATCTGATATAAAATTCCAGACAAGTGTTAATCTCACTAAGTGTGAGATATGTTTGTCAAATGCATTTTTGCCATGCTCGTTTGAACCTGTTAATGGATGAGTTGGCCGTAGCTCAGTGCTAGACTTTTGTTAAGCATCATGAATGGATTCCTGCCATATATTTTTATGCCATGTTTGGGTGCTGTAGCATGTTCATCTTGTTGCATTTAGATGGCTACTTGCTGTAAATCGCAGAACGTGGCCATATTTGAATTGCTTGCCATTTCCAAACCGTAACTCCGATTCCGACGTTCTTTATATCGTTTTCAAGCGATTTAATCTCATCTTTCCAGTGGCACACTTGGATTCCCAAGTTGAGGCCAGGTTCATTCATTCCTTGTCAAATCTTGCATATGCATTACATATTGTATCCCGCATAGCATACCATCTTTGCATCATGTTGTTTGAGTTTGCACGTGGTTGATTGTGTCCTTGTTGCTTGTTTGTCTTGTTTGGGTAGAGCCGGGAGACAAGTTCACTAACGAGGATCCCGTTGAGTTTGCTTTCGAGGATCCAGTCAACTCTGACAACTTTGCAGGCAAGATGATCATACCCTCGAAATCACTACTATCTTTGCTATGCTAGATGCTCGCTCTTTTGCTATGCCTATGCTACGATGCCTACCACTTGCTTATCCTGCCTCCCAAATTGCCATGTCAAACCTCTAACCCACCATGTCCTAGCAAACCGTTGATTGGCTATGTTACCGCTTTGCTCAGCCCCTCTTATAGCGTTGCTAGCTGCAGGTGAAGATTGGAGACCGTTCCTTGTTGGAACATTATTTTTACTTGTTGGGATATCATTATATTGCCATGTTATCTTAATGCATCTATATACTTGGTAAAGGGTGGAAGGCTTGGCCTCTCGCGTAGTGTTTTGTTCCACTCTTGCCGCCCTAGTTTCCGTCATATCGGTGTTATGTTCCCGGATTTTTGCGTTCCTTACGCGGTTGGGTTATAATGGGAACCCCTTGATAGTTCGCCTTGATTAAAGCTTTTCCAGCAATTCCCAACCTTGGTTTTACCATTTGCCACCTAGCCCCTTTTTCCCTTGGGTTTTCAGAGCCCGAGGGTCATCTTATTTAAACCCCCCCGGGCCAGTGCTCCTCTGAGTGTTGGTCCAACTCGTCAGCCGCCGGTGGCTACCAGGGGCAACTCTGGGCTGGCCTACCGGAAGTTTGGACAATCTGAGTGTGCCCTGAGAACGAGATATGTGCAGCTCCTATCAGGATTTGTCGGCACATTCGGGCGGTGTTGCTGGATTTGTTTTAACCTGTCGAAGTGTCTTAAAGAACCGAGGTACCGAGTCTGATCGGAACGTCTCGGGAGGAGGTCTATTCCTTTGTTGACCGTGAGAGCTTGTCATGGGCTAAGTTGGGACTCCCCTGCAGGGATTTGAACTTTCGAAAGCCATGCCCGCGGTTATGGGCAGATGGGAATTTGTTAATGTCCAGTTGTAGATAACTTGGACCTTAACTTAATTAAAATGAATCAACAGTGTGAGTTACCGTGATGGTCTCTTCTCGGTGGAGTCCGGTAAGTGAACACGGTGTTGGAGTAATGCTTGCCGCAGGTTGCCCCCTAGTTGTTCGACCGTGCTTTGCCTCCTCTTCTCGCTCTCTTTTGCGAATAGGTTAGCCATCATATATGCTAGTCGCTTGCTGCAGCTCCACATATTTAGCTTGCCTTACCTATTAAGCTTAAATAGTCTTGATCGCGAGGGTGCGAGATTGCTGAGTCCTTGTGGCTCACAGATTACTTCCAAACCAGATGCAGGGCCTGATGTTTCCGCTCCATGTGACGCGCTTGAGCTCAAGTGGGAGTTCGACGAGGACTCTCAACGATACTACGTGTCTTTCCCTGATGATCACTAGTGGTGCCCAGTTGGGGGTGATCGGGACCGTGTCGCATGTTGGGTTGTCTTTTATTTTGGCGCCGTAGTCGGGACATGAGTGTTTGAATGTTGTAATGCTATTTATGTACTTTGATTGACGTGGCGAGTGTAAGCCAACTATGTTATCTCCCCTTTTATTATCTATATTACATGGGATGTTGTGAAGATTGCCTAACTTGTGACATATGCCTTCAATGCGATTATGTCTCTAAGTCGTGCCTCGACACGTGGGAGCTATAGTCGCATCGAGGGTGTTACAAGTTGGTAATCAGAGCCTTCCCCGACCTTAGGAGCCCCCACTGATTGATTGTTTTTAGCAGCCGAGTTTGTGTCTAGAAAAAAATGTTTTGAGTCATTAGGAATTATATATCGGAGAGTTTAGGAATTCTTTTTACTTCCCAGTCTCCTCACCGCTCTGGTAAGACATCCTGACGTAGAGTTTTGACTCTTCTCTTCTCAAATTTCACTAAAAAAATTTAGGATCACGCGGGTATCTTGGAATCGTTCCGATGGTTTTGTGATGAGAACATTATTCTTGGTGCCTCCTGTCTTTAGGGGTTGTGGCAGTGTCCCAGGGAGTTGAGCTCCGAGGTGTTGTCGTCACAATTTTATCGTTGCAGTTCTGGAATACCTGAGTTTAGTACGTCAACATCGAAAATCTCCTTTATGCAGTTCGTTGGTGAGATAACCTCGACGCCACCCAGTACTGGGGCGGGAGTTCGGGAGTATCGCCATAACTTGTATAACGGATGCTTTTCGAAGGTTGAGGTAGATGGTTTCCGAAGTTTTTCTCGGTTATGTGTTGAAGGATGGATATAGCTGGATGTAGGAATTGCTAGTTTTGGGTGAGATATTATGCTTCCCCTGTATCCCCAACACCTGATTGCATAACCGGAAAGGTTCGGGAGTTTCATAGGTGGGAATTCTTGTAGCTCTAGTTCTTCTTCCATGGATATTTGGTTTGAGATTGGGATTTCTTACCGACTATTCGTTCTTGATCCATACCTTGTTGATTTATTTATCTACCTAAATTCTAAGTGGCTTCTCAATTTATGGATATGTGACCATTCAAGAGGAATGAATTCGTTCATTTTGTTCGGATGTGAAGACTATGTTGCAATTTTCATTCTGTTGGATTCAGCTTCAATATTTGTCTATCAATGTGCTAATGGATGTCAACCTCTTCAGGATGGCTCCTCCAACGCGCGCGACTCCGAATCCTGATCCGCCACCATCTCCCCCTCCTCCGGAGGCATGGCAAGCTGTGATGGCCGCAACCAATGCAAACACACAGTTGATCATGCAAATTCTTCAAGAGCGCAATCAAGGCAACCAAGGGACCCAAGGCAACAATCAGTATCACTTTGCTACACTCAACCAGTTCCTTGCTAATGGGCCAAAGACTTTCAGCAATTGTGTTGAGGCAACTGATGCTGACGATTGGCTAGTGGATCTGTGTAAGCATTTTGAGTGCAGTAACGTCAGGCCTGAGGACTTTGTCAAGTTCGCTTCTTTCCAACTCAAAGACCAAGCTGCAGAATGGTTCCAGCAGTACAAGGATTCCAGAGGAGGACGTGTGATCACTTGGGATGAATTCCGTCAAGATTTCAGAGCTCATCATATCCCTCAGAGCGTGGTTGAAAGCAGGCATGAGGAATTCCGCAACCTGAAGCAAGGCTCTTTGTCTGTCTATGACTACAACGAGTTGTTTCAGAAGCTCGCCCGCTTTGCTAAGCAGGACGTACCTAATGATAAGAGCATGATATACCAGTTCAGGGGTGGTCTCAGAGAAGAAATTCAGCTAGCTCTTGTTCTCTTTGAGCCCTTGAGGTACGATGAGTTCTACAACATGGCATTGAAGCAAGAGGCTGCTCAGCTGAGGTGTGATGCTTCCAAGAAGCGAGTCAGAGATGCTACGCCTTCTTCCTCTACTCAAGTGGCCAAGCAGCAGAAGTATTGGCTTCCTCCTCCTCCATTCCGTCAGCCGTATCAGCAGAAGAGCAAAGGTGGCAGTGGATCTTCCCACCCACCCAACCCTGGCTTTCAGAACAAGACTTCGTCTCAAGCTCCAAGATCGAGTGCTCCGTATCACCGTCCACTTTCAGAGGTCACGTGCAACAAGTGCTAACAGAAGGGTAACTATGCCAACAAATGCTTAAATCAGAGGCGTCTCCCTCCTCCTCCTCCTGTGAGATCGGCAAGTACAGCTGTGGTCAAGCATAACCCCAAGTACGCCAAGGTCAATATGGTGAATGCAGCTCAGGCAGAGGATTCATCAGATGTCATCATGGGTAACCTTCTTGTTAACGATGTTCCTGCAAAAGTTCTTTTTGACACTGGTGCATCACATTGTTTCATCTCGAAACCTTTTGCATCTAAGCATGAGTTGATTTCCCAAGTTATGCATACATCGTTAGCAGTTGTCTCTCCGGGTAAATGTTTGCTCGCTAACCACGAGATTCCGGATATTTCTTTTATGATGGGTGATTTCAAGTTTCTGGCTTCTCCAATGGTTCTTGGTAACTCGGATATTGATCTTATTCTCAGGATGGATTGGCTATCTAAGCACAAGGCTCAGCTTGATTGTGCAGCCAGGCTGATTCAATTGAATCATTCGTCTGAGGATGTAATTGTCTTTGCCGCTCGGGATAATACTATTTGATTGTTTTCTCTCAATGAGAAGGGTGAACTGGATGCTATCTCGCAAATTCCAGTCATTTGCGAATATCAAGACGTCTTTCCAGAAGAGCTTCCAGGAATGCCTCCGCACCGGGCAGTTGAATTCGTCATTGATCTTGAGCCTGGCACGGAACCTGTGTGCAAGCGTCCTTACAAGCTCAGACCTGAAGAGTTGAAGGAGCTGAAGAAGCAACTCGATATTCAAGAGAGAATGGGTCTCATCCGGCCTAGTTCTTCTCCGTGGGGTTGTGGTGTTCTTTTTGTGAAGAAGAAGGATGGAACGGACCGACTTTGTGTTGATTACCGTCCATTGAACAAGAAGACCATCAAGAACAAATACCCACTTCCCAACATCAACAAGCTGTTCGAACAACTCAAAGATGCCCAAGTATTCTCCAAGCTTGATCTCCGTATGGGTTATCATCAGATTCGTATCCGTGAGCAAGATATTCCCAAGACGGCTTTCAGGACAAGCTATGGATCATATGAATAGACTGTCATGTCTTTTGGCCTCGTCAACGCTCCTCCGACGTTCTCTCGCATGATGAACTTCATCTTCAACGCCTACACCAATGACTTCGTTTTGGTCTATCTCGACGACATTCTGGTTTTCTCGAAGAACAAGGAAGATCATGCCAAGCACTTGCGTTTGGTACTCGATAAGCTAAGGGAACACAAGTTCTACGCCAAGTTCTCCAAGTGCAAATTTTGGCTCGATGAGGTTCTTTATCTTGGTCATATCATCTCTGCCAAGGGCATTGCGATGAATCCTGAGAAGGTGTCTGCAATTGTGAATTGGGAACCTCCTCAAAACGTGAAGCAACTCCGTAGCTTCCTCGGTCTCGCAAGTTATTGTCGAAGATTCGTTGAAAACTTTTCTAAGATCGCGAAGCCTCTCTCAAATCTTCTCTAGAAGCATGTCAAGTATGTTTGGTCTCCGGAGTGTGACATTGCTTTCAACACTTTGAAAGAGAAGTTGATCACTGCTCTAGTTCTGACTCCGCCTGATGAATCCAAGTCGTACGAGGTCTTTTGCCATGCCTCTCCCCAAGGTCTCGGTGCAATGTTGATGCAAGAGAAGAAAGTTGTTGCTTATACCTCTCGCCAGTTGAAGCCCAACGAGAAGAACTACCCCACTCATGATCTTGAGTTGGCGGCAGTTGTGCATGCTCTTTTGACTTGGAGACATCTCTTATTGGGAAGAAAAGTGGACATTTTCACTGATCACAAGAGTCTCAAGTACATCTTCACTTAGCCCAATCTCAACCTCAGGCAAACTCGATGGGTCGAAATGATTCAAGAGTATAATCCGAGTATAGAGTATACTCCAGGCAAGGCCAATGTGATTGCTGACGCATTGAGTAGGAAGGCTTATTGCAACAGTTTGATTCTCAAGCCTTATCAACCCGAGCTTTGTGAAGCTTTCCGCAAACTTAATCTGCAAGTTGTTCCTCAAGGTTTCCTCGCCATCCTTCAAGTCTCTCCTACCTTGGAAGACCAGATTCGCCAAGCCCAGCTTCTTGATGCTATGGTGAAAAAGGTGAAGATTGGGATTGCCAAGAGTCAACCCAAGTACAAGTGCTACCGCCTTGATGACAAGGATACTCTCTTCTTCGAGGATCGTATTGTTATGCCCAAAGGTGATCTTCGTAAAGTGATCATGAACGAGGCTCACAATTCTCTCCTCTCCATCCACCCTGGGAGCACGAAGATGTATCAAGACCTCAAGCAGGCTTATTGGTGGACTCGAATGAAGCACGAGATTGCTCAATTCGTGAATGAATGTGATGTCTGCAGAAGAGTAAAGGCAGAACACCAAAGACCAGCTGGTCTCCTCCAACCTCTTGCCATTCCAGAATGGAAGTTTGACCACATTGAGATGGACTTCGTGACTGGGTTTCCAAAGTCCAAACGTGGCAATGATGCTATATTCGTTGTCATCGACAAACTCACTAAAGTGGCTCATTTTCTGCCTATCAAAGAGTCAATCACTGCAGCTCAATTGGCGGAACTCTATACCTCTCGGATTGTCTCTCTGCACGGTATTCCACAAGTGATCTCTTCAGACCGTGGCAGCATCTTTACCTCCAAGTTTTGGGATTCTTTTCAGAAGGCCATGGGCACCAACATCCGCTTCAGCACAGCTTTCCATCCTCAAACTAGCGGTCAAGTCGAGCGTGTCAACCAGATTCTTGAAGATATGCTCAGGGCTTGTGTGATCTCCTTCGGCATGAAGTGGGAGGATTGTCTTCCATATGCTGAATTCTCCTACAACAACAGTTTACAAGCAAGTTCGGGCAAGGCCCCATTTGAAATTCTGTATGGCAGGAAGTGTCGTACCCCTCTCAACTGGTCTGAAACTGGTGAACGTCAGCTTTTGGGAAATGACTTAATCACAGAGGCAGAGGAAATGTGCAAAGTCATTCGAGATAACCTCAAAGCAGCCCAATCCCGCCAGAAGAGCTACTATGATAGTAAGCACCTCGATTTGGCTTTTGAGATCGGAGATCATGTTTACCTCCGCATCTCTCCAATGAAAGGTACTCGCCGCTTCGGTATCAAAGGGAAGCTTGCCCTCAGATACATGGGACCTTTCAAGATCGTCATCAAAAGAGGCGACCTCGCCTATCAACTCGAGCTTCCTTCAAACTTTGCAAATGTGCATGACGTGTTCCATGTCTCTCAGCTCCGAAAGTGCTTCAAGACTCCTGACCGCACCATCAACTTCGAGGACATTGAGCTCTAAGAAGATCTCTCTTATCGTGAGCACCCAGTTGCAATTCTTGAAGAGACTGAATGCAAGACTCGCAACAAGTCAATCAAATTCCTCAAAGTCAAGTGGTAACACCATTCCGACCGTGAAGCTACCTGGGAACGCGAGGATCACCTCCGTTCTGAGTACCCGGCGTTCTTTCAATCCTAGATCTCGGGACGAGATCCTTTCATAGTGGTGGAGTGTTGTAACACCCCGGATGTAATTTACCCAATATGTACTCCAACTCTCGCCCTTTCCGGCGTTAAGTTATTTTATTTTCTTGGGTTCGGGTTTTTGTCTCTGTGTGTTGTTATCATTGTCATGCATCTCATATCATGTCATCATGTGCATTGCATTTGCATACGTGTTCATCTCATGCATTCGAGCATTTTCCCCGTTGTCCGTTTTGCATTCCGGCGCTCCGTTCTCCTCCGGTGGTCATTTCTACCTTTCTTTCATGTGTGGGGATTAAACATTTCCGGATTGGACCGAGACTTGCCAAGCGGCCTTGGTTTACTACCGGTAGACCGCCTATCAAGTTTCTTATCATTTGGACTTCGTTTGATGCTCCAACGGTTAACCGAGGGACCGAAAAGGCCTCGTGTGTGTTGCAGCCCAACACCCCTCCATTTTGGCCCAAAACCCTCTCCATCATCTAGGGCGTTCGATCACGATCGCGTGGCCGAAAACCGCACCTCATTTGGACTCTCCTAAATCCCTCTACCTCTATATATAGACCCCCTCCTCAAAATCCGAATCTCCCCCGTCCAAACCCTAGTCTTCGTCTTCCTCCGCGCGCCGGACAACGTCCGCCGGCGCCGGACATGTCCGACCCAGCCGCCGCCTCCACGTGGCGCTCATTGATTCGCCGCCGCCACCGCGCCCACTTTGCCCGCCGCCGGCCCGGGGCAACCCAGGCGGGGCCCTCGAAGCCCATTGGCCGGGCCGCGCCGCTCCGCAAGCCGCCTCGCCTTCCTCCTCCACGTCCGGACCCTCAGCGGCCGCCCCGACTCCTCCGGCCATCTCCGGCGACCTCCGGCGTACTGTTCCGGCGACTTCGGTTCCCGTGCATCGGATCTGGATCTGGACGTTTGGATTGACTTTCTCCCGAAACCCTAGTTCATATTGCCATGTTCATTGTGCTATAACTTTGCATCCGTAGCTCCGTTTTGGGCATATAGCATATCAAAATGTTCGCCTCAGCGAGTACATCATTTCATCTCATTGCATCATTTTCATTTGAGTTCATCTTGATGCCCGAAATGATGTTAGAAGAGTGCTATTTGAGATATTTGGCAGATCTGCTGCTCCATTTAGATATTTGTCATTTTTGCCATGATTATTGTGTGCATGATATGACCATGAGCTCTACATGTGTTTTGTTATATGTTTTGGCATCTATCCAGAGGTGCAACCCATGTATTTTTGTGATGTGTGTCGTGACTAGCACAAGCTTGCAAAGTGAGGCACTTGGTAATGCTGATTTCAGGGACTTAGCGTTTCCACCAAGTCTTTGACCTGTTTATCTCATATGGCCATATGTTCATGTTGTTTCCTAGTGATCCATGCCTCTTTTGAGGATGATTAGTAAGGATGTTTTGTTAATATTGTAGTGCTCTATCCATCCATGTCTTTGTTTGCAATTATGGAGCACCCTAGCTTGAGTCAATCGAGCTCTACTTTTGTCATTTCGTGAATCTGGGCAGAATTTCTACTTGTTAGCGATTTTGTCGATGATGTTGTAGTTGATCCGTGCATGCTATGGTTTTGTTCTTGCTATTTCTAGCTTGAATTTTGTGTATTCTTGATGGGTCTATGCTTATCTTGTCATGACTTGCTCTGTGGTGAGTGCATCGAGCTTGTAAACATGCCTACTTGATATCTGTTTCAGCATGCTCCAGCTTTCACTAAGTCTGAGAACTGATTATGTTTTTGCCATGTTCACATGCTTGCGATTGTATTTTATGATCCCTTTTGGCTCAAGGTCACTAAGTGACTTTTGTTAAGCTCTTTGAGTAGCTCCATGCCATGCTTTACTTTTCTATGTTAAGGTCCTATAGCATGTAGTTTTGTTGCTCCAAAGAGTGCTATCTGATCTGAAATTCCAGACAAGTGTTAATTTCACTAAGTCTGAGATTTGTTTGTCAAATGCATTTTTGCCATGCTCGTTTGAACCTGTTAATGGATGAGTTGGCCGTAGCTCAGTGCTAGACTTTTGTTAAGCATCATGAATAGATTCCTGCCATGTATTTTTATGCCATGTTTGGGTGCTGTAGCATGTTCATCTTGTTGCATTTAGATGGCTACTTGCTGTAAATCGCAAAACGTGGCCATATTTGAATTGCTTGCCATTTCCAAACCGTAACTCCGATTCCGGCGTTCTTTATATCGTTTTCAAGCGATTTCATCTCATATTTCCAGTGGTACACTTGGATTCCCAAGTTGAGGCCAAGTTCATTCTTTCCTTGTCAAATCTTGCATATGCATCACATATTGTATCCCGCATAGCATACCATCTTTGCATCATGTTGTTTGAGTTTGCACATGGTTGATTGTGTCCTTGTTGCTTGTTTGTCTTGTTTGGGTAGAGCCGGGAGACGAGTTCGCTAACGAGGATCCCGTTGAGTTTGCTTTCGAGGATCCAGTCAACTCTGACAACTTTGCAGGCAAGATGATCATACCCTCGAAATCACTACTATCTTTGCTATGCTAGATGCTCGCTCTTTTGCTACGCCTATGCTACGATGCCTACCACTTGCTTATCATGCATCCCAAATTTCCATGTCAAACCTCTAACCCACCATGTCCTAGCAAACCGTTGATTGGCTATGTTACCGCTTTGCTCAGCCCCTCTTATAGCGTTGCTAGCTGCTGGTGAAGATTGGAGACCGTTCCTTGTTGGAACATTATTTTTACTTGTTGGGATATCATTATATTGCCATGTTATCTTAATGCATCTATATACTTGGTAAAGGGTGGAAGGCTCGGCCTCTCGCCTAGTGTTTTGTTCCACTCTTGCCGCCCTAGTTTCTGTCATATCGGTGTTATGTTCACGGATTTTTGCGTTCCTTACACGGTTGGGTTATAATGGGAACCCCTTGATAGTTCGCCTTGATTAAAGCTTTTCCAGCAATGCCCAACCTTGGTTTTACCATTTGCCACCTAGCTCGTTTTCCCTTGGGTTTCCAGAGCCCGAGGGTCATCTTATTTAAACCCCCCCGGGCCAGTGCTCCTCTGAGTGTTGGTCCAACTTGTCAGCCGCCGGTGGCTACCAGGGGCAACTCTGGCCTGTGTTGGGGAACGTAGCAGAAATTCAAAATTTTCCTATGTGTCACCAAGATCTATCTATGGAGAGACCAGCAACGAGTAGAAAGAGAGTGCATCTACATACCCTTGTAGATCGCTAAGCGGAAGCGTTCAAGTGAACGGGGTTGATGGAGTCGTACTCGTCGTGATTCAAATCACCGATGATCCTAGTGCCGAACGGACGACACCTCCGCGTTCAACACACGTACAGCCCGGTGACGTCTCCCATGCCTTGATCCAGCAAGGAGAGAGGGAGAGGTTGAGGAAGACTCCATCCAACAGCAGCACAACGGCGTGGTGGTGGTGGAGGAGCGTGGCAATCCAGCAGGGCTTCGCCAAGCACCATGGGAGAGGAGGAGTAGGGAGAGAGGTAGGGCTGTGCCAGAACTTCGTGTGTAGCTCCCATGCGCCTCCCCACTATATATAGGGGTGGAGGGGCTGGTTTCTTGCCCTCCAAGTCCATTGGGGCGTTGGCCAAGGTGGGAGGAAAGAAATCTCATTATTTCCTTCCCCACCGATTGTTATCCCCCCTTTTTAGGGATCTTGATCTTATCCCTTCGGGATATGATCTTATTCCTTCTAAGGGGGGATCTTGGTGTGCCTTGACCAGGGGTGTGGGGCCTTGCCCCCACTATCCACGTCCATGTGGGTCCCCCCATGCAGGTGGGCTCCACTCCGGAACCTTCTAGAACCTTCCCGGTACAATACCGAAAAATCCCGAACATTTTCCGGTGGCCAAAATAGGACTTCCCATATATAAATCTTTACCTCCGGACCATTCCGGAACTCCTCATGACGTCTGGGATCTCATCCGGGACTCCGAACAACATTCGGTAACCACATACAAACTTCCTTTATAACCCTAGCGTCATCGAACCTTAAGTGTGTAGACCCTACGGGTTCAGGAGACATGTAGACATGACCGAGACGTTCTCCGGTCAATAACCAACAGCAGGATCTGGATACCCATGATGGCTCCCACATGTTCCACGATGATCTCATCGGATGAACCACGATGTCAAGGACTTAATCAATCCCGTATTCAATTCCCTTTGTCTATCGGTATGTTACTTGCCCGAGATTCGATCGTCGGTATCCAATACCTTGTTCAATCTCGTTACCGGCAAGTCACTTTACTCGTTCCGTAACACATCATCCCGTGATCAACTCCTTGGTCACATTGCGCATATGATGATGTCCTACCGAGTGGGCCCAGAGATACCTCTCCATTTACATGGAGTGACAAATCCCAGTCTCGATCCGCATAAAACAATAGATACTTTCGGAGATACCTGTAGTGCACCTTTATAGTCACCCAGTTACGTTGTGACGTTTGATACACCCAAAGCACTCCTACGGTATCCAGGAGTTACACGCTCTCATGGTCGAAGGAAGAGATACTTGACATTGGCAAAGCTCTAGCAAATGAACTACACGATCTTTTGTGCTAGTCTTAGGATTGGGTCTTGTCCATCACATCATTCTCCTAATGATGTGATCCCGTTATCAACGACATCCAATGTCCATAGCCAGGAAACCATGACTATCTGTTGATCACAACAAGCTAGTCAACTAGAGGCTCACTAGGGACATATTGTGGTCTATGTATTCACACGTGTATTACGATTTCCGGATAATACAGTTATAGCATGAAAAAAAGACAATTATCATGAACAAGGAAATATAATAATAATACTTTTATTATTGCCTCTAGGGCATATTTCCAACAGTCTCCCACTTGCACTAGAGTCAATAATCTAGTTCACATCACCATGTGATTAACACTCACAGGTCACATCGCCATGTGACTAATACCCAAGAGTTTACTAGTGTCAGTAGTCTAGTTCACATCACTATGTGATTAACACTCAATGAGTTTTATGTTTGATCATGTTGCTTGTGAGAGAGGTTTTAGTCAACGGGTCTGAACCTTTCAGATCCATGTGTGCTTTACAAATCTCTATGTCATCTCCTAGATGCAGCTACCATGCTCTATTTGGAGCTATTCCAAACAACTGTTCTACTTGGAGCTATTCTAAATTATTGCTCCATTATATGTATCCGGTCTCTCTACTCAGAGCTATCCGGATAGGTGTCAAGCTTGCATCGTCGTAACCTTTACGACGAACTCTTTTACCACCTCCATAATCGAGAAAATTCCTTAGTCCACTAGTTACTAAGGATAACTTTGACCGCTGTCCTGTGAGCCATTCTTGGATCACTCTTGTACCCCTTGACTGACTCATGGCAAGGCACACTTCAGGTGCGGTACACAGCATAGCATACTGAAGAGCCTACGTCTTAAGCATAGGGGACAACCTCCGTCCTTTCTCTCTATTCTGCCGTGGTCGAGCTTTAAGTCTTAACTTCGTACCTTACAACTCAGGCAAGAACTCCTTCTTTGACTGGTCCATCTTGAACACCTTCAAGATCATGTCAAGGTATGTGCTCATTTGAAAGTATTATTAAGCATTTTGATCTATCCTTATAGATCTTGATGCTCAATGTTCAAGTAGCTTCATCCAGGCTTTCCATTGAAAAACACTTTCAAAATAACCCTATATGCTTTCCAGAAATTCTACGTCATTTCTGATCAACAATATGTCAACAACATATACTCATCAGAAATTCTATAGTGCTCCCACTCACTTCTTTGGAAATACAAGTTTCTCATAAACTTTGTACAAACCCAAAAATTTTGATCATCATCAAAGCATACATTCCAACTCCGAGATGCTCACTCCAGTCCTTAGAAGGATTGCTGGAGCTTTGCATACTTATTAGCATCTTTCGGGATTGACAAAACCTTCCGGTTGTATCACATACAACCTTTCCTCATTAAAATCGTCGAGGAAACAATGTTTTGACATCCTATCTGCAAGATTTCATAAATAATGCAGTAATCGCTAATATAATTCCAACAGACTCTTAGCATCGCTACGAGTGAGAAAATCTCATCGTAGTCAACTCCTTGAACTTGTCGGAAAACATCTTAACGACAAGTCGAGCTTTCTTAATGGTGACATTTACCATCATTGTCCGTCTTCCTTTTGAAATCCATCTGTACTCATTAGCCTTACGACCATCGAGCCGTTCTGCCAAAGTCTACACTTTGTTTTCATATATGGATCCTCTCTCGGATTTTATGGCCTCAAGCCATTTATCGGAATCCGGGCCCACCATCGCTTCTCCATAGCTCGTAGGTTCATTGTTGTCTAGCAACATGACCTTTAAGACAGGATTACGTACCACTCTGAAGTAGTACGCATCCTTGTCATCCTACGAGGTTTGGGAGTGACTTGATCCGAAGTTTCATGATCAATATCATAAGCTTCCACTTCAATTGGTGTAGGTGCCACAGGAACAACTCCCTGTGCCCTGTCACACACTAGTTGAAGAGACGGTTCAATAACCTCATCAAGTCTCCACCATCCTCCCACTCAATTCTTTCGAGAGAAACTTTTCCTCGAGAAAGGACCCGATTCTAGAAACAATCCATATTGCTTTCGGATCTGAATTAGGAGGTATACCCAACTGTTTTGGGTTTCCTATGAAGATGCATTTTATCCGCTTTGGGTTCGAGCTTATCAACCTGAAACTTTTTCATATAAGCGTCGCAGCCCCAAACTTTTAAGAAACGACAACTTAGGTTTCTCTAAACCATAATTCATACGGTGTCATCTCATCGGAATTACGTGGTGCCCTATTTAAAGTGAATGTGGTTGTCTCTAATGCCTAATCCATGAACGATAGTGGTAATTCGATAAGAGACATCATGGTACGCACCATATCCAATAGGGTGCAACTATGATGTTCGGACACACCATCACATTATGGTGTTCCAGGCGGTATTAATTGCGAAACAATTTCCACAATGTCTTAATTGTGTGCCAAAACTCGTAACTCAGATATTCATCTCTATGATCATATCATAGACATTTTATCCTCTTGTCACAATGATCTGCTACTTCACTCTGAAATTACTTGAACCATTCAATAATTCAGACTTGTGTTTCATCAAGTAAATATACTCAACATTTACTCGAATCATCTGTGAAGTAAGAACATAATGATATTCACTGCATGCCTCAGCACTCATTCGACTGCACACATCAAAATGTGTTACTTCCAACAAGTTGCTATCTTGTTCCATCTTACTGAAAATGAGGCTTTTCAGTCATCTTGCCCATGTGGTATGATTTGCATATCTCAAGTGATTCAAAATCAAGTGAGTCCGAACGATCCATTTGCATGGAGTTTCTTCATGCATATACACCAATAGTCATGGTTCGCATGTCTCAAACTTTTCAAAAACGAGTGAGTCCAAAGATCCATCAACATGGAGCTTCTTCATGCATTTTATACCATTATGACTTACATGGCAGTGCCACAAGTAAGTGGTACTATCATTACTATCTTATATCTTTTGGCATGAAAATGTGTATCACTACGACCGAGATTCAATAAACCATTCCTTTAGGTGCAAGACCATTGAAGGTATTATTCAAAAATAGAGTAACCATTATTCTCCTTAAATGAATAACCGTATTGCGATAGACATAATCCAATCATGTCTATGCTCAACGCAAACACCAATCTCGGTGGTAGAGGGAGCGTGCGATGCTTGATCATATCAACCTTGGAAACACTTCCAACATATATCGTCAGCTCACCTTTAGCTAGTCTCCGTTTATTCCATAGCTTTTATTTCGAGTTACTAACACTTAGCAACCGAACCGGTATCCAATACCCTGGTGCTACTAGGAGTACTAGTAAAGTACACATTAACATAATGTATATCCAATATACTTCTATCGACCTTGCCAGCCTTCTCATCTACCAAGTATCTAGGGTAATGTTGCTCCAGTGGTTGTTCCCCTTATTACAGAAGCACTTAGTCTCGGGTTTGGGTTCAACCTTGGGTTTCTTCACTAGAGCAGCAGCTGAATTGCCGTTTCATGAAGTATCCCTTTGTTCCCTTGCCCTTCTTGAAACTAGTGGTTTCACCAACCATCAACAATTGATGCTCCTTCTTGATTTCTACTTTCGCGGTGTCAAACATCATGAATATTTCAAGGATCATCATATCTATCCCTGATATGTTATAGTTAATCACGAAGCTCTAGCAGCTTGGTGGCAATGACTTTGGGGAAACATCACTATCTCATCTGGAGGATCAACTCCCACTCGATTCAAGTGATTGTTGTGCTCAGACAATCTCAGCACAAGCTCAACGATTGAGCTTTTCTCCCTTAGTTTGCAGGCTAAGAAAATCGTCGGAGGTGGGCACGAGCCTGAAATCCCAATTTCAGCCCTCGAAACATCTCATATGTTCCGCGACGTTTCGAAAATGTCTTTGGTGCCTCTACTTAAACCATTTAATTGAACTATCACGTAGTTATCAAAACGTGTATGTCCGATGTTCGCAACATCGACAAACGACGTTGGGGTTCAGCACACTGAGCGGTGCATTAAGGACATAAGCTTTCTACTGATCGCATAATCGCTACTATCAACTTTCAACTATATTTTCTCTGGGAACATATCTAAACAGTGGAACTAAAGCGCGAGCTTACGACATAATTTGTAAAAGGTCTTTTGACTATGTTCAGGATAATTAAGTTCATCTTATGAACTCCCACTTAGATAGACATCCCTCTGGTCATCTAAGTGATCACATGATCCGAGTCAACTAGGCCATGTCCGATCATCACGTGAGACGGACTAGTCATCATCGGTGAACATCTTCATGTTGATCGTATCTACCATACGACTCATGCTCGACCTTTCGGTCTCCGTGTTCCGAGGCCATGTCTGCAATGCTAGGCTCGTCAAGTTAACCCTAAGTGTTTTCGCTGTGTAAAACTGTCTTACACCCGTTGTATGTGAACGTAAGAATCCATCACACCCGATCATCACGTGGTGCTTAGAAGCGACGAACTGTAGCAACGGTGCACAGTTAGGGGAGAACACTTCTTGAAATTTTGTAAGGGGTCATCTTATTTACTACCGTCGTCCTAAGCAAACAAGATGCATAAACATGATAAACATCACATGCAATCAAATAGTGACATGATATGGCCAATATCATTTTGCTCCTTTTGATCTTCATCTTCGGGGCTCCATGATCATCATCGTCACCGGCACGACACCATGATCTCCATCATCATGATCTCCATCATCGTGTCGTCATGAAGTTGTCACGCCAACGACTACTTCTACTTCTATGACTAACGCGTTTAGCAATAAAGTAAAGTAGTTTACATGGCGTTCTTCAATGACACGCAGGTCATACAATAAATAAAGACAACTCCTATGGCTCCTGCCGGTTGTCATACTCATCGACATGCAAGTCGTGAATCCTATTACAAGAACATGATCAATCTCATACATCACATATCATTCATCACATTCTTCTTGGCCATATCACATCACATAGCATACCCTGCAAAAACAAGTTAGACGTCCTCTAATTGTTGTTGCATGTTTTACGTGGCTGCTATGGGTTTCTAGCAAGAACGTTTCTTACCTACGCAAGACCACAACATGATATGCCAATTTCTATTTACCCTTCATAAGGACCCTTTTCATCGAATCCGTTCCGACTAAAGTGGGAGAGACTGGCACCCGCTAGCCACCTTATGCACCAAGTGCATGTCAATCGGTGGAACCTGTCTCACGTAAGAGTACGTGTAAGGTCGGTCCGGGCCGCTTCATCCCACAATACCGTCGAAACAAGATTGGACTAGTAACGGTAAGCATATTGAACAACATCAATGCCCACAACTACTTTGTGTTCTACTCGTGCAAAGAATCTACGCAATAGACCTAGCTCTGATACCACTGTTGGGGAACGTAGCAGAAATTCAAAATTTTCCTACGTGTCACCAAGATCTATGTATGGAGAGACCAGCAACGAATAGAAAGAGAGTGCATCTACATACCCTTGTAGATCGCTAAGCGGAAGCGTTCAAGTGAACGGGGTTGATGGAGTCGTACTCGTCGTGATTCAAATCACCGATGATCCTAGTGCCGAACGGACGGCACCTCCGCGTTCAACACACGTACAGCCCGGTGACGTCTCCCACGCCTTGATCCAGCAAGGAGAGAGGGAGAGGTTGAGGAAGACTCCATCCAACAGCAGCACAACGGCGTGGTGGTGGTGGAGGAGCGTGGCAATCCAGCAGGGCTTCGCCAAGCACCATGGGAGAGGAGGAGTAGGGAGAGAGGTAGGGCTGTGCCAGAACTTCGTGTGTAGCTCCCATGCGCCTCCCCACTATATATAGGGGTGGAGGGGCTGGTTTCTTGCCCTCCAAGTCCATTGGGGCGTTGGCCAAGGTGGGAGGAAAGAAATCTCATTATTTCCTTCCCCACCGATTGTTATCCCCCCTTTTTAGGGATCTTGATCTTATCCCTTCGGGATATGATCTTATTCCTTCTAAGGGGGGATCTTGGTGTGCCTTGACCAGGGGTGTGGGGCCTTGCCCCCACTACCCGCGTCCATGTGGGTCCCCCCATGCAGGTGGGCCCCACTCCGGAACCTTCTAGAACCTTCCCGGTACAATACCGAAATATCCCGAACATTTTCCGGTGGCCAAAATAGGACTTCCCATATATAAATCTTTACCTCCGGACCATTCCGGAACTCCTCATGACGTCCGGGATCTCATCCGGGACTCCGAATAACATTTGGTAACCACATACAAACTTCCTTTATAACCCTAGCGTCATCGAATCTTAAGTGTGTAGACCCTACGGGTTCGGGAGACATGTAGACATGACCGAGACGTTCTCTGGTCAATAACCAACAGCGGGATCTGGATACCCATGATGGCTCCCACATGTTCCACGATGATCTCATCGGATGAACCACGATGTCAAGGACTTAATCAATCCCGTATTCAATTCCCTTTGTCTATCGGTATGTTACTTGCCCGAGATTCGATCGTCGGTATCCAATACCTTGTTCAATCTCGTTACCGGCAAGTCACTTTACTCGTTCCGTAACACATCATCCCGTGATCAACTCCTTGGTCACATTGCGCATATGATGATGTCCTACCGAGTGGGCCCAGAGATACCTCTCCGTTTACACGGAGTGACAAATCCCAGTCTCGATCCGCATAAAGCAATAGATACTTTCGGAGATACCTGTAGTGCACCTTTATAGTCACCCAGTTACGTTGTGATGTTTGATACACCCAAAGCACTCCTACGGTATCCAGGAGTTACACGCTCTCATGGTCGAAGGAAGAGATACTTGACATTGGCAAAGCTCTAGCAAATGAACTACACAATCTTTTGTGCTAGTCTTAGGATTGGGTCTTGTCCATCACCTCATTCTCCTAATGATGTGATCCCGTTATCAACGACATCCAATGTCCATAGCCAGGAAACCATGACTATCTGTTGATCACAACGAGCTAGTCAACTAGAGGCTCACTAGGGACATATTGTGGTCTATGTATTCACACGTGTATTACGATTTCCGGATAATACAGTTATAGCATGAAAAAAAGACAATTATCATGAACAAGGAAATATAATAATAATACTTTTATTATTGCCTCTACGGCATATTTCCAACAGTCTGGCCTATCGGAAGTTTGGACAATCTGAGTGTGCCCTGAGAACGAGATATGTGCAGCTCCTATCGGGACTTGTCGGCACATTCGGGCGGTGTTGCTGGATTTGTTTTAACCTGTCGAAGTGTCTTGAAGAACCGAGGTACCGAGTCTGATCGGAACGTCTCGGGAGGAGGTCTTTTCCTTTGTTGACCATGAGAGCTTGTCATGGGCTAAGTTGGGACTCCCCTGCAGGGATTTGAACTTTCGAAAGCCGTGCCCGCGGTTATGGGCAGATGGGAATTTGTTAATCTCCGGTTGTAGATAACTAGGACCTTAACTTAATTAAAATGAATCAACAGTGTGAGTTACCGTGATGGTCTCTTCTCGGCGGAGTCCGGGAAGTGAACACGGTGTTGGAGTAATGCTTGCCGCAGGTTGCCCCCTAGTTGTTCGACCGTGCTTTGCCTCCTCTTCTCGCTCTCTTTTGCGAATAGGTTAGCCATCATATATGCTAGTCGCTTGCTGCAGCTCCACATATTTACCTTGCCTTACCTATTAAGCTTAAATAGTCTTGATCGTGAGGGTGCGAGATTGCTGAGTCCCTGTCGCTCACAGATTACTTCCAAACCAGATGCAGGGCCTGATGTTTCCGCTCCATGTGACGCGCTTGAGCTCAAGTGGGAGTTCGACGAGGACTCTCAACGATACTACGTGTCTTTCCTTGATGATCAGTAGTGGTGCCCAGTTGGGGGTGATCGGGACCGTGTCGCATGTTGGGTTGTCTTTTATTTTGGCGCCGTAGTCGGGCCATGAGTGTTTGAATGTTGTAATGCTATTTATGTACTTTGATTGACATGGCGAGTGTAAGCCAACTATGTTATCTCCCCTTTTATTATCTATATTACATGGGATGTTGTGAAGATTACCTAACTTGCGACATATGCCTTCAATGCGATTATGTCTCTAAGTCGTGCCTCGACATGTGGGAGCTATAGTCGCATCGAGGGTCTTACACTACTCTAGCTAATTTCTCCCACTTTCAATATGTATCCAGATTGACACTCAGAGTGATCTGGATCAGTGTAAAAGCTTGCATCGATGTAACTCTTTATGACGAACACTTTATCATCTCCATAACCGAGAAATATTTCCTTAGTCCCCTTAGGTAACTAAGGATAATTTTGACTGCTATTCAGTGATCTACTCCTGGATCACTATTGTACCCCTTTTCCAAAGTCATGGCAAGGTACATGATATGTATGGTACATAGCATGGCATACTTTATAGAACCTATGGCTGAGGCATAGGGAATGACTTTCATTCTTTCTCAATCTTCTGTCGTGGTCAGGCTTTGAGTCTTACTCAACTTCACACTTCGCAACACAGACAAGAACTCTTTCTTTGACTGATCCATTTTGAACTTCTTCAAAATCTTGTCAAGGTATGTGCTTCGTGAAAGTCCAATTAAGCGTCTTGATCTATCCCTATAGATCTTCATGCCCAATATATAAGTAGCTTCACCGAGGTCTTTTGTTGAAAAAATTCTTATTAAAGTATTGTTGGGGATATTACTACTGGACATAAACCGGCCAGGAGAGGCCAGGTTATCTCTATGATGATTACTTTATTTGAAGCCCAGGAAGACAAAGGATGGTGGCGCTTCATGAAGGCCCAAGGCCCAAAGGCGGGTTAAGGCCTATAGACATAAACTGACATTGTTATGTAACTTGTATTGTAAGATAGAAGGAATAGAGACCGAGCTGGACACGTTGATGATCCGACCTCAGGACTCTGTAAACCGACGGGCATCAGCCTATGTATATAAAGGGGTGACCCGGCGGCGGTTTAGGGACAACACACAATAACTCGAGAGCCAGGCAAAGCGGATTTGCTCCCTGGTCATCGAAACCCAAACAATTCCATCACAACTGGACGTAGGATTTTACCTTCATCGAACGGGGCTGAACCAGTATAACTCTTGCGTCTCTTGTCCGCTTTAACCCCTTTAAGCTAACCCGTCGCAATGGATCCACAACTAAGTCATTCCACAAGGACATCTGTCGTGACAAAACCTGGACAGTTGGCGCCCACCGTGGGGCTATCGCACGATGGTTTCTAGTTCTTGAAGGGCAGCTTCGAAGGACTCAAGGGATATGCTGTGGGTCGAATGACTAAAAGTTATCGCAGCAAGCTCTACATCGACGATGCAGGATGGAGTCCCGAGGCCGGCTCAATTGAGTACGGGTAACGGGTCCCCTTTGGTGGAATTCGCGTCTTCATCGGCAAGATCAGCGAATCGGGCCCTGAGCCGGACATCTGCACCGACCTCATCGAGACGGCTCAACATGCAAGATCCACCCAGGTTCAGCCCGCTGTAAAGCGTGCCTTTGTAGGTGTCATCCATGGAGCGGAATATGAGGATAGATTGGCATCTGGTGGCGAAACTGTTGTCTATTCTGATGACGAGTCTTCAACCAGAGAGACCGAGTCACTGTATCAGCTACAGGATGGCCGTGTAAGTGGATGTTCCGGTGGCGACAATATTCCGGGCCCCATGGATCCGCCGAGTCAGGTCGCGGTCTTCATGGCCGGTGCACAATCAGCGCAGCACTCTTCTAGCAACGCGGTAATGATCTCCGGTTCAGCAGCGGCAACACCAACAGGAGCAGGGGGCTCTGCGCTGCCTCTGGCTCAGGTTTTGTCCAATTTGTTCGACGCTTTGGCAATGTTGCTGGCAGCGGAGGTGGACGCAGCAAACCGGGATCAGCACAACGCAGAGATTGCAAAGGTGATGGATCAGATAACTCAAGCTAAGGCGGACCTGGCGGCAGAGAACGCCAGGAAGACTACAAAGCGGGCCGAGTTAGAGGCTCAGGCCTACCGACTTATGCTGGATCAGAGTGCGTCAGATGATGTCATGAGAAGAAGATACCGGTTGCACCTCCCGCTAGTTTTTGAGGCAAGAAATCTCTTTAACACACCAGGAGCAGGCACCGGCAACCAGCCAGTGGTAAACCGGGCGGAGGCACCTAGGACCGGGGCACCGGTTCAGCCTTGTGCGATAGATCCGCTGCCTCAGCCTCGTCAGAATGATATCCCATCACGACACGTCTCAACACCTTCGGGTCATTACTCTAACCCATTGGATAACATCGTTGCCGCCGCTTCACGATTGGCAGCTCTCCCGATTGATGGCGAGTCCCCAGTAGCGGTTGAGACATGACGGGCTAGGGAGCTCCTTCAGACGGCCTTAACTCAGCAGCAGGCTTATTCATATAGTCGCGAAAGGATTCATTCTACTCCCCACCCGAGCCGGAGCTATAGCAGGCATATCGATGAACCGTCCGTATCAAGCAGTGCGCGGAATCGTAATCTACCCCGTGGCCATAACCCGATGGGTGGCGGTGGCAATGCTCAGGATGTAGTGGATCCCGCTATGGCACGTCGAGAAGCCGAGTTAGCGGCACAACACGAAGCTCCGGTTCGTCAGTTCACTCCGGTTCGTCCAACAACGTCGGTGGAACTGGGGGTTACCTCCAGTTCTTTGGGAGTACCATGTCTTGTCTCTGCATTGTGCAACGTATGGCTACCCAAGGATTTCAAAGGCCCGCGCAAGGTGCCAAATTACACCGCCGATTTATCCCCGAGTCATGGGTGGAAAGCTATGAGATGGCAATGGAGATGTTGGATGTGGACGAGGCGGCGTGTGACAAATAATTTACCATGATGTTGGAGGGAACAACTCGCACATGGTTGAAAAACCTTTCGGCCAACTCCATTGGGTCGTGGGTCGAGTTAAGGGCCCGATTCATCCAGAATTTTAAGGATACATGCAAGCAGCCCATGTCAATCGTGGATTTAGCTGCCTGTGTCCAGGAGGATGGAGAATCAACAACCCACTGGGTGCGCCGGGTTTCGGATATTTTGCATTCATCAGACCGCATCAATGCTGACACAGCCGTTTTAACATTGGAATGCAATTGCCGGTTTGCACCTTTGAAACTGAAGTTGGGACGACTCAAATGCCATTGTAATGACATGGGAACACTTATGGCGGCTCTGGTGAAATATTCTGACTCTGATAGTACCAAGGACCCCGAGTCTGATGATGAGAAGACAAGGAAGGGAAAGAAGAGCGGCAGCACCAAGGGGCAGCGGCATAACCCGGCAGGTCATGGGAACAACGGTAAACACAAAGCGGATAATAGCCTGGACTTTGTGGCTAACACCAACACCCAGGATAACGGTCAGCAGCATAAGGGTAAACCGCCCCAGCGGGGTGGAGGGTCAGGCCCCAATCTGGAATGCTTGCTAAATCAGCCTTGCTCAAAGCACAGATCAAAGGAGAGGCTGGCCACACATCTTTGGAAGGATTGATTCATTATGCGGGAATTCAAAAATTCAAATCTCTTTCAATACGGCAATGGACCGCCCGATGGTTCAGGAGGCGGTTTCCATGGGCCGAGTTTTGGAGGTGGCAGCTCCGGTTCAGGATTCCAAGGCAACCAAACCGGACATGGCAATCAAGGCAGTCAGGGCGACCAAGGAGGTTACAACCATCAGGGGAATCAACAGCAGCCGCAAACGGGTTATCAAAGCAATCCGAAGCAGTTGAACAGTGGGCAGTATCATGTCTTCACCACTAGCTTATGTAAGCGCGATCAAAAGCTTCATAAAAGGGTCGTGAACTCTGTTGAACCGGCGGTACCTCGTTATCTATGCTAGTCTGAACAGCCCATCATGTGGAGTCGAGAAGATCATCCACCCCGGGTTGACAAACCGGGTCATCTCGCCTTGGTGGTGGCACCTCAGGTTGGGGGTATAAGTTTACCAAGGTGCTTTGAAGTGGGGAAAATCAAGCATCCATATCATGCCCTGTTCGGACGGTTGGCTTATGCTAAGTTCATGGCAAGGCCTTGTTATGTTTATCTGCAGCTTCAGATGCTGGGTCATAAGGAGACCATCACAGTACATGGGAGCCGGAAGATTGCTTTGGAATGTGAAGAAGGTGATGCGACTTATGCTGAGTCGGTTTGTGCCACAGAGGAGTTAAATTTTTATAAGGACAATGTTGATCCGGCAGATATGACTTCTCTGAAAAAGCCAACTATTGAGCATGATCCGGCGCTGAAATTTAAATCGACTGAGGAGACTAAGCTGGTTAACTTTGTTCCTGGCGATTCATCCAAGCAGTTTAGCATCAGCGCTAACCAGGATCCAAAATAGGAAAGCGCGCTCATCGAGTTCATCCGTGAGAACCGGGACATGTTTGCATGGAAGCCTTCTGACATGCCAGGTGTACCAAGGGAACTCGCTGAGCACACCCTTAATATAGATTCTAAGTTTAAACCGGTCAGGCAGTTTCTTCGCCGCTTCAACAAAGAGAGGCGTAAAGCTATTGGTGAGGAAGTAGCCCAGCTTTTGGCAGTAGGGTTTATTGTGGAGGTCTTTCACCCGTGAGTGGCTAGCTAATCCGGTGCTGTTACTTAAGAAAAACGGCACTTGGCGTATGTGTGTGGATTACACAGACTTAAACAAAGCTTGTCCAGCTGACCCCTTTGCTCTCCCTCATATCGATCAAATTATTGATGCTACAGCTGGTTGTGACCGTTTGTGTTTTCTGGATGCTTATTCTGGTTATCATCAGATCAAAATGGCAGTTAAGGATCAGGAGAAGACAGCTTTCATAACTCCCTTTGGAGCCTTCTGCTATATATCTATACCTTTCGGCTCAAGAGTGCCCAAGCGACTTATCAGTGCTACGTCCAGAATTGTCTGCATAAACAGATTGGGCGCAATGTTCATGCCTATGTGGATTATATTGTGGTGAAGTCCAAAAAGGAGGAGACATTGATAGGGGACTTGAAGGAAACTTTTGATAACCTCCGGGTTTATAAGATGATGCTTAATCCGGCAAATGTGTCTTCGGTGTACCGGCAGGCAAGCTTTTGGGTTTTCTGGTGTCTAACAGGGGCATTGAAGCTAATCCGGAGAAGATCACGGCTATCACATCTCTGGATAAACCGGCGTGTATCAACGACGTTCAGCGTTTGGCAGGCCAGATTGCAGCCTTAAGCCGGTTTATCAGTCACCTTGGAGAGAAGGCTATCCCTTTGTATCAGATGCTAAAGAAAACGGATCACTTCATCTGGAGTGATGTTGCTGATAAAGCGCTTGGGATTTGAAGAGACAGATAGCCAAGCCACCTGTCCTTGTGGCTCCGGTTGATAAAGAGCCCTTGTTACCATATGTGGCTGCTAATACATGGGATGTTAGTGTGGCTATTGTTGTGGAGCGCAAGGAGGCTGGAAAAGGGTATCCGGTTCAACGGCCGGTTTATTATATCAGCGAGGTGCTTATTGAGTCCAAACAGAGATACCCACATTGGCAGAAGCTGGTGTATGGGGTTTTCATGGCAAGTCGGAAGCTCAAGCATTATTTTCAGGGTCATCCTATCACACTGGTCAATTCAGCCCCCTTGGGAGATATCATCCAAAACAGAGAAGCAACTGGCCAGATTGCTAAATGGGCTATTGAGCTTGGACCTCACGGGTTAAAGTATACGCCTCGCACAGCAATCAAATCCCAAGCACTTGTGGACTTCATCAATGATTGGACAGAGTTGCAAGCACCGCAGGAAAAGCCACACAACGCTTATTGGACTATTCATTTTGATGGGTCCAGGCAATTGGAGGGCTCTGGGGCTGGAGTCATATTAACTTCCCCACGAGGTGATAAGTTTTGTTATGTTCTCCGTTTAATGTTCCCTTGTACTAACAATGCAGCTGAGTATGAGGCCTTGCTCCATGGTCTTCGGATGGCTAAGGAAATGAATTGAAGCCGGGTTAAGTGCTTTGGTGACTCGGACCTGGTGGCTCAACAGGTATCTGGCACTTGGGATTCCAAGGATCCACTCATGGCGGCATATAGACGAGAGGTGGATGCAGTGGCTGGTCATTTCAAGGGTTATCGGGTTAACCATATAGACTGGCGAAAGAATGAAGCGGCAGACGCTTTAAGTCGCTTAGGATCTCAACGTAAACCGGTGCCACCCAATACCTTTCTAGACATGCTGCATAATCCGTCAGTCAAGATACCTACGGAGGAGGATTTGGTTGTGCCTAACCTCGAGGCTCAATTGGTGGCGGCTCTTCATGTTATTCCGGATTGGATGGTCCCATACCTAGCATACATGAACCGGAGCGAGTTACTAGACGATGAAACCTTGGCCCGACAGATAATCTGGTGATCCAAGTCTATGACCATTGTCAATGGGGAGCTACATCATTGCAGCATCACAGGAGCGTTTCAGTGTTGTGTGTCTCCTCAAGAAGGTTGTGAGATTTTGCATGAGATCCACAAAGGAGATTGTGGTCACCACGACGGTTCAAAATCCTTGGTGGCTAAAGCCTTTCGTCACGACTTCTATTGGTTGACGCTCATGCAGATGCTGAGGATTTGGTAAGAAGGTGTGACGGTTGTCAGAAGTTTGCACGTCGTGCTCATGTTCCGACTCAAGAATTAAGAATGATTCCAATAACTTGGCTGTTTGCAACTTGGGGGCTCGATATGGTTGGACCTTTTAAGAGGTCCAAGGACAAGAAGACCCACCTGATGGTGGCGGTTGATAAGTTTACCAAGTGGGTAGAGGCAGAGCCAGTCAGTAAGTGTGATGCGGCCACGGCGGTTCAATTCATCAGAAAGGTGATATACCGGTTTGGTTTTCCACACAACATTATAACTGATAATGGTACTAATCTGTCCAAGGGTGATATGGAAGGATTTTTTCAACGTGAGCACATCCGGCTTGATGTGTCATCAGTGGCTCACCCCCAATCTAATGGTCAAGCAGAGAGGGCCAATCAAGAAATTTTGAGAGGTATCAAACCCTGGCTTATGGTTCCTTTAAAGCGGACGCCGGGTTGTTGGGTGGAGGAGTTACCTTCTGTGTTATGGAGTATCAACACCACACCGAACAGATCTACAGGTTACACGCCTTTCTTCATGGTTTACGAAGCAGAGGTAGTTCTCCCTAGTGACATCCGTCATGACTCGCCCCGTGTGGCGGCTTATGTTGAAGCTGATAATGAGAAAGCACTGGACCTGTTAGATGAGGAGCGGGATCTTGCGACGACACGTTCGGCGATTTATCAACAAGATCTGCGATGTTATCACAGCCGCTAGGTTAAAACCAGAACTTTTCAAGAAGGCGATCTGGTGCTCCGGCTCATCCAGGATCAGACTGATATGCACAGGTTATCCCCACCTTGGGAAGGGCCTTTCGTGGTCAGCAAAAATTTACACAATGGATCATACTACCTTATCGATGTTCGAGAGCACAAAGACTCACATAAATCGGAGAAGGAGACCCAGCGGCCGTGGAATATAGCTCATCTTCGGCCTTACTATACTTGAGCCATAGGCTCTTTCTATGTACATAATTATGACAATGTAGATATTATGATCAATATAATAAACCGGAGCCTCAGATAAAGCGGGGTCTCTATTGTTTTTACCTCATGTGTGTTTACATGGAGGCTTCTGTTTACAAAGCGGAGTATTGCTGATCCTGCTTGTAAAACCACACATATAAAAGGAATTCACTATGGGGATTGGTCGTATCCGAACCTTAGCTACACCTCTTTATCGGCTTAAGGCCAAAGGGAAATCACTAGGGGGCTTGGTTGTATTCACACCATAGCTACACCTCTTGATAGGCTTAAGGCCAAAAGGAAATTATGTGGGGCCAAAGAGAGTGTTGCACCAGCATAACTCAAACATAGGCACCTACCGAGCACAGACCAAATGTTGCTTGGGGTCTCTTTGCTTCTCAAAGAAGAAAGAGACTGCACCCTTGCAATAGGCTATCAAGCCAGGCTTGGAAGCCAGGTGTATTCACCTAAAACCCTGGTTTATCCTGCCTCTTTAAGTAAGCCACTCCGTCCAGGTAAACCTGGTATGACCCGTCGAACGTTTGACAAGTCAATCTCATAGACCCTGAACTTGTCAAAGTTAAAATGATGATTGGTTAAAGATTGAGGTCCATCTTAAAAGGCTTTGAAAAATGGTTTAACTCAGTGGCCTGGCAGCCCATGAAAAGCCTTGATTTAGGGCCTGGCAGCCCATGAAAAGCCTTGCATATTCTTCTTGTATTTTTTTGCAAAGTTTTTTCTCTTTTTAAGATTCATCCATATTTTCTGATAAACCGGCGTTTATTACAACCCAGTGTGGCTTACAATGCTAAGTTGTCAGTACATGATCAGCTATAATCCGGCGTTTGTTGCTCTGGTCTGGTTTTGACTACAAGTCACCAGTATTATATGGCTAAAACCGGTGTTTATCATAACCCGGTACGGTTTTATCATAAACCGGCAAACCTGGAAGAAGTCATCAATACTCCAGATTAGTATTATCACCCTTATTATAATAACCGTTGGTCAACCAACAAGGTAACATGTATCATCTGTTTTATATCTGGCTTGTTTTTAAATAGATCCTTGGCTCTACACCTAGGCTATCTATTTGGGTATCATGGCTTGTCCAGTGGTAAACCACCAGGATGCTTTCAATCTCTTGTATGCAGGAACAAGTTGAAATACAGCCACTGCGGATTATGCATATAATAAGATCCCAAAAGCATGGCGAGTTATCAGTATCTAGCAAAATAAGTATGCTCGATGGCATAACATACAAGTGTTTGAACTAGCCTATTACAAGGCGCTTTAATGCCCACACGGAATGATTGTTTCAGTAAGAATGGTAGGCTGTGACCGACTAAACCGGCCTACAGTTCAGGATTCATCGCCAGGACAACTTGAAGATTGAGGGTCATCTTGAGTCGGTGCATCCTCCTCCTCCCTGCCCAGTGGCTGGAAATCAATCGTTGTCCAATCGATTCCAGTTAAAGCTTGGAACACAGATTCTTCACTTATAAGGGTGGAAGGATCAATGTCAGGGGCATAAGTGTGCTTACGAATTGGCGGAACCAGCTCTTCTACATCATGTGTTGGGGAAGGATATCTTGTCTGATCAGCATCGTAAACCGGCTGATAATGAGAAAAATCTGTTTCTTCCGCCAATTTGCTCGCTATGGGTCGCATTTCCCTTGTCAGCCTTCAGAGATCATCATTGTTAAATTCTGAACCGTCTTCCTTCACGCCGGGATAGCCTTGGCCAATATCTGTCGGTTCAAGATTTGGAATCCAGGCCTTGGCCCGGATTAGCGTAGTCAGCGCGCCTGACCTTGCAGCTGGTTTTTTAAGTTCATCCAACCGAGCAGCCAACATTGACAACTTCTCGATGGTTTCTTTTATCAACGTTGGAGGAGGCCTGTTATAAGCAGCGGTGCAAATAGCCCGTTGGGATCCGGAATATAACTGCTCTATCAAAGTATAGGCAGCCTTTAGCTTCATCCGCATGTCAGAGCCCAGATGGGTAATGTGGGTCCCTGTGACATTACAAGCATCAGTAAACTGGTAACTGATAAGATAAAATGACTTGAAAAACATCAGATGAGGATACTTACCAAATACAACAGAGGTCATAGTGTTTATTTGCCGCTTTAAGGTGGTCAGTTCTTCGACCATCGGATTAAGGGCTGCTTCTGTGTCTTCAGCCCTCTTTGCTAAAGCGGCCTTCTCTGTGTCCGAATCTTCCCGTTCCTTCTTAAAGGTTTCCTTCAGCTTCTCCATGGCTGTTAAGACATTGGTCAGTTCCTCCTTGGCTTTAGAAGCCTCCGCTTGCTGAGATTTAATGTTCTCTTGAAGATCAACGGTTTGGGCGTCCTTTTTGATCAGCTCAGCCTATAAAGGAAAGACATATCATCAGTAGTTTGTATATATTTGAAGTACCAAGCACATAACAAGTTAAGCACTTTACACTTGGGGGCTAATGCCTACTCGCTTCGTTTCTAGAAAATTATTTCAAGTCCCAAGTGTAATGCAAGCATTATTCTTGGCACTTGGGGGCTAATGTACATCTGCTCAAAGTAACAGTGGTTAAAGTCCTGCTTCTCCTTGGAAAGATAAACCGGCCCTTGGGGATTACACAAGCGAAAGTTACAGGATAACAATGCTAAAGTACCGGTTCATTTTTAAAGGATCAACCGACCCTTGGAGGATAAGTATGCAGAGCTGCGGTATTATGAAGTCCCGGTTTTCGATTACCATCATAAATCGGCCCTTGGGAGCTACTAGAGTTGGTACTTACAATTGGGCTTAAGAGAGAAAAAATTAGGCAATTACCTCATAACGCTCCTTCACCAGGTTCACTAAACCGGCTTCGTAGTCACGATTTGTGTACAAGCGGTTTAAAAAACCAGAATGGAGCTCCTGGGCATTAAGATGGGCATAGCTTGATAAATCGGTGCTCCATTTGCCTTTTTCCATGGCAGAACATTCCTCCTTGGTGCTATGTTTTGCTAATGCAACACGATGGCCAAGGGAGGTGTGGCCAATGCCAGTAATGATAACATCATCTTCCTTGTCACCAGCAGCCTTCACTGGAGTTGGCAGAATATCAGTAGCCTTAACCGGACTAGATGGTCCATCATCAGTACGGACTGGACTTGCCGGTTTATCAGCCTGCACTACGGTATCAACTTCTACTTGTTCAGTAAAGACATGATCTGGGGGTGGCAGGTCATCAAGTGTGGCATCAACATTTGCTCTCTCCGGTTCTTGAATTGTCTCCGATTCAACAATCACATGGTAGTTAGACGGTTTATCTACACGACCCTTCTTACTGGGTCTGGCCTTGGCTCTGAAAGAGAAAGATATACATATCAGTATAGCACATCAGTATAAAGCGTCAAACAGAGAAAACTTAAGGCATTTACCCAGGGACAGTCTTGAGGGGTGGAAGCTGTGGGGCAGTTGACTCGCCGGATGATGAAGGTGGCGTTCCCTAATAATTTGAATCGGATGGATTAAGAGGCTGTCGGAAATAACCCGCCTTAGCGTAAGAAGTATTTGAAGTATTTGAGACCTCAGATCGGCACTTCCGAACCGGAGTATTTGGCAGACCAGTTGAAGTGACTACTTGGCCACTATGTCGGGTTGTGCGGCGAGCTTCGTGTTGCTGCTTATTCAAAATAAAGTTTGGGTCCAAGTGAGATAGGGGGTGAGAAAATCTTATTTTCCAGACTTCTTGGCGAATTTTTTGTGTTGGCAGAGGGCCTGAACTGGAGGAAAGGATAATTACCTCTGCGTCGTCAGCTTGGCTGCCCTCAGCGTCATCCTGATAAATATCATTGTCTATGAGGTGTATGAAAAATGAACCAAGAGAATCAAGTTCTACCTCTACATCCGGTTCATCAGGGTCGTCATCAAGATCTAAACTGATTGGTTCAGTTGCCTTCCTCTTGGCAGGTCTCTTGACAACCTTCATTTTAAGTCGAGGGTCCTTAACCGTTTTCTCCTGTGGTTTCTTTTTCCAGAACGGGCCATCACCCTCTTTAAAAGATGGGCAGAGGGTATTAAAATTTGCATAGTTCAAGAATATCAGATATAAAACAGAAGCAAAACAATTCTTACAGCAGGCGGTTTGTTCCGTGTGTAAAAGGGACTTAGCTCGGTCTTACTACAGACAACTTCATGTTCATTCAGCATTTTCTTGACAGACTCAGTAACTTCATCATCTGTTAGCTGAATGTCAATATGACATTGAGAGTCTTTTAAGTTACCAGTATACTCGCACATTAAACCGGAGTGATGACTTAACGGCAAGAAACTCCAGGATAGCCAGCAACAAACAAAGTCCACACCTGTCAAACCATTGGCCATGAAAGCTCTAAGCTTGGCGAGTTGTGGTGCATACGAGGCCCGTTCCTTGGCAGTTAGTCGTTGCAGAAGTGGATGTGTGTTGGTAAGCTGGTGAGCACGGTAACCCGGCAGAGGGTTCTCATCTTCAGGAAAAGTATCCTTACAATAGAACCAAGTCTGATTCCAATCCTTTGGGTGACTGTGAAGTTTGGCGCGAGGAAAGCTAACATCCTTCCTTTTCTGATTGGAGACACCACCAAGTTCAGTATGGGGCCCGTCTACGAATTCAGTGCGACGGTTTAAGTGGAAGAAATCCCGGAACAGCTCGACAATCGGTTCTTCTTGTAGATAGGCTTCACAAAACACCTAAAAGTTGCAGATATTGCACATAGAGTTGGGTCCAATATTTTGAGGGTGGATCTGAAAGCTGGCAAGTACATCACGGAAAACTTGGATCCAGGCGGTTTAAAACCACAGCCCATGTGATCAGCAAACACTACTACTTCGCCATCTCTGGGGGTAGGAGGGTTTTCTAGATCGGGAACTCGCCACTGGATTTCACTCTGCTTCGGTAAAGTGCCAATTTTGACACATCCATCCAGTTCCTCCTCAGTAACCCAGGAAGGGACCAAGTTACAGGAATAGAATTGTTTGGCCATTGCAAGCGAAGAGTTGGAAAAGATTACTACCGGTTTACGATTCATGAATGACAACGCGTAAAGCGCGACTGGTTAAGAAAAAGGAATTCAAGCATGTAAAATTGTTAAACCGGAGGCTGATGCCGTTATAAATGGTAAAGCGACGAGCAGTTTACAAGGGGACCAATGGCATATGACAGATTACTTTCTACAAGGATAAACCGCCTATGCAGATAAGGATGGTATAGATCTAAGGTAAAAATGACTAAGTGAGGAAAAACAGGTTTCGCAAAATCACATTGGTATGTTGGATCTACCACAAGTCAGGAAAAGAAAAAAGATTTAGACCTAAAAAAGTTGGTCCTGGAGTAGTTCACAAAAGGTCCAGATCAAGTTCTTATGCGTACAAGGCTTGGTTTGATAGCCGAGATAAGGACTACCATAGCTACTGCCCGGAACGCGTCAAGCTTGAGGTCTGCTGTCTATGGACTGATGAAGAACAAGAGAAGAGTGCCTTGAACCCATATGAACCCTAAGTGGGTCTACAGAGGAAAGAGGGAAAGACTTACTGCAACTATTGAAGCAGCGGAGCTACGCCGCGTCTCTCTGGTGCGATCAGGTTGATGCAGCGGTCGACGGTGAGGCAGAGCCGAAGCTCGACGACGGCGGCGGCACTCGGGTGCAGGGGCGTCGCGAGGAGGAAGAAGAGATGAAAAGGCAACGGAAAGAAAAGGAAAGGGATCCTCCGCCCTATTTATAAGGACAAAGAGATAAGCGACAGGCGCGGGAATCGAGGAGCCCAAAAAATGGATATATAATGAGGTTGTCGCCTCGATTATTGGATGCTCATTAATAAAGAGTATCTTCGGGTTTATTGAACAGATGACATCACAGCGGTTTACTAAAAATCTGGAGGATGGCGTCACGACGGTTTACAAGATCCATGCGAAGGTGCAAAGGGAGGAATTTTTCTAAGTGTTGAAGATTGACATGAACAAGTTCAAATCAATCTGGGGCCTAATGTTGGGGATATTACTACTGGACATAAACCGGCCAGGAGAGGCCGGGTTATCTCTATGATGATTACTTTATTTGAAGCCCAGGAAGACAAAGGATGGTGGCGCTTCATGAAGGCCCAAGGCCCAAAGGCGGGTTAAGGCCTGTAGACATAAACCGACATTGTTATGTTACTTGTATTGTAAGATAGAAGGAATAGAGATCGAGCTGGACACATTGATGATCCGGCCTAGGGACTCTGTAAACCTATGGGCATCGACCTATGTATATAAAGGGGCGACCTGGCGGCGGTTTAGGGACAACACACAATAACTCGGGAGCCAGGCAAAGCGGATTCACGCCCTGGTCATCGAAACCCAAACAATTCCATCACAACTGGACGTAGGCTTTTACCTTCATCAAAAGGAGCCGAACCAGTATAACTCTTGCGTCTCTTGTCCGCTTTAACCCCTTTAAGCTAAACTGTCGCGATGGCTCCACAACTAAGTCCTTCCACGAGGACATCTGCCGTGACAAAACCACGACAAGTATCCTTTTATGATATCCAGAAATTCTATATCATTTCCGATCAACAATATGTCATCCACATATACTATCAGAAATGCTACAGAGCTCCCACTCACTTTCTTGTAAATACAGGCTTTACCATAAGTCTGTATAAAACCATATGCTTTGATCACATCATCGAAGCATACATTCCAGCTCTGAGATGCATGCACCAGTCCATAGATGGATTGCTGGAGTTTGCACACTTTGTTAGCACCTTTAGGATCAACAAAACCTTCTAGTTGCATCATATACATCTCTTCTTTAAGAAATCCATTAAGGAATGTAGTTTTGACATCCATTTGCCAGATTTCATAAAATACGGCAATTGCTAACATGATTTGGACGGACTTAAGCATCATTATGAGTGAGAAAATCTCATCACGGTCAACACATTGAACTTGTCGAAAACCTTTTGTGACAAGTCGAGCTTTTTAGATAGTCACACTACCACCAGTGTCGGTCTTCCTCTTGAAGATCCATTTATTCTCAATGGCTTGCCGATCACTGGGCAAGTCAACCAAAGTCCAGGCTTTGTTCCCATACGTGGATCCTATCTCAGATTTCATGGCCTCAAGCCATTTATCGGAATCTGGGCTCATCATCACTTCCACATAGTTCGTAGGTTCGTCATGGTCTAGTAACATGACTTCCAGAACATGATTACCGTACAACTCTGGTGCGGAACGTGCTCTGGTTGACCTGCGAGGTTCGGTAGTAACTTGTTCCGAAGTTTTCATGATCATTATCATTAGCTTCCTCTCTAGTTGGTGTAGGCATCATGGGAACGGTTTTTTGTGATTAGCTACTTTTCAATTCGAGAGAAGGTACAATTACCTCATCAAGTTCTACTTTCCTCCCACTCACTTCTTGCGAGAGAAACTTCTTCTCTAGAAAGGATCCATTCTTAGCAACAAAGATCTTGGCTTCGGATCTGTGATAGAAGGTGTACCCAACAGTTTCTTTTGGGTATCCTATGAAGACGCACTTCTTCAATTTGGGTTTGAGCTTATCAGGCTGAAGCTTTTTCACATAAGCATCGCAACCCCAAACTTTAAGAAATGACAGCTTAGGTTTCTTGCCAAACCACAGTTCATACGGTGTCGTCTCAACGGATTTAGATGGTGCCCTATTTAACGTGAATGTAGCTGTCTCTAATGCATAACCCCAAAACAATCGTGGTAAATCTGTAAGAGATATCATAGATCGCACCATATCTAATAAAGTACGGTCACGACGTTCGAACACACCATCCTGCTGTGGTGTTCCAGGTGGCATGAGTTGTGAAACTATTCCACATTGTTTTAAATGAAGACCAAACTCGTAACTCAAATATTCGCTTCCACGATCAGATCGTAGAAGCCTTATTTTCTTGTTACGATGATTTGCCACTTCACTCTAAAATTCTTTGAGCTTTTCAAATGTTTTAGACTTGTGTTTCATTAAGTAGATATACCCATATCTGCTCAAATCATCTGTGAAGGTCAAAAAATAACGATACTCGCCGCGAGCCTCAACACTCATCGGACCGCATACATCGGTATGTATTATTTGCAATAAGTCAGTGGCTCCCTCCATTGTTCCAGAGAACGGAGTCTTAGTCATCTTTCCCATGAGGCATGGTTCGCAAGCATCAAATGATTCATAATCAAGTGATTCCAAAAATCCATCCGTATGGAGTTTCTTCATGCGCTTTGCACCAATATGACCTAAACGGCAGTGCCACAATTATGTTGCACTATCATTATTAAACTTATATCTTTTGGCATCAATATTATGAATATGTGTATCACTATGATCGAGATTCAATAAACCATTTACATTGGGTGTATGACCATAGAAGGTTTTATTCATGTAAACAGAACAACAATTATTCTCTGACTTAAATGAATAACCGTATCGCAATAAACATGATCCGATCATATTCATGCTCAACGCAAACACCAAATAACATTTATTTTGGTCCAACACTAATCTCAAAGGTAGAGGGAGTGTGCGGTGGTGATCTTATCAACCTTGGAATCACTTCCAACACACATCGTCACCTCGCCCATAACTAGTCTCTGTTCATTTTGCAATTCCTGTTTCAAGTTACTAATCTTAGCAACTGAACCGAGATCAGATACCCTGGGTTACTATGAACACTAGTGAAGTACACATCAATAACATGTATATCAAACATACCTTTGTTCACTTTGCCATCCTTCTTATCCGCCAAGTATTTGGGGTAGTTCCGCTTCCAATGACCATTCCCTTTGCAGTAGAAGCACTCAGTTTCAGGCTTAGGTCTAGCTTTGGGTTTCTTCAAGGGAGTGGTAACTTGCTTGCCATTCTTTCTTGAAGTTCCCTTTCTTTTCCTTTGCCCCTTTTCTTGAAACTAGTGGTCTTGTTAACCATCAACACTTGATGCTCTTTCTTGATTTCTACCTTCGCCGATTTTAGCATCTGGAAGAGTTCGAGAATCGTTTTCGTCATCCCTTGCATATTATTGTTCATCGCGAAGTTCCAGTAACTTGATGATAGTGACTAGAGAACTCTGTCATTCACTATCTTATTTGGAAGATTAACTCCCACTTGATTCAAGCGATTGTAGTACTCAGACATTCTGAGCACATGATCACTGGATGAGCTATTCTCCTCCATCTTGTAGGCAAAGTACATGTGAGAGTTCTCATACCACTCGACTAGAGCATGAGTCTGAAATACCAATTTCAGCTCTTGGAACATCTTATATGCTCCTTGCGTTCAAAATGTTTTTAAAGTCCCGGTTCTAAGCCGTAAAGCATGGAGCACTAAACTATCAAGTAGTCATCATACCAAGCTTCCCAAACGTTCATAACGTCTGCATCCGCTCCTGCAATAGGCCCGTCACCTATCAGTGCATCAAGGACATAATTCTTCTATGCTGCAATGAGGATAATCCTCAGATCACTGACCCAGTCTGCATCATTGTTACTATCATCTTTCAACTTATTTTCTGTAGGAACATATCAAAAATAAACGGGGAGATACATTGCAAGCTATTGATCTACAACATAGATATGCAAATACTATCAGGACTAAGTTCATGATAAATTAAGTTCAATTAATCATATTACTTAAGAACTCTCACTTAGATAGACATCCCTCGAGTCATCTAAATGATCATGTGATCCATATCAACTAAATCATGTCCGATCATCACGTGAGATGGAGTAGTTTTCAATGGTGAACATCTCTATGTTGATCATATCTACTATATGATTCACATTCGACCTTTCGGTCTCCAGTGTTCCGAGGCCATGTTTGTACATGCTAGGCTCGTCAAGTTTAACCCGAATATTTTGCACGTGCAAAACTGTCTTGCACCCGTAGTATGTGAATGTAGAGCTTATCACACCCGATCATCACGTGGTGTCTCGGCATGATGAACTGTCACAATGGTGCATACTCAGGGAGAACACTTATACCTTGAAATTTAGTGAGGGATCATCTTATAATGCTACAGCCGTACTAAGCAAAATAAGATGCATAAAAGATAAACATCACATGCAATCAAAATATGTGACAAGATATGGCCATCATCATCTTGTGCCTTTGATCTCCATCTCCAAAGCACCGTCATGAACTCCATCGTCACCGGCTTGACACCTTGATCTCCATCGTAGCGTCGTTGTCATCTCCCCAACTATTGCTTATACAACTATCACGAACGATAGTGATAAAGTAAAGCAATTATATGGCGATTGCATTTCATACAATAAAGCGACAACCATAAGGCTCCTGCTAGTTGCTGATAACTTTTACAAAACATGATCATCTCATACAATAACGTATATCACATCATGTCTTGACCATATCACTTCAAAACAAGCCCTGCAAAAACAAGTTAGACGTCCTCTACTTTGTTATTGCAAGTTTTACGTGGCTGCTACGGGCTTCTAGCAAGAACCGTTCTTACCTACGCATCAAAACCACAATGATTTTTCATCAAGTGTGATGTTTTAACCTTTAACAAGGATCGGCCGTAGTCAAATTTGATTCAACTAAAGTTGGAGAAACAGACACCCGCCAGCCACCTTTATGCAAAACAAGTTGCATGTCTGTCGGTGGAACCGGTCTCATGAACGTGGTCATGTAAGGTTGGTCCGGGCCGCTTCATCCAACAATACCGCTGAATCAAAATAAGACGTTGGTGGTAAGCAGTATGACTATTATCGCCCACAACTCTTTGTGTTCTACTCGTGCATATCATCTACGCATAGACCTGGCTCAGATGCCACTGTTAGGGAACGTAGCATGCAATTTCAAAAAAATTCCTACGATCATGCAAGATCTATCTAGGAGATGCATAGCAACGAGAGGGCGAGAATGTGTCCACATACCCTTGTAGACCGAAAGCGGAAGCGTTAGGTTAACGCAGTTGATGTAGTCGAACGTCTTTTCAATCCAGCCGATCAAGTACCGAACATACGGCACCTCCGAGTTCAGCAACGTTCAGCTCGATGAAGTCCCTCGAACTCTTGATCCAGCAAATAGTCGAGGGAGAGTTTTGTCAGCACAGTGGCATGGTGATGGTGATGGCGATGTGATCTGCGCAGGGCTTTGCCTAAGCACTACGTGAATATGACCGGAGGAGTAAACCATGAAGAGAGACGCCGCACACGGCTTGGAACAATTGGTGTGTGTTCTAGGCACCCCCTCCCCATGTATATATAGGTTGGAGGGGGAGGGGAGCAACCATGGGGCGCCCCAAGTAGGAGGAATCCTACTTGGGGGCCTCCTCCAATTCGGCCTCCCCCTTTCCTTTTCTCTGGAGGGGGAAAGGAAATAGGGGAGAGGGGAAAGCAAGGTGGAATCATATTCCCTATATTTCCTTTCCTCCTCCCCTTTTACTTTCTCCACTTAGGCCGGCTCATATGGGGCGCACCAGCCCACTAGGGTCTGGTATGTCCCGCCCTTGGCCCAATAAGGCCCATATCTTTGCAGGGGGGTGCCTGGAACCCCTTCCGCTGACCCGATACGTACCCGATATCCTCGGAACACTTCCGATGTCCAAATACTATTGTCCTATATATGAATCTTTACCTCTCGGCCTTTTCGAGACTCCTCGTCATGTCCGTGATCTCATCTTGGACTATGAACAACATTCGGTCACCAAATCACATAACTCATATAATACAAATCATCATCGAACATTAAGCATGCGAACCCTATGGGTTCGAGAACTATGTAGACATGACTGAGAGATCACTCCGGTCAATAACCAATAGCGGAACCTGGATGCTCATATTAGTTCCCACATATTCTATGAAGATCTTTATTGGTCAAAATGTTATGACAACATAGGTTATTCACTTTGTCATTGGTATGTTACTTGCCCGAGATTCGATCATCGTTATCTCCATACCTAGTTCAATCTCGTTACCGGCAAGTCTCTTTACTCATTTCGTAATGCATCATCCCACAACTAACTCATTAATCACATTGCTTGCAAGGCTTATTATGATGTGCATTACCGAGAGGGCCCAGAGATACCTCTCTGATACTCGGAGTGAGAAATCCTAATCTCGATCTATGCCAACCCAACAAACACCTTCGTAGATACCTGTAGAGCATCTTTATTATCACCCAGTTACGTTGTGACGTTTGATAGCACACAAGGTATTCCTCCGGTATCCGGGAGTTGGATAATCTCATAGTGAAAGGAATATGCATAAGTCATGAAGAAAGCAATAGCAATAAAACTTAACGATCATTATGCTAAGCTAACGGATGGGTCTTGTCCATCACGTCATTCTCCTAATAATGTGATCATGTTCATCAAATGACAACACATGTCTATGGTTAGGAAACTTAACCATCTTTGATTAACGAGTTAGTCTAGTAGAGGCTTACTAGGGACACTGTGTTTTGTCTATGTATCCACATATGTATCAAGTTTCCGGTTAATACAATTCTAGCATGAATAATAAACATTTATCATGATATAAGGAAATATAAATATCAATTTTATTATTGCCTCTAGGGCATATTTCCTTCATTTTCACCATTCAAAATCCCAGACCGCCATAACCTCTCTGCTCCAGCCGTGAAACGCCACCTCCTTCGTCCGCCACCCCACCACTGCCCAGCCGAAGCCTCTTCCCCGACAATGTCGTCCACCGCAATAGCTCGACGTCGCTCATCCACCACCCCCCGATGAGGATCCATTGTCGATCTTGTTGTCCTGCCGATTCAGCCGCCCCGTCCTCCACCTCCAAGGAGCCACTCCGATGATCGCCTCGTCTATCGCGGCTGATCCATCCCCACAACACCACCTTAACCTGCTCCACCAGAACCGCAGCATCCTCCCCGACTCCTCGGACGAAGACGAGGCCTACTCCGTGCCACCAAAGAGGTTGTACACTCATCGCATCACACCTTCTCCTTAACTTGACCTCCCGGCGCCGACGGTGCTCGATGTCACACCCCCATGGCGCGGCTACCTCAAAGTCAGCGCCGCCGGTGACATCTGCACTAGGGCTCTCCCCTAGTGCGAGGTATCCTCGGTGGCGGCGTCCATACTAGCCGGATCTGCTCTGGCTCTCACTCACGCAGCTGCTCTGCTCTTCCTCTTGCTCGTGCCCCTTCTCTGCTCTTGCTCTCGCTCGCGCTACTGATGTTGGTACACAGGCTGCTGCAGCTACCCGAGTTGTTGCTCTGGCTCTAGTTCATGCCGTTGCTCCTTACGCAGCTACTCCGGCTGCTATCTGCTAGTATGTTCCTCGTCGATAGCCTGCTGATTTAGATCAATGTTTCTCTACTACTAGTGTTCGCGTTGCCTAAATTACTTTAGGGTAACACAATAATTTCAAAAAAAATCCAACGCACACGCAAGATCTATCATGGTGATGCATAGCAACGAGAGGGAAGAGTGTTGTCCATGTACCCTCGTAGACCATAAGCGGAAGCGTTATGACAACGTAGTTGATTTAGTCATATGTCTTCACGATCTGACTGATCCTAGTACCGAAAGTACGGCACCTCCGTGATCAGCACACGTTCAGCTCGGTGACGTCCCACGAACTCTTGCTCCAGTTGAATGTCAAAGGAGAGCTTCGTCAGCACGACGACATGATGACGGTGATGATGAAGCTACTGGCACAGGGCTTCGCCTAAGCACTATGACGATATGATCGAGGTGGATTATGGTGGAGGGGGGCACCGCACACGGCTAAGAGATCAATGATCAACTTGTGTGTCCTAGGGTGCCCCCGTATTTAGAGGAGCAAGGGGGAGGCCGGCCGGCCCTTGGGGCACGCCAGGAGAGGAGGAGTCCTCCTCCTAGTAGGAGTAGTACTCCCCTTTTCCTAGTCCTACTAGGAGGGGGAAAGGAAGGAGGAGAGGGAGAAGGAATGGGGGCGCCGCCCATTTCCCTAGTCCAATTTGGACCAGAGGGGGAGGGGGCGCGCGGCCTGCCCTGGCCGGCCCTCTCTCCCTCTCCAATAAGGCCCATGTGGCCCATTAGTTCCCCGGGGGGTTCCGGTAACCCTCCGTCACTCCGGTTTTCTCCGAAATCACCCGGAACACTTCCAGTGTCCGGATATAGCCGTCCAATATATCAATATTTATGTCTCGACCATTTCAAGACTCTAAGTCATGTCCGTGATCATATCCGGGACACCGAACTACCTTTGGTACATCAAAGCACATAAACTCATAATACTGATCGTCACCGAACGTTAAGCGAGCGGACCCTACGGGTTCGAGAACTGTGTAGACATGACCGAGACACATCTCTGGTTAATAACCAATAGCAAAACCTGGATGCTCATATTGGTTCCTACATATTCTACGAAGATTGAGGGAGTCCTGGATTAGGGGGTATCCGGATAGCCGGATTATATCCTTTGGCCGGACTGTTGGACTATGAAGATACAAGATTGAAGACTTTGTCTCGTGTCCGGATAGGACTCTACTTGGCGTGGAAGGCAAGCTAGACTATACGGATATGTATATCTCCTCCTTTGTAACCGACCTTGTGTAACCGTAGCCCCCTCTGGTGTCTATATAAATTGGAGGGTTTTAGTCCGTAGGACAACAGACAATCATACCATAGGCTAGCTTCTAGGGTTTAGCCTCTCCGATCTCATGGTAGATCAACTCTTGTAACACTTATATCATCAAGAATAAATCAAGCAGGACGTAGGGTTTTACCTCCATCAATAGGGCCCGAACCTGGGTAAAACACGTGTCCCCTGCCTCCTATTACCATCCGCCTTAGACGCACAGTTCGGGACCCCCTACCCGAGATCCGCCGGTTTTGACACCGGCATTGGTGCTTTCATTGAGAGTTCCTCTGTGTTGTCGCCGTTAGGCTTGATGGCTCATACAATCATTGATAGCGAGGCAGTCCAGGGTGAGACTTTTCTCCCCGGACAGATCTTTTTGTTCGGCGGCTTCGCACTGCGGGCCAACTCGCTTGGCCATCTGAGGCAGATCAAAAGTTACGCCCCTGGCCACCAGGTCAGGTTTGGAAGCTTAAACTACACGGCCGATATCCGCAGAGACTTGATCTTCGACGGATTCGAGCCCCTGCCTTGTGCGCACGCGGTCACGATGAGTACGATTTAGCTCTACCATCGGACCGCCTTCACGAGATCGCACCGGCAGCCGCTCCGACCCTCGATTCGGAGCCAGTTTCGCCATCCGTGGACGGGTGGATAGACCCCGTCACGGAGGCCATACCCTCTGCGGCGATCGAGCCAAATATCGACCTTACCCTTCACGAGACCCGTGTTGCCAAACTACCGGATCCTTCTCCGGCCACAGACTCCGAACCACCTGCGCCCGTTCCTATCGAATCCGATTGGGCGCCGATCATGGAGTTTACCTCCGCGGATATTTTTCAGCACTCGCCCTTCGGCGACATACTGAACTCATTAAGGTCTATTTCCTTGTCAGGAGGATCCTGGCCGAACTACGTCCAGCAGGATTGGGATGCGGATGACGAAGAAATTCGCTGCCCACCCACCACCCACTTAGTAGCCACTGTCGACGACTTAACCGACATGCTCGACTTCGATTCCGAAGACATCGACGGTATGGACGACGATGCGGGAGGCGAAGAGCAACCACTGCCCATAGGGCACTGGACGCCCATTTCATCACATGGCGTATACGTGGTGGACACACCCAAAGAAAATAACGACGAGGAACGGAAGGACACAACAAAGGGTGGTTCCCTCGAGCAGCAGTCAAAGCGGCAGCGTAAACGCCGCTCCAAATCCCGCCTCGGCAGAAATAACGATCACATAGACCCAACCTTAGAGCAGGTGAACCATTGCCCGACCACGGCAACACGGAAAATCAAGCCGAACAACCCAACCCCGTCGAAGATAACAGTCCGTACGACATCACGCCGGTCAGGCGCCAGGAGCAACATAATGCCCACCAAAGGCTTGTTGCCACGGCGAGGAATTTGCAAAAACAGAAGCAAAGGCTCAAGGCTGCACAAGACACACTCAAAATCAAATGGAGTGAAGTACTCAACACAGCAGCGAAGTACGGCAGTAATCGCCACACCAAGAGCTATCCGAAGCGAAAGTTGCTACCTGAATTCGACGAGGAGGCCTTAGATCCTCCACAATTAAAAAATAAAACGGCCATCCGGTCGGATAGATGACCTCATAGCAAACATAAAGCGGCAAGAGATGCCGCACATAAACCAGTACGCGATCCACGTAAGGGCTCGCATCAAAAGAATGGCACAACCAGATCCATCTATGGACCACGCAGGCGTGCTCCAACATACAATGCGACACAACAAACATCCGAATACCACGGTACGCCCAAATACAGGGGTGCCACACACCCTCTATGTTTCACCGATGAGGTGCTGGATCATGAATTTCCAGAGGGATTCAAACCCGTAAACATAGAGGCGTACGATGGAACAACAGACCCTGGGGTCTGAATTGAGGATTACATCCTCCATATCCATATGGCTCGAGGAGATGATCTCCACGCCATAAAGTACTTACCCCTCAAGCTCAAAGGGCCAGCTCGGAACTAGCTTAAAAGCCTCCTCGAAAATTCCATCAGAAGCTAGGAAGAGCTCAAAGACGCCTTTCGGGCAAATTTTCAAGGGACATATGTCCGACCACCGGATGCAGACGATTTAAGTCATATAACTCAACAGCCCGGTGAGTTAGCCTGAAAGCTTTGGAACAGGTTCCTCACTAAAAAGAACCAAATAGTCGACTGTCTGGACGCCGAAGCCTTAGCAGCTTTCGAACATAGCGTCCGAGACGAATGGCTTGCCAGACACCTCGGTCAAGAAACGCCGAGAACAATGGCAGCATTAACAAGCCTCATGACCCGTTTTTGCGCGGGCGAGGATAGCTGGTTAGCCAGATGCAGCACCAGCGACCCAAGTACCTCCGAAGTCAGGGATGGAAACGGGAAATCACGACGCAGCAAGAACAAGCGCCGGAATAAGGAAGACAGCCCGAAGAGCACGGCGGTAAACGCCGGATTTAGAAGCTCTCAGCCAGGCCAGCAAAAGCCGCCCTCCAAAGGCAACAGAGACGAACTGTCCAACCTAACCAAAATTCTGGATCAAATATGTCAGATCCATAGCACCCCGGATAAACCTGCAAATCACACTCACAGAGAATGTTGGGTCTTTAAATAGTCTGGCAAGCTCAATGCCGAACACAAGGGGCAGGATACACCAAGTGAAGACGAGGATGAGCCTCGCAATCAAAGCACAGGGGAACAGAAGAAATTCCCACCAGAAGTCAAAACAGTCAATGTGTTACACGTGATAAAAGGGAGAAACAAAGCGGCACCCTTAGAGGAACATGCCCCAGGGCCTATCACCGCGGAGCTCCGCCACTGGTTGTCCCAACCGATCACCTTCGACCATCAGGATTACTCGGCAAGTATCCGACGTGCGGGATGGGCTGCCTTGGTATTAGATCCAATAATTGATGAATACCACTTCACCCGAGTCCTGATGGATGGCGGCAGCAGTTTAAATCTGATATATCAGGACACAGTCCGCAAAATGGGGATAGACCCAACAAAAAATTTCCACAACAATGCTACCTTTAAAGGAGTAACGTCAGGCCCAGAGGCTCACTGCAGGGGCTCCCTACTACTAGAGGTTATATTCGGCTCCCCCGACAACTTCCGCGGTGAAAATTTAACCTTCCACGTCGGTCCATTCCAAAGTGGCCATGAAGCACTACTCGGATGCGAGGCTTTCGCTCGCTTTAACGCAATACCGCATTACGCTTCCCTCAAGCTCAAGATGCCCGGTCCATGTGGCATCATTATAGTAAATGGAAATATTGAACGCTCCTTGCGCGCCGAAGACGGTGCGGCCGCCTTGGCCGCCGCACACTAAACGGCCTCACCAACTCAAGCATTTGACAGGTTGTTAAGACCATGGACACGGCTAGACGAGTCCGGCTCAGCTATATGTAATTAATACAGGTTTGATGGATATACCCCTATTACAATACAAGGGGCTCAACACGCGCGCAAAAGAGGCAATAAGGCTCACCTTCACTCATTTTCAACTGTATATTGTTTATTTAGTATAACTTAACTTTTGCACGACAACTTTTCAATTAAGTTCCTCTCTTTTTCAGATCACCATCGTGCTACACCCGTCTAGAATACGGCACAACGGAGAAACAGGTGCAGACGTGCAGCAGGGACCCGATCCAAGGATTCTTTGTAGATTAAGACCCTGCGTAAACCTTTTTTACTGTCTCTTGTTGATTTATATCCCTCGGATTCTCAGTGCAACCGAGAAGGATGCTGACGTCTTGGCATGTGGCCACACCAGAATAATGCACGTACCTTGACACCAGGGGCTTATTACAAAGGGTATTGTTTAGACCCGGTTCACACCATAAAGACCGAATACCTTAGGGAGTGTTCGGCGTCGCTAGTTTGGCCTTATATGAATCAGCTCCGAATCATGTCTTTGGTAAAATGTTGGGTTTTCCCGGCTCCTGTGTTTTGCTGCCTTATGTTCCGCCCTATCGGCTAAGGCGGCACCAGGAGAACTACTGTGATTGTGCCCTGGTTCATTCGGACGAGCACCTCAATAGAGAAAGCCGAAAACTGATTGTCATGATATAGCGTGAGACTGGTCAACCACTAGATGACCTATCGGAATCTTCGGGATTCCTCTGCATTAACGAAGGGCCGTTTCCCGGCCAGGCATATACGCACCCCGAATCCGGGCGAGTGCGGAGCCACCAGGGGATATATAGTAGCCCCACTGTCAAACTCATATGGCTAAGTGAAAGTGTTAAAGCATTATAGTCCGGTTGCCTAGTTCGTTGCGCTATCACCTCCTTACTAGGACCAAGACGTTGGATTAAGTGTGAATACGCGTCTTCTGCGAACACCCCCGCATTGTATGCGTGGGGGCTGAAGCCGACGACTGCAATCTTTTAGGTTATATACATAAATGGCCGCACAGGAGGCATCACAATACTTTCGGGCAAAAGTATAAACACAGCCTTGATAAATTTAATAAAACATTGTTTTTACAACGGGAATACATGTCACTCAAACATAATATTCTTTGAGCACTGGGCCTCTATCAAACGAGCACCCTCAAGAACTTCTCCAAAATAGTGCTCGGCAGCCACTCGGCCTATGGCCGAACCCTACGCCGCGACAGTGGTAGCATCCATCTCCGCCCAGTATGCTTTGACACGGGCAAGGGCCATCCGCGAGCCTTCTATGCACGCCGACCTCTTCATCGCATTGATGCACGGCACCGCACCAAGGAACTGTTGCACTAGGCTAAAATAACTATTTGGCTTTGGCCTTTCCGGCCACAGCTGATCCACGACAGACCTCATGGCGAGTCCGGACAACCTATTGAGTTCGACCCATTCGACTAGCTGATCGGTCAACGGAAGCGGATGCTCTGGAACGTTAAACTGCGCCCAGAATAGCTTGTCCACTTCATGATCTGTTTGATCTCGGAAGTATTCAGCCGCATCGACAGCGCTCGCTACCAACTCCAGATATGCGTCTGCCGAACTCCACAGCCGATCCAGAGGGGCATACCGCGGATCTCCGAACTTCCTCCGTAGCAAAAAGGGCTTCCCAGCCACAATGTCACAGGCTTCATGCAGCTCCTCCTTCTTCGCTCTCATGGCAGAACGGGTGTCTTTGGTCGCCATCGTGGCCTTTTCAAGGTCCGTCGCCTTCGTTTGGTTTTCTTCCTCAAGGAACTGGCAACGTTCGGTAGTGTCTGTTAACTTTACAGCCATCTTGGTCATTTTCTCTTTGCTCTCGCAATGTGCGGCCTTCTCGGCTCTTAACTCTTCGGCCGCCTTCAAAGCAGCCACATTGCTACTCCTTGCTTGTTCTTTGGCTCGGGCAAGTTCCGCCAGAAGGGTCTCCACGGTGGCAGCTCCATCTGCAGTCACAACATATTAAAGATACTGGCATCACGCTTCTCTTACTATGTTACATTCACCAGAAAATATCACTTACCATGTGCCTCGTCAAGCCGCTTGTTAACAAGCTCGACGTCGGCATCCGCCGCATCCAGTTGCCGCTTTAGTTTGGCAAACTCATGAGTCCGGCTAGCCACCGGAGCTTCCACTACCTGCACATAAAGGCGGTATGGTTATTACCTGGGACTATGATCCTCTGTTTGCCGCCATTCTCGATGACAACCAGAGTCTCAGGGGCTACTATCTACACAGGGCACACCTAAAAATGTGTGGTACCATCATAAAGGTATATCATTTTACGTACCTCAAAGCCCGTTAGTAGACTCATAAAGGCATCATGCAACCCGCTTTCGGCGGACGAAATCCTTTCCATCACCGTACCCATCAACGCACGGTGTTCTTCCGAGATGGTCACTCGCTTCAGCAAATCCCTCAGCACGTCCGACCGCATACCAGACGGCGCCGGACTCTTTTGTCTGCCCTCTTCAAGAGCCGGATGCTGGGGACTTCGGGTGACTATAGGATTATCTTCTGGCCTCACCGGATCCGGAGAGGCCCTCCGTGATGACACTTCAAGGTCGCCCGCTTCTTGAGCGGGGGAGTCCGGGGGAGGCGTTTCGCTCTCCATCATCTCCTGAAGAAGGTCCCCTGAAGACGAGCTCTGTTGAGAAGGGCTAAGATCCGAACTGCAAGATAAACGCTTTGGTTATTTTCCTCAGAAGTAAGGTAGAATATCTCTACTATTAAGTAGATTTTGATCACTTACGACCCGTTAGAGGGCTGATCCCGCATGAACTTTGTGCGGCAAGAGCACCCTCCGAGACGGGACCCTCTGGTGGAGTTTTCTTCTCTCGTTTGGAAACCTTGGTTTCCGGATCATCAGAGGTAGTCCTCTTCCTCCCCCGGGGCGAGGGAATGTCAGACTCCTTCCCTTGGCTATCCTCCCTCACGGAGGCGCTCGTTCCGTTGGAACAGGTAGCGGTGGAGGCCCGCTTTGTCCCTCTTTATTCCCCCCTTCATCTTCCTTTGAGGGCACCAGGCAAGGTGCTGACTCGAGCATCTTTTCCAGCACCGGGTTGTCCAAGCCTTCGGGAAGGGGAGCCAAACACCAGATCATCTTCGCCTTTTTTATCCAGTCCTGGTCAAAGAGCGATCCTTCAGAATGATGTCATGATAAAAGAAAGATAGTGTGTTCAGTTAGAGGATTACTTACTTGGGCTGCGGTGCGGTTGCTGCTCAGGCCCACGTCCTCGGAGGTGTCCGGACACTCTATCTGGGGTCCGAAGAATGACTTGTACATCTCCTCGTGCGTTAGGCCGAGGAAATTCTGAATAGCGCGCGGTCCTTCTGGGTTGAATTCCCATAAACGGAGGGGCCGGCGTTTGCAAGGCTGGACTTGACGAACCAGCATGACTTGCACTACCATAACCAAACTAAAATCTCCCTCGAAGAGATCCCGGATGCGGCTCTGCAGTATGGGCACATCCTTGGCTGGAACCCAGCTCAGCCCCCTGCTGATCCATGACATCAGTTGTGGTGGAGGGCCCGAGTGAAAGGCGGGGGGCTACCCACTTGGCACTTCTGGGAGCGGTGACATAGAACCACTCCCTTTGCCATAATCCGGACACCTCTGGAAAGGAACCTTTTGGCCACGGAGCTCCAGCAATCTTGCTTATTAATGCACCCCTGCATGCTGCATATTGCCCCTCGACCATCTTCAGCTTCACATCAAAGGTCTTGAGCGAGAGGCCGAAGTGAGGGGTAATGCGGAGGAAGGCCTCACATACGACAATAAATGCCGAGATGTGGAGAAAGGAATCCGGGGCTAGATCGTGGAAATCAAGCCCGTAATAGAATATCAAACCCCCAACAAAGGGATCTAGAGTGAGGCCTAGTCCTCGCAGGAAGTGGGAGATGAACACGACGTCTTCATTGGGTTCGGGAGTAGAGACGACCTGCCCTCGGGCAGGCAGCCGATGTGAGACTTTGGCGGTGAAGTATCTTGCCTCCCTCAACTTCTTGATATCCTCCTCCATGACGGAGGAGGGCATCCACCGGCCCTGGAGGCTGGATCCGGACATGATTGAAGGTCCGAAGCACCTGACCTAGGCTTTGGGTGTTAGAACTCGAGGCGGGGGAAGGATTCGTTTGAGCACGGGAGGAAAAAAGTAAAAACCTTGACCCTTTATAAAGAGGGTGAATATCAAGCATCCTCCTCCTGGCCGTTTGGGACTTGCCTAAAATCTAGGAGTCCTAGGCGTGGTTGGGTTACCCACGCCCATATTGATGAGAATCCTGTAATAAGGGGGACACGATCTCTGCTTTGACAAGACGTGTCAAAAAACTGCCTCGCGTTATGTGCGGGGCTAGTTAAAGGAAACGGTTCGAATAATCATCGGGCCATGGCATGAAGTCATGTTGCCAAAACGTGTCAGCAGATTAGATTTGTGGAAATATTATTCTCTCTACGGTGGTATGTGGAACTTATTTTGCAGGGTCGGACAATATCCTTGTATTAAAATTCTTCCGTGGTGTATTCGGAGGAGGAACCCGCCTTGCAATGCCGAAGACAAGTCTACGCGCCGGACTCATCGTCATTGAAGCCTGGTTCAAGGGCTACTAAGGGAGTCCTGGATTAGGGGGTATCCGGACAGTCGGATTATATCCTTTGGCCAGACTGTTGGACTATGAAGATATAAGATTGAAGACTTCGTCTCGTGTCCGGATGGGACTCTACTTGGCGTGGAAGGCAAGCTAGGCAATACGGATATGTATATCTCCTCCTTTGTAACCGACCATGTGTAACCCTAGCCACCTCTGGTGTCTATATAAACCGGAGGGTTTTAGTCTGTAGGACAACAGACAATCATACCATAGGCTAGCTTCTAGGGTTTAGCCTCTCCGATCTTGTGGCAGATCAACTCTTGTAACACTTATATCATCAAGAATAAATCAAGCAGGACGTAGGGTTTTACCTCCATCAAGAGGGCCCGAACCTGGGTAAAACATCGTGTCCCCTGCCTCCTATTACCATCCGCCTTAGACGCACAGTTCGGGACCCCCTACCTGAGATCCGCCGGTTTTGACACCGACAAAGATCTTTATTGGACAAACTGCATAACAAGATATGTTGTTCCCTTTGTCATCGGTCTGTTACTTGCCCGAGATTCGATTGTCGGTATATCAATACCTAGTTCAATCTCGTTGCCGGCAAGTCTCTTTATTCGTTCCGTAATGCATCATCCCGCAACTAACTCATTAGCACATTGCTTGCAAGGCTTATAGTGATGTGCATTACCGAGAGGGCCCAGAGATACCTCTCCGATACTCGGAGTGAAAAATCCTAATCTAGATATATGCCAACTCAACAAACACCATCGGAGACACCTGTAGAGCATATTTATAGTCACCCAGTTACGTTGTGACATTTTATAGCACAATAAGTGTTCCTCCGGTATCCGGGAGTTGCATGATCTCATAGTCATAGGAACATGTATAAGTTATGGAGAAAGCAATAGCAAAAAACTAAACGATCGTCGTGCTAAGCTAACGGATGGGTCAAGTCAATCACATCATTCTCCAATGTTGTGATCCCGTTAATCAAATGACAACTCATGTCTATGGTTAGGAAACATAACCATCATTGATTCAACGAGCTAATCAAGTAGATGCATACTAGTGACACTCTGTTTGTCTATGTATTCACACATGTAATAAGTTTCTGATTAATACAATTCTATCGTGAATAATAAACATTTATCATGATATAAGGAAATATAAATAACAACTTTATTATTGCCTCTAGGGCATATTTCCTTCAGTCTCCCACTTGCACTAGAGTCAATAATCTAGATTACATTGTAATTATTCTAACACCCATGGAGTCTTGGTGCTGATCATGTTTTGCTCGTGAGAGAGGCTTAGTCAACGGGTCTACAACATTTAGATCCATATGTATCTTGCAAATCTCTATGTCTCCCTCCTTGACTTGATCGCGGATGGAATTGAAGCGTCTTTTGATGTGCTTGGTTCTCTTATGAAATCTGGATTCCTTTGCCAAGGCAATTGCACTAGTATTGTCACAAAAGATTTTCATTGGACCCGATGCACTAGGTATGACACCTAGATCGGATATGAACTACTTCATCCAGACTCCTTCATTTGCTGCTTCCGAAGCAGCTATGTACTCCACTTCACATGTAGATCCTGCCATGACGCTCTGCTTGGAACTGCACCAACTGGCAGCTCCACCATTTAATAAAAATACATATCCGGTTTGTGACTTAGAGTCATCCGGATCAGTGTCAAAGCTTGCATTGACGTAACCGTTTACGACGAGCTCTTTGTCACCTCTATAAACAAGAAACATATCCTTAGTCCTTTTCAGGTATTTCAGGATGTTCTTGACCGCTGTCCAGTGATCCACTCCTGGATTACTTTGGTACATCCCTGTGAAACTAATATTAAGGCAGACATCAGGTCTGGTACACAGCATTGCATAAATGATAGAACCTATGGCCGAAGCATAGGGAATGGCTTTCATTTTCTCTCTATCTTCTTCAGTGGTCGGCCATTGAGTCTGACTCAACTTCACACCTTGTAACGTTGGCAAGAACCCTTTCGTTGCTTGATCCATTTTGAAGTTCTTCAAAACTTTATAAAGGTATGTGTGATGACCCACAAGTATAGGAGATCTATCATAGTCCTTTCGATAAGTAAGAGCGTTGAACCCAACGAGGAGCAGAAGGAAATTATAAGCGGTTTTCAGCAAGGTATTCTCTGCAAGCACTGAAATTGTAGGTAACAGATAGTTTTGTGATAAGATAATTGGTAACGAGCAACAAGTAAAAAAAGTAAATAAAGTGCAGCAAGGTGGCCCAATCCTTTTTGTAGCAAAGGACAAGCCTGGACAAACTCTTATATGATGTAAAGCGCTCCCGAGGACACATGGGAATATCGTCAAGCTAGTTTTCATCACGATCATATGATTCGCGTTCGGTACTTTGATAATTTGGTATGTGGGTGGACCGGTGCTTGGGTGTTGTCCTTACTTGGACAAGCATCCCACTTATTATTAACCTCTATTGCAAGCATCCACAAGTACAACAAAAGTATTAAGGTAAACCTAATCATAGCATGAAACATTTGGATCCAAATCAGCCCCTTATGAAGCAAAGCATAAATGAGGGTTTAAGCTTCTGTCACTCTAGCAACCCATCATCTACTTATTACTTCCCAATGCCTTCCTCTAGGCCCAAATAATGGTGAAGTTTCATGTAGTCGACGTTCACATAACACCACTAGAGGAGAGACAACATACATCTCATCAAAATATCGAACGAATATCAAATTCACATGACTACTAATAGCAAGACTTCTCCCATGTCCTCAGGAACAAACATAACTACTCACAAAGCATATTCATGTTCATAATCAGAGGGGTATTAATATGCATATAGGATCTGAACATATGATCTTCCACCAAATAAACCAACTAGCATCAACTACAAAGAGTAATTAACACTACTAGCAACCCACAGGTACCAATCCCATGGGTTGGAGACAAGAATTGGATACAAGAGGTGAACTAGGGTTTTGAGAGGAGATGGTGTTGGTGAAGATGTTGATGGAGATTGCCCTATTCCTATGAGAGGAGCGTTGGTGATGACGATGGCGATGATTTCCTCCTCCCAAAGGGAAGTTTCCACAGCAGAACAGCTCCGCCAGAGCCCTAGATTGGTTCCGCCAAGGTTCCGCCTCGTGGCGGCGGAGTCTCGTTCGGAAAGATGGCTTATGATTTTTTTTCCTCATCGAAAGACTTCATATAGCATAAGATGGACATCGGAGGGCCACCAGGGGGCCCACGAGGTAGGGGCGCACCCAGGGGGTACGGCGTTCCCTCACCCTCGTGGGCAGGGTGTGGCCCCCTGGTGAACTTCTTGCGCTCGGTATTTTTTATATATTCTGAAAATGACTTCCGTGAAGTTTCAGGACTTTTGGAGCTGTGCAGAATAGGTCTCTAATATTTGCTCCTTTTCCATCCCAGAATCCCAGCTGCCGGCATTCTCCCTCTTTATGTAAACCTTGTAAAATAAGAAAGAATAGCCATAAGTATTGTGATGTAATGTGTAATAACAGCCCATAATGCAATAAATATCGATATAAAAGCATGATGCAAAATGGACGTATCAATTTGCTTTGTGGAAGTCCAATTAAGCGTCTTGATCTATCTCTATAGATCTTGATGCCCAATATATAAGCAGCTTCACCGAGGTCTTTCATTGAAAAATCCTTATTCAAGTATCCTTTTATGCTATTCAGAAATTGAGTAGCATTTCTGATCAACAATATGTCATCTACATATAATATCAGAAATGCTACAGAGATCCCACTCACTTTCTTGTAAATACAGGCTTCTCCAAAAGTCTGTATAAAACCATATGCTTTGATCAGACTACCAAAGCGTATATTCCAACTCTGAGAGGCTTGCACCAGTCCATAAATGGATCGCTCGAGCTTGCACACTTTGTTAGCACCTTCTGGATGAACAAAACCTTCTGGTTGCATCATATACAACTCTTCTTTAAGATATCCATTAAGGAATGCAGTTTTAACATCCATTTGCCAAATTTCATAATCATAAAATGCGGCAATTGCTAACATGATTCGGACAGACTTAAGCATCGCTACAGGTGAGAAGGTCTCATCGTAGTCAATTCCTTGAACTTGTTGAAAACCTTTTGCAACAAGTTTATCTTTGTAGAGAATACCATTACCGTCAGCGTCAGTCTTCTTCTTGAAGGTTCATTTATTCTCTATGGCCTCCCGATCGTTGGGCAAGTCAACCAAAGTCCACACTTTGTTCTCATACATTGATCCCATCTTAGATTTCATGGCCTCAAGCCATTTTGTGGAAGTTGGGCTCATCATCGCTTCCTATTAGTTCGTAGGTTCATCATGGTTAAGTAACATGACCTCCAGAACAGGATTACCATACCACTCTGGTGCGGATCTTACTCTGGTTGACCTACGAGGTTCGGTAGTAACTTGATCAGAAGCTTCATGATCATCATCATTAGCTTCCTCACTTACTGGCATAGGAATCATTGGAACTGATTTCAGTGATGAACTACTTTCCAATAAGGGAGAAGGTACAATTACCTCATCAAGTTCTACTTTCCTCCCACTCACTTCTTTTGAGAGAAACTCCTTCTCTAGAACGGATCCATTCTTAGAAACGAATATCTTGCCTTCAGATCTGTGATAGAAGGTGTACCCAACAGTCTCCTTTGGGTATCCTATGAAGGCACATTTCTACAATTTGGGTTCGAGCTTATCAGGTTGAAGCTTTTTCACATAAGCATCGCAGCCCCAAACTTTAAGAAATGACAACTTGGGTTTCTTGCCAAACCATAGTTAATAAGGTGTCGTCTCAAAGGATTTAGGTGGTGCCCTATTTAACGTGAATGCAGCTGTCTCTAAAGCATAACCCCAAAATGATAGTCGTAAATCAGTGAGAGGCATCATAGATCGCACCATATCTAGTAAAGTACGATTACGATGTTCGGACACACCATTAGGCTGTAGTGTTCCGGGTGGCGTGAGTTGCGAAACTATTCCGCATTGTTTCAAATGAAGGCCAAACTCATAACTCAAATATTCACCTCCATGATCAGATCACAGAAACTTAATTTTCTTTTTTACGATGATTTTCCACTTCACTCTGAAATTCTTTGAACTTTTCAAATGTTTCAGACATATGTTTCATCAAGTAGATATACCCATAACTCCTGAAATCATCTGTGAAGGTGAGAAAATAACGATATTCGCAGCGAGCCTCAATGTTCATTGGACCACATACATCAGCATGTATGATTTCCAATAACTCTGTTGCTCGCTCCGTTGTTCCAGAGAACGGAGTTTTAGTCATCTTGCCCATGAGGCATGGTTCGCAAGTACCAAGTGATTCATAATCAAGTGATTCCAGAAGTCCGTCAGAATGGAGTTTCTTCATGCGCTTTACACCAATATGACCCAAATGGTGGTGCCACAAATACGTTACACTATCATTATCAACTTTGCATCTTTTGGCTTCAATACTATGAACATGTGCATCACTACTATCAAGATTTAGTAAAAATAGACCACTCATCAAGGGTGCATGCCCATAAAAGATATTACTCATATAAATAGAACAACCATTATTCTCTGATTTAAGTGAATAACCGTCTCGCATCAAACAAGATCCAGATATAATGTTCATGCTCAACGCTGGCACCAAATAACAATTATTTAGGTCTAAAACAAATTCCGAAGGTAGATGTAGAGGCAGCATGCCGACGGTGATCACATCGACTTTGGAACCATTTCCCATGCGCATCGTCACCTCGTCCTTAGCCAATCTTCGCTTAATCCGTAGCACTTGTTTCGAGTTGCAAATATTAGCAACAGAACTAGTATCAAATACCCAGGTGCTACTGCGAGCATTAGTAAGGTACACATCAATAACATGTATATCAAATATACCTTTTACTTTGCCATCCTTCTTCTCCGCCAAATACTTGGGCAGTTCCGCTTCCAGTGACCAGTTCCTTTGCAGTAGAAGCACTCAGTTTCAGGCTTAGGTCCAGACTTGGGTTTCTTCACTTGAGCAGCAACTAGCTTGCTGTTCTTCTTGAAGTTCCCCTTCTTCCCTTTACCTTTTTTCTTGAAACTAGTGGTCTTGTTCACCATCAACACTTGATGCTCTTTCTTGATTTCTACCTCCGCAGCCTTTAGCATTGCGAAGAGCTCGGGAATAGTCTTATCCATCCCTTACATGTTATAGTTCATCATGAAGCTCTTGTAGCTTGGTGGCAGTGATTGAAGAACTCTCCCAATGACACTATCATCAGGAAGATTAACTCCCAATTGAGACAAGTGGTTGTGGTACCCAAACATTATGAGTTTATGTTCACTGACAAAACTATTCTCCTCCATTTTGCAGCTGTGGAACTTATTGGAGACTTCATATCTCTCAATCCGGGCATTTTCTTGAAATATTAACTTCAACTCCTGGAACATCTCATATGCTCCATGACGTTCAAAACATTGTTGAAGTCCCGTTCTAAGCCGTAAAGCATGGAACACTAAACTATCGAGTAGTCATCAGCTTTGCTCTGCCACGTGTTCACAACATCTGGTGTTGCTCCTATAGCGGGTTTATCACCAAGCGGTGCTTCCAGGATGTAATTCTTCTGTGAAGCAATGAGGATAATCCTCAAGTTACGGACCCAGTCCGTTTAGTTGCTACCATCATCTTTCAACTTAGCTTTCTCTAGGAACGCATTAAAATTCAATGGAACAATAGCACGGGCCATCTATCTACAACAACATAGACATGCAAAATACTATCAGGTACTAAGTTCATGATAAATTAAAGTTCAATTAATCAAGTTACTTAAGAACTCCCACTTAGATAAACATAGATCTAATCATCTAAGTGATCACATGATCCATATCAACTAAACCATGTCCGATCATCACGTGCGATGGAGTAGTTTTCAATGGTGAAAATCACTATGTTGATCATATCTAGTATATGATTCACGCTCGACCTTTCGGTCTCAGTGTTCCGAGGCCATATCTGCATATGCTAGTCTCGTCAATTTTAACCCGAGTATTCCGCGTGTGCAAGACTGGCTTGCACCCGTTGTATGTGAACGTAGAGCTTATCACACCCGGTCATCACGTGGTGTCTCGGCACGACAAACTGTAGCAACAGTGCATACTCAGGGAGAACACTTATACCTTGAAATTTAGAGAGAGATCATCTTATAATGCTACCACCGAACTAAGCAAAATAAGATGCATAAAAGATAAACATCACATGCAATCAATATAAGTGATATGATATGGCCATCATCATCTTGTGCCTTTGATCTCCATCTTCAAAGCACCATCATGATCACCATCTTACCGGCTTGACACCTTGATCTCCATCGAAGTATCATTGTCGTCTCGTCAACTATTGCTTCTACGACTATCGCTGCCGCTTAGTGATAAAGTAAAGCAATTACATGGCGATTGCATTTCATACAATAAAGCGACAACCATAAGGCTCTTGCCAGTTGTCGATAACTCTGTTACAAAACATGATCATCTCATACAATAAAATTTATCATCTTGTCTTGACCATATCATATCACAACATGCCCTACAAAAACATGTTAGACGTCCTCTACTTTGTTGTTGCAAATTTTACGTGGCTGTTACGGGTTGAGCAAGAACCGTTCTTACTTACGCATCAAAAACCACAACATGCTATAGTGATTGCCTTTTGATCTTCAAAAAGAACCCTGTTCATTGAATCTGATTCAACTAAAGTTGGAGAAACTGACACCCACCAGCCACCTATGTGCGAAGCACGTCGGTAGAACCAGTCTCGCGTAATGCCGGTCTGAGCCGCTTCATCCAACAATACCGCTGAATCAAGAATCAACTAGTGACGGCAAGCAATATGTATATACCCATGCCCACAACTCCTTTGTATTCTATCGTGCATATAACATCTACGCATAGACCTGGCTCGGATGCCACTGTAGGGTAACGCAGAAATTTCAAAAAAAAAATCCTACGCATATGCAAGATCTATCATGGTGATGCATCGCAATGAGAGGGAAGAGTGTTGTCCACGTACCCTCGTAGACCGTAAGCGGAAGTGTTATGACAACGCGATTAATGTAGTCTTACGTCTTCACGATCCGACCGATCCTAGTACCGGAAGTGCGGCACCTCCGCGATCAGCACACATTCAGCTTGGTGACGTCCCATGAACTCTTGATCCAGTTGAGTGTCGAAGGAGAGCTTCGTCGGCACGACGGCGTGATGACACTGATGATGAAGCTACCGGCACAGGGCTTCACCTAAGCACTACGACGATATGACCGAGGTGGATTATGGTGGAGGGGGGCACCGCACACGGCTAACAGATCAATGATCAACTTGTGTGTCCTAGGGTGCCCCCTGCCCTAGTAGGAGTAAGGGGGAGGCCAGTTGGCCCTTGGGGTGCGCGAGGAGAGGAGGAGTCCTCCTCCTAGTAGGAGTAGGACTCCCCTTTTCCTAGTCCTACTAGGGGGGGAAAGGAAGGAGGAGAGGGAGAAGGAAAGGGGGCGCCGCCCCCCTTCCCTAGTCCAATTCAGACCAGAGGGGGAGGGGCGCACGGCCTGCCCTGACCGGCCCTCTCTCTCTCCACTAAGGCCCATGTGGCCCATTAGTTCCCCGGGGGGTTCCGGTAACCCTCCGACGCTCCAGTTTTCTTCGAAATCACCTGGAACACTTCCAGTGTCCGAATATAGCCGTCCAATATATCAATGTTTATGCCTCGACCATTTCGAGACTCCTTGTCATGTCCATGATCATATCCGGGACTCCGAACTACCTTCGGTACCTAAAAACACATAAACTCATAATATCGATCATCACCGAAGTTAAGCGTGTGGACCCGACGAGTTTGAGAACTATGTAGACATGACCGAGACTCATCTCTAGTCAATAACCAATAGCAGAACCTGGATGCTCATATTGGTTCCTACATATTCTACGAAGATCTTTATCGATCAAACCGCATAACAACATACGTTGCTCCCTTTGTCATCGGTATGTTACTTGCCCGATATTCGATCGTCGGTATCTCAATACCTAGTTCAATCTCATTACCGGCAAGTCTCTTTACTCATTCCGTAATGCATCATCCCACAACTAACTCATTAGTCACATTGCTTGTAAGGCTTATAGTGATGTGCGTTACCGAGAGGGCCCAGAAATACCTCTCCAATACTCAGAGTGACAAATCCTAATCTCGATCTATGCCAACTCAACAAACACCATCGGAGACACCTGTAGAGCATCTTTATAGTCACCCAGTTACGTTGTGACGTTTGATAGCACACTAAGTATTCCTCCGGTATTTGGGAGTTGCATGATCTCATAGTCATAGCAACATGTATAAGTTATGGAGAAAGCAATAGCAACAAACTAAACGATCATCATGCTAAGCTAACGGATGGGTCAAGGAAATCACATCATTCTCTAATGATGTGATACCGTTAATCAAATGACAACTCATGTCTATGGTTAGGAAACATAACCATCATTGATTCAACGAGCTAGTCAAGTAGAGGCATACTATTGACACTTTGTTTGTGTATGTATTCACACATGTACTAAGTTTCCGGTTAATACAATTCTAGCATGAATAAAAAACATTTATCATGATATAAGGAAATATAAATAACAACTTTATTATTGCCTCTAGGGCATATTTCCTTCAACTACATGTGAAGTGCTTCTCTACTACTAGTGTGTTCAGTTTCAACAGTAACATTCAGATTCCACACTAAACATCAGTTTTGACAGTTCAGTTCAGAGTCAACAGTTTTTATCTAATCTATTGTAGTCACGTGTTTTTTGGTGATGTAAATTCTACATCTACCAATTTTTGGTAATATATTTTTGTAGCGACCCGACCTCAGACGGTCAAGTCTCTGTGCTTAAGTGTCATCCCTGGATTGGTATGCTGACACTCATAGTACTCAAGGATTTATAACAGAGCTAAATCACATGTATAAAGTAACGTAAATACTATTACCTCAATCCAAATAGCGGAAGTAACAACAAGGTTGTGCATTCGCATCAACACCAACGGCAAAGTTGAGTGTAGAAATCGTAACCCTAACGTATCACCTACTCGTCGTAAGAATCCTGCAACATGAGACGTTGCAGCCACAAAGGGTCAGTACATTGAATGTACTGGCAAATTCACAACATAGGATAATGATGAATAATAGCTATCACTACATGCATATTTGGCTGGTGGAAAGCTCTAAGTTTATTTTTTGCATAAAGCCAATTTTTCCCTACAACAAAGGAATACGTTTTATTTAACTACAAAGTTTGTTGAAAACATTGAGAAGGTTCCTCCAACTCAATCCTAATTAAAAGTTAACAACCCAACAAATTAATTAAGTAACATGATGAGATCAACATGATAATCCAAGAACCAGATAATCAAGATGTCCATAACCGGGGACACGGCTAACCATGATTAGTTTGTACACTCTGCAGAGGTTTGCGCACTTTTCCCCACAAGACTCGATCTCCTCCGTTGGATTTCTCGCACTACATGGTGTTTGAGAAACGGATGACCAAGACATAGTGTTTCAGAAGCATTAACTCTAACCCTGGGTAGACAGTACCAACCTACATCCCCTACATCTATTAGCCTACCACTGAAAGAGGTCATGCAACCTACTCAACTATGCTAGAGCCCATAATAGCTTGTGGCTGCACACGGAAGTTTCTAGCATGAATAATCTTGTGATCCCTTTGAGTCTGGCTGGCGAACCGTAGGATGATCACACGGGTACTCCGGGATATCCTAGGACAACACTAGATTCACCAGGTGCCCGCAACCAATCCACCCAGATGTGTATTTAAGTAGCCACCTTAAGTAAACCATTAATTAATAATCTCACATCTGTCATGGATACACTCAAACTCAAACCACGTCTACGAGCATAGCATGGCAATAAATAGCATAATGTAGAAGTAACTCCCAGGGTTTGATAATAAAAGGGTAATAGGTTCTACCTAATCATCTACTTCCCAAACCCACAAGTTAAGAGATCCTAGTCATGCAATGTTTGAGGGTTGAAACTAATGCATAAAAACTGGGTAAAAGGGATATGATCAAAGTGTTACTTGCCTTGTACTGTTGATGAAGATGATTTGCACTCATAACTCCTGATAGTTCTACTCGTCACACTCCGATCAATCTATCGTGAGCAAGCAATAGTAATCACACATAAGCAATCAAGCAAAAGAATCGAAGAAAAGACTTCGAAAAACTTCAAAAACAAGCAATTAACTCTTGCAACAGAAAAAAAATTCTAATAGTACCAAAATTGAGTGGATTTGGTTTTATCAAAAAGTTTAGGTCAAGAGCTTCGATTTGCAAAAAGAATCAACTAAATCGGAGTTACGAAACTCAAGTTATGATCAAACGAAGTTCAAATACAAATCTGTTTGAAACCAAAATTTTAAACTTCCAAAAATATTTTTAAGTTGTTTTACTGGATAGAGGAGACCATAATGAAGAAGTGGGCGTTGGTTTCATCTAATTCCGACTAACGAGCAAAAAGTAGTGATCGTTTTAAGATTAGGGACTAATCTATAAAAACTTTAATCGTGGATAGGTCCCTGACGAAAAATAACAGAAAAAGAAAAATCTAAAAAGCGAACGTTTGTTAAACAGATCTAATCTAATGAACGCGTTCGCTACAGAACCCTAAATAGCGAACGTCCAATGTATAACCAACTTATCGGTTTTTTTAGAGAAAACCGAAAATAAATTGTAACCTAAAATAGAACTGGACCGGGCGGTTTTACCATTTCGGCCAACGCTGGCGAACGACGGCGGTCGGCGTCGAGGCGGCGAACAGCGGGCGGCGGCTCGGCGCGGGAAGTGCGGCGGTGCGGCAAAGTGAGGCGGCGATGCGGCGTCGGCGGCGCTGGCGAGCAACGGCGGCAGCGCGAAGGCGAGCAGCAGCGGCACGAATGGCTTGCGGTGGCGGATCGGCAGAGGGCGGCGGCGGTGAGATGCAGGGAGGAGAGAGGAGAGATGGGTCCCGGGGCGCCGATTTATAGGAGGGGAGGGGCGAGGTGGCGTGGAAGAGGGGCAATGGAGAGGCGGCGGCGAGTCCGACTGCGGCGTCGGCAATGCTCGGGACAGAGTCCCGAGCTCGAGGGCGAAGCGTGGCTGGGCTGGGTCGTGGCCTGGCTGGAGCTGGGCCGGCCCAGTCGACGGGAAAACTTTTAAAAAAACCCGCAGACACATAAAAATAATAAAAATATAAACAAAAATATTATATAGGCATATAATATATCTAAATTTTCAGAAAAGTATTTCCTACAACCTGAACATTTTTCTAATGTCAAATAAAATCCACAAAAATTTAAATAAAACAAAGAGTGCTACTGCTCTAATAAAATCCAATAAAAATCATTTTAAAAATACCAAAATGATTTCAAATTTGTTTCTCTCCAATTTTCTGATGTAGGGAATCATTTTACCCTAATTTCCATATATTTTATTTTTTGATAAAAATAATTTGAATAAAACCCAAATAACTCCAAATTGAAAAATAATTTCAAAAAGACTTTAAATTTGATTCTTTTAAACTTCCAACTCATATTTCATATGTTTTGAAGAAGTCATTTTATCTTCTCTCATGAAAATCATTGAGTTGCTTAATGTTTGTGAATTTGAAATATTTCTGAATGAAATTCAAATCTTTGCAACAACCCTTTTCATTTATTTAAATGGAAGAAGTCATGTCATCTTCTCTCTAGGGTTTTGTGATGAAATAAATTTGAATTCTTGGAGATCAGAAGGCAAAGTGAAAGTTTTGGGAAAGTCCTTTTATTCCCTCTCATTTAACTTTCAAAAGTTTCAAATTTCACTCACTTTCAGTCAATCAATCACACAACAATCAAAACTATCTATTTAATATAACATTCCAAAAATTAAAATTTTGGGATGTTACAATTTTACATCATCTATTGGAGATGCTATCAGAATCCACCTGGAGATTAAAGATGTCTGTCTTGTACTGCTTTAGCCTCGACATCTTACGGTTCGTCGGAGCTGCTCCAACGACGGAACCATCCATCTCAACAGAGCAGTACCATGGACGCCATCTACAGATGCCTCAGGTCTTCCTCCGCACCTCCGGCAGCCATCTCTGCCGGAACTTCTTCGGCGACCAACCCAATGATGCTGAGGTCGACATGGCTACGCCAAGGAGGTTGTACACTTGTCGCATCACTTATTACTCTACATTCATGTTGATCCATTAGGGCTATTTTGGTTCAAAGGAAAAGGTGACGCAAAAACATAGCAATATGAAATTTTCCTATGGTACTCTACTATTCAGTTATTCATGCCTTTGGTTGAAAGGAATGGAGCAAAACATCCACCTGGACCTACTTTTCAAAATTTTATGCATGAAAACAAGACTAAGTGCATTAGTGGTAGAATAATATTCTAACTATACACATTTTCATATGGTTTCACTTTAATTTGGCCATTTTTCTTTGCATTCCTCTGCTCTTCCTATTCCTGTGAACCAAACACTCAAGTTGATAGAAATCATGTGTTTGCAAATGTTCTGTTTCCCACGTGGATTCCTATCCTATTCCGGTGTTTTTCCTATCCCTGCATTTTAGAATCCTGCAAGCCAAAGGAGTCGTTGCAGAATTACTTCAGTTACACATAGGTGCCAAAGAAAACTTTGTGTGGTTTGTCCTGCTCCTGTCGTGACGTCGTCCACCTCACCTGAGCTGCTCCATCGACAGAAGCATCCACCATACGAGACATCACCACTCCTAACCATCACCGGAGGAGTACATAAGCGATACTTTCCAGAATATTTCAGACTCCGAAAAGGAATAGGTATGTGGTACGGTAAGTAAACTGACTCCAAAACATTTCCAACAAAAAAAATTATCCGTTTTGGAATATTAAAAAAATAGGAAAATTAAAAGTAGTCCGAAGAGCGCACGAGGAGGCAACATGGCAGGAGGGCGCGCCCTACCCCCTAGGCGCGCCCCCACCCTTGTGGCCACCTCATGTACCCTCCGGACTCTTTTTTCTTGCACAATACTTCTTTCGATCGGTAAAAATTCATTATATAATCTCTTGAAGGTTTTGACCACCGTACCACGAAAAAAATATTTTGTTCTTGTTTTGAGTTGTTTTTCTGATAGATCTAGATCACCATGACATCTCCAAGCGCCCCCGAGGACAAGTTTTTTGAGAAGGTCATCAACCCCTACCTTAAAGAGGTGTTGCGACACCCTCAAGCCATTGAGATGCGCGAGGGGGTGCTGCACATCCGCGATGTTGAGGGGCCGAAGAAGACCGGAAGCATGGAGAAAAGACTCGAAACAATGGACTAGCAAGTTTTCATGTGCCAAGGGATGGTGGAACATGGACACAATGCCAATCACATGACGATCGCGGAGTTCGCCAACAATCACAAGCTAGATGCCAAGAACATCGGGGAAGCCATCTTCAAGCTTCATGAGAAAATCGAGCATCTCCAAGCCCAGACCTATGACCTGCAAAACCAAAACTGTGTGTATGAATACAAATTTAAGAGGATGAGTTTTGTCGTGGAAGTGTCACGACAGATGTCCTCATGGAAGGACTTAGTTGTGGAGCCATTGCGACGAGGTTAGCTTAAAGGGGTTAAACGGGACAAAGGACACGGAGAGTTTATACTGGTTCGGCCCCTTGCGGTGAAGGTAAAGGCCTACTCCTGTTTGAGGTGGTATTGCTAGGGTTTCGATTACCAGGGAGCAGACACGCTTTGCCCGGTTTCGACTTGTTGTTTCTTGCCCTAAGCCGCTGCTGGGTCGCCCCTTATATACATGGGTTGACGCCCTACAGCCTACAGAGTCCCGGCCGGCTCATACAAATGTGTCTGGCTCGGTGACATATCTTACATGCCTTACAATACAAGTTTACATATACATGGCGGTTTACACTTACGAGCCTTAAGCCGCCTCTAGACTTGGGCCTTTTAACAAGGCTATTTATGAACCGACATCTTTAGTATACTCTTGGGCTTCTTTTAGATGAACTGCCATAATGGATGACCCGGCCCCTCCTAGGCGGGTCATATCTGATAGTCATATCCCTAACATTAGGCCCCAGGTTGATTTGAACTTGTCCATGTCAATCTTCAACATTTAGAAAAAATCCTTCTTCATCTTTCTATGCCATGCTGTAACTCGCCATGACGTCATCTCCAGAAATTGCGGTAACCCGCCGTGACGTCACCTGTAATTAATACGACGCATGGCCCAAATAAATCTTTTTCTTAACCGACCCTTCCTAAAATCGAGGCGCTCACGCCGTCACATATCCACTTTTTTGTCTCCTTGATTCTGGCGCATGCCACTTATCCTTTCGGCCTTATAAATAGGGCCACGATCTCACTTCTCATTCCCCCCCCCTTTGCCTTCGGTCCTTCTTCTTCCTCCCCGTGACGTCCTAGTGCACCCGAGCTCTGCCGCCGTCGACCTTCATCTCCTTCATCGACTCCAGCCACTGCATTACCCTGAACGGATGAGAGCACCGCGGCGCCTCTCCGCTGTCTCGTCAGCATCAGTAAGTCTTCCCCGTCCTCGCCATAGATCTGTCATTAGGGTTTCAGTGTTCATCGGTGTTCGTCGCCGCCCTTCTTTCTTATTGCTTAGATTCATGGCTTAGATCCGAAAAACCACATAAACCTTACGCGATAACAGTTTTAACACTTATTTTTGATATCAGACCATATCTTTCTTGCAATAGATCTCATATGAACACCCCCACTGTTCTGCTGTCGGTGCCTTAGGTTTAGATTTTATTCCATTTTTCTGAATAGCTGCAGATCCAATCTTATAGCATCAATCTGCCAAACCTACTTGTCCCAACACTCAGTAAAATTTTGCTCTTGGCAGATCCTGAATACCAGTATGTGTCATGGCGGCTTACATGTCCGGCTTATAATTACTCATATATCAATAGTCCTCACTTAAGCCGCCATTCTGAATATATATGTTGTAACTGTTAATGTCGTGGAATTGTCACGGCAGATGTCCTAGTGTGAGGTCTTAGTCGTGAGGCCAACGCATCTATGTCGTAGCTTGAGAGGGGTTGATCGAAATTGAGAGACGCAACACAAGACAAGGGTTTAGGCAGCTTTGGGCCCCGGGAAACATCATCCGGTAACAACCCTACATGATGTTTGTGGCTAGGTCTCATTATCATCACGAGGGAGTTGTTGTATAAGCCGGCTCCCCTTTGTTGTATCTAGCCATAGAGATTATTTCCTCCCCCTGTTGGGATGCCCTACCCCTCCTTATATAACCTAGAGGGGCGGTTTACATGTAGAGTCCAAGTCGGATTTAAGACTTAAACTATTATGACTTCTCATCACGGGCTTCTCTCCATGGGATTCTTAATGTCTTTGGGCTTACGACTGTCCGCTGGCTTACCATCTGACTTATAATCTGGCTTATAATCTGTCGACTTACCATCTGACTTAACATTTGCCAGCATATAATGTGACTTAACATCTGTCGGCTTATAATCTGACTTAACATCTGCCGACTTACCATCTGACTTAACATCTGCCGGCTTATAATCTGACTTAACATGTGTCGGCTTATAATCTGACTTAACATCTGCCGTCTTATAATCTGACTTAACATTTGTCGGCTTATAATCTGACTTAACATCTGCCGACTTATAATCTGCCGGGTCACCCATGAAACACCAAGTCCCAGCCGGGTTATATCTCCGGTCGGGTCATACCGCGAGGTATATCACCGACATTAGCCCCCAGTTTAATTTGGATTTATCCATGTTAAACTCATCTTGATCATCCTTAAGTCCTTGTCTTTTCCTCCTTCTGGAAAGTCCGAGTTAATAGACCAACTTCATAGTAAATCTGCTTGTAGAAGAAATATTGTGAATAAAGAATCCATTTGAGTCGGCCTTCCATGCTCTGACTTGACAAATTGAAATATTCAACTAATATTCAGTCGGCTTGTAGAACTTGCTGAGTTATGATTTCCAAAATCGCCTGGTTATAGAACTAATGATTCCAGGTCATGACCATTATAGACGCCAGTTCATGATTGTTGCCATCGCTGGGTAACACAATTGATCTTCTTGATTTGCTGAAAACTGAAAATTAAAAGCCATTCCTCCTGTATATGCATATTAGTAGCCCCCAAGTCTTAAGAAGGGAGCGTAATAACCACTTAAGACTTGCTTCAATATAAATGTTACAACCTTGAAGAAATCCAGATTGTCCATCTCAGTCACTAGTCAAAACTGAATATTCCATATATGTAGCCCCCAAGTGACGGGTTGCCATGCTTGCAGCAACCTGGGACTTGTAATTGCCTTAAGCTCATAAAAAACTTCAACCAGCATAGCTCCCAAGGGCCGGGTCATTATGCAATAATGAGCAGGGACTTTCATAAATATGATCATGTATACCTGAATAGCGATGTGTAGCCTCCAAGGGCCGGCTCAGTAAGATAATACTGAGCTAGGACTTTTCATTTAAAATAACATCATATGATGTAACCCTCGTCATGGGGCTCAAACCCACGTCCACAAGGTTAAGAGCTTTGTACTCTACCAACTAAGCAATGAACCCTTCAAAATAATGGATTAAGCCTTGTGTACCTTGAATTTTGACAGGAGCAATTGGTAGCCCCCAAGGGCCGGCTCATTATGATGTGATGAGTCGGGTCTTTCAATAAAACAAGTAAAATGACTTTGCATTAGCCCCCAAGTACCATGGTGCATGCTGGCAGTGACATGGGACTTGCATATTTTGATGTAATTTCAACTTGAATAATATAGCCCCCAAGTGTCGGGTCGTAAGCCTGCAGCGACTCGGGACTATTCCTTCCATTGTAGAATGAATCATATCCATTGATAAAATAATATCCATTGCGCTAAAGCGACTTTGAAAACCTCAATCATAATGCTGGTTATTGATAACCATAATAAAAATCGAGCCATGTTGGCTATTAAAGATTTGAATAATATACCCAATGATTTACAAGCGCGTGATTCCAATGGCGCAATCCAAATATATACTGGCGACTTATAGTCCAAGCCATGCCGAGTTAATAAACACCGGTTAATGTCATATATGAATCATAAAGCATTATAAGCATCATCGGTTTTCAACCATGTATTTAACATGTCACAAAGGATGAACCTCAAAAAACTTTCAAATGAAAATCAAAAGAGAAACAAGGCTTTTCATAGGCTGCCAGGCCTAAAAATCAAGTGCTTTCAAGGGCCGCACAACCACTGAGTTAAACCTTCATACAAACCTTATAAGTCGGACCTCACACGACCAATCGTCATTTTAACTTTGACAAGTTTAGGGTCTGTATAAGATTGACTTGTCAAAAGTACGGCGGGTCATTCCAGGATTACCTGGGTGGAGTGGCAGACTTAAAAAGGCAGGATAACCTGGGTTTAGGGGTGAATACACCTGGCTTCCAAGCCTTGCTTTTAAGCATATTACAAGGGTCATAAAAACTCTTGCCCTTTGAACAAAGAGCCCCCAAGTAATATTTTTGAGCTGTGCTCGGCGGGTACCTATGTTTGAGTTGTGCTTTGCAACAGACTCTCTTTGGTCCCTTTAACCTGGGTAGCATGTCCCCAAGTTTTTTTGTAAGCATGGCGTATAAGCCGGATCAAAGGGTAATCATAGCTTCGCTCAATAAGCCGGAAGCCCCCATGTGACCATAATAAGATAAGCCCATAAGGCAGGATACCCATGTTTGAACCACGCATCATAACAGTAATTTCTCTTTGGCAATCTTTAATTTTTCCTAAGAACTCGAACTTGCGAGAGAATGATTCTTTTTGAACTGGAATTTTAAGCCGGATATTGAGAGCTTCAAAGCTTTGTGGGAGACATACTTCCCTTGGACCAGATTTTGAACCGGAATCTATGTTTTTAAGATGGAATTTTCTGACGGCCTTTTAACTTTTCGTTAATGGGGTAGTAACCTCTGGGGCAGGGTCATTTTTCCCTCCAATGACCTAGAGTTCTTGAACTCATTGAAACTAGCCAATTCTGCCGAGTCATGCCATTGTCACCTCCAAGTCTTAAGACGATTCGAGGAGTTATCTTGAGATTCTCCATATTTGACCGTGATATAAACCGATATAAGTCATTCAATAGCTCAGTGATATAATAATCCCTTTTGCGGTAGACAACTTGTCCTGCATTGGAGAACTTGCAAGCCAGAGTAATTGCTCTTTTAAAAAAACAATATGAAATATAAAAATATACTGAATGGATTTCACCTGATACATCAGGCCAATAATCATCCGTCGTGGAGTTGATGATCATGACGGTGAAGCTGAAACCAATCATGGCCGAGTCGACTGCGGGAGTAGACAGATGAGTCAGCCGCTGATACATCTCCAACGTATCTATAATTTTTCATTGTTCCATGCTATTATATTATCAACCTTGGATGTTTTATATGCATTTATATGCTATTTTATATGATTTTTGGGACTAACCTATTAACCTAGAGCACAGTGCTAGTTTCTATTTTTTCGTTGCTTTTGAGTATCGCAGAAAAGGAAAATCAAACGGAGTCCAATTGACCAGAAACTGCACAGAACTTATTTTTGGACCAGAAGAAGTCCAGGAAGTAGAAGAATTGGGCCAGAAGAGTCTCGGGCTGTCCAAGAGGGTGGGGGCGCGCCCCCTGCCTCGTGGACAGCCCGGAGACCCCCCTGCCTTGTTCCCGACTCCAACACCTCTTATATAACCCAAAACTTCCAGAAAGAAACCTAGATCGGGAGTTCCGCCGCTAGAAGCCTCCGTAGCCACCGAAAACCAATCTAGACCCGTTTCGGCACCCTGTCGGAGGGGCGAATCCCTCTCCAGTGGCCATCTATATCATCCCGGCGCTCTCCATGATGAGAAGGGAGTAGTTCTCACTCGGGGTTGTGGGTATGTACCAGTAGTTATGTGTTTGATCTCCCTCTCTCTCTCTCGTGTTCTTTAGTCGGCACGATCTTGATGTATCGCGAGCTTTGCTATTATATTTGGATCTTATGATGTTTCTCCCCCTCTACTCTCTTGTGATGAATTGAGTTTTCCCTTTGAAGTTATCTTATCGGATTGAGTCTTTAAGGATTTGAGAACACTTGATGTATGTCTTGCATGTGCTTATCTATGGTGACAATGGGATATCACGTGATCCACTTGATGTATGTTTTGGTGATAAACTTGCGAGTTTCGTGACCTCATGAACTTATGCGTAGGGGTTGGCACACGTTTTCGTCTTGACTCTCCAGTAGAAACTTTGGGGCACTCTTTGAAGTTCTTTGTGTTGGTTGAATAGATGAATCTGAGATTGTGTGATGCATATCATATAATCATACCCACGGATACTTGAGGTGACATTGGAGTATCTAGGTGACATTAGGGTTTTGGTTGATTTGCATCTTAAGGTGTTACTTTACTACGAACTCTAGGGCTGTTTTTGACACTTCTAGGAATAGCCCAACGGATTAATCGGAAAGAATAACTTTGAGGTGGTTTCATACCCTACAATAATCACTTTGTTTGTTCTCCGCTATTAGTGACTTTGGAGTGACTCTTTGTTGCATGTTGAGGGATAGTTATATGATCCAATTATGTTATTATTGTTGAGAGAACTTGCACTAGTGAAAGTATGAACCCTAGGCCTTGTTTCAATGCATTGCAATACCGTTTGTGCTCACTTTAATCATTAGTTTCCTTGCCGTTTTTATATTTTCAGATTACAAAAACATATTTCTACTATCCATTGCACTTGTATCACCATCTCTTCCCGAACTAGTGCACCTATACAATTTACCATTGTATTGTGTGTGTTGGGGACACAGCTATTTGGTTGCAGGGTTGTTTGAGAGAGACCATCTTCATCCTACGCCTCCCACGGATTGATAAACCTTAGGTCATCCACTTGAGGGAAATTTGCTACTGTCCTACAAACCTCTGCACTTGGAGGCCCAACAACGTCTACAAGAAGAAGGTTGTGTAGTAGACATCAAGCTCTTTTCTAGCGCCGTTTCTGAGGAGGTTAGAGCTGGAAGGTATATCTTCAGATCTTGCAATCGAATCTTTTTGTTTCTTGCTTTATCACTGGTTTAGTCTATAAAATAAAATTATAAAAAAATGGAATTGAGGGTACCTCATATGCTTCATCTTTTTAATGTCTTTCGTGAGAATAAGGATTCCGATAATTGTGCTCAAGTGCTAGAAGAAGAAATCTATAAAATGTTTGGCATTACATCTTTTGTTGATGAGCATGATTGCAATGTTTTTAGTATGAATTCTTTGAATATTCATGATGCTAATGATATGCAAAGCCACAAGCTTGGGGATGCTATGTTTGACGAAGATGATATTTTTTGTCCCCCAAGTTTTGATGAGCAAATTTATTATGATGATAGCATGCCTCCTATTTATGATGATTATATTGATGAAAGTGGGTTTGGAAGAGTGTCAACTTTAGGAAGTAATGATCCCACTATTTTGGAGGGTGTTTAATCGTATTGTGATAATTATGAAAGTGGATTTGGAGAGGTCATGACTTTATTTAGTGATGAATCCACTATTTCAGAAGAGGTACCAATTGGTTATCGAGTTGTAATTCTTGAGTTGTAAGTAAATAAATGTGTGATGGTCATCATTATTAGAGCATTGTCCCGTGTGAGGAAAGGATGATGGAGACTACGATTCCCCCATAAGACGGGATGAGATTCCGGACAAAAAATAAAAATTAATAAAAAAAGAGGCCATAAAAAAGGCCCAAACAAAAAAAGAGAAAAAGAGAGAAGGGGCAATGTTACTATCCTTTTACCATACTTGTGCTTCAAAGTAGCACCATGATCTTCAAGATAGAGAGTCTCTTATTTTGTCACTTTCATATACTAGTGGGAATTTTTCATTATAGAACTTGCCTTGTATATTCCAATGATGGGCTTCCTCAAATGCCCTAGTTATTCGTGAGCAAGCAAGTTGGATGCACACCCACTTAGTTTCTTTGATGAGCTTTCGTATATTTATAGCTCTAGTGCATCCGTTGCATGGCAATCCCTACTCCTTCCATTGACATCAATCAGTGGGCATCTCAATAGCCCATTGATTAACCACGTCAATGTGAGACTTTCTCCCTTTTTGTCTTCTCACACAACCTCAATCATCATATTCTATTCCACCCATAGTGCTATGTCCATGGCTCACGCTCATATATTACGTAAAAGTTGAAAGAGTTTGAAAAGGCCAAGTATGAAACAATTGCTTGGCTTATCATCGGGTTTGTGCATGATGAGAGAATTTTGTGTGATGAAAATGAAGCATGGCCAAACTATATGATTTTGTAGGGATAAGTTTTCTTTGGCTATGTTATTTTGATAAGAAATAATTGCTTGATTAGCATACTTGGAGTATTACTATTTTTATGTCAACAATAAACTTCTATCTTGAATCTTTCGGATTTGAACATTCATGCCACAATAGAGAAAAATATATTGAAGAACATGCTAGAAAGCATTCCACATCAAAAATTCTGTTTTTATCATTTACCTACTCGAGGACGAGCAGGAATTAAGCTTGGGGATGCTTGATACGTCTCCAACGTATCTATAATTTTTTATTGTTCCATGCTATTATATTATCAACCTTGGATGTTTTATATGCATTTATATGTTATTTTATATGATTTTTGGGACTAACCTATTAACCTAGAGCCCAGTGCCAGTTTCTGTTTTTTCGTTGTTATTGAGTATCGCAGAAAAGGAAAGCCAAACAGAGTCCAATTGAGCTGAAACTTCACGGAAATTATTTTTGGACCAGAAGAAGGCTAGGAAGTAGAAGAATTGGGCCAGAAGAGTCTCGGGCTGTCCACGAGGGTGGGGGCGCACCCACCCCCCTGGGCGCGCCCCCTGCCTCGTGGACAGCCCGGAGACCCCCCCTTCCTTGTTCCCGACTCCAACACCTCTTATATAACCCAAAACTTCCAGAAAGAAACCTAGATCGGGAGTTCCGCTGCCAGAAGCCTCCGTAGCCACCGAAAACCAATCTAGACCCGTTTCGGCACCCTGGCGGAGGGGCGAATCCCTCTCCAGTGGCCATCTATATCATCCCGGCGCTCTCCATGATGAGGAGGGAGTAGTTCTCACTCGGGGTTGTGGGTATGTACCATTAGTTATGTGTTTGATCTCCCTCTCTCTCTCGTGTTCTTGAGTCGGCACGATCTTGATGTATCGCGAGCTTTGCTATTATATTTGGATCTTATGATGTTTCTCCCCCTCTACTCTCTTGTGATGAATTGAGTTTTCCCTTTGAAGTTATCTTATCGGATTGAGTCTTTAAGGATTTGAGAACACTTGATGTATGTCTTGCATGTGCTTATCTATGGTGACAATGGGATATCACGTGATCCACTTGATGTATGTTTTGGTGATCAACTTGCGAGTTTCGTGACCTCACGAACTTATGCGTAGGGGTTGGCACATGTTTTCGTCTTGACTCTCCAGTAAAAACTTTGGGGCACTCTTTGAAGTTCTTTGTGTTGGTTGAATAGATGAATCTGAGATTGTGTGATGCATATCATATAATCATACCCAAGGATACTTGAGGTGACATTGGAGTATCTAGGTGACATTAGGGTTTTGGTTGATTTGCATCTTAAGGTGTTACTTTACTACGAACTCTAGGGCTGTTTTTGGCACTTAGAGGAATAGCCCAACGGATTGATCGGAAAGAATAACTTTGAGGTGGTTTCATACCCTACAATAATCACTTCGTTTGTTCTCCGCTATTAGTGACTTTGGAGTGACTCTTTGCTGCATGTTGAGGGATAATTATATGATCCAATTATGTTATTATTGTTGAGAGAACTTGCACTAGTGAAAGTATGAACCCTAGGCCTTGTTTCAATGCATTGCAATACCGTTTGTGCTCACTTTAATCATTAGTTTCCTTGTCGTTTTTATATTTTCAGATTACAAAAACATATTTCTACTATCCATATTGCACTTGTATCACCATCTCTTCCCGAACTAGTGCACCTATACAATTTACCATTGTATTGTGTGTGTTGGGGACACAGTTATTTGGTTGCAGGGTTGTTTGAGAGAGACCATCTTCATCCTACGCCTCCCACGGATTGATAAACCTTAGGTCATCCACTTGAGGGAAATTTGCTACTGTCCTACAAACCTCTGCACTTGGAGGCCCAACAACGTCTACAAGAAGAAGGTTGTGTAGTAGACATCAAGCTCTTTTCGGGCGCCGTTTCCGGGGAGGTTAGCGCTGGAAGGTATATCTTCAGATGTTGCAATCCAATCTTTTTGTTTCTTGCTTTATCACTGGTTTAGTCTATAAAATAAAATTATAAAAAAATGGAATTGAGGGTACCTCATATGCTTCATCTTTTTATTGTCTTTCATGAGAATAAGGATACCGATAATTGTGCTAAGTGCTAGAAGAAGAAATCTATAAAATGTTTGGCGTTACATCTTTTGTTGATGAGCATGATTGCAATGTTTTTAGTATGAATTCTTTGAATATCCATGATGCTAATGATATGCAAAGCCACAAGCTTGGGGATGCTATGTTTGACGAAGATGATATTTTTTGTCCCCCAAGTTTTGATGAGCAAATTTATTATGATGATAGCATGCCTCCTATTTATGATGATTATATTGATGAAGGTGGGTTTGGAAGAGTGTCAACTTTAGGAAGTAATGATCCCACTATTTTGGAGGGTGTTTAATCTTATTGTGATAATTATGAAAGTGGATTTGGAGAGGTCATGACTTTATTTAGTGATGAATCCACTATTTCAGAAGAGGTACCAATTGGTTATCGAGTTGTAATTCTTGAGTTGTAAGTAAATAAATGTGTGATGGTCATCATTATTAGAGCATTGTCCCGTGTGAGGAAAGGATGATGGAGACTATGATTCCCCCATAAGACGGGATGAGATTCCGGACAAAAAATAAAAATTAATAAAAAAAGAGGCCATAAAAAAGGCCCAAACAAAAAAAGAGAAAAAGAGAGAAGGGGCAATGTTACTATCCTTTTACCATACTTGCGCTTCAAAGTAGCACCATGATCTTCAAGATAGAGAGTCTCTTATTTTGTCACTTTCATATACTAGTGGGAATTTTTCATTATAGAACTTGCCTTGTATATTCCAATGATGGGCTTCCTCAAATGCCCTAGTTCTTCGTGAGCAAGCAAGTTGGATGCACACCCACTTAGTTTCTTTGATGAGCTTTCGTATATTTATAGCTCTAGTGCATCCGTTGCATGGCAATCCCTACTCCTTCCATTGACATCAATCAGTGGGCATCTCAATAGCCCATTGATTAACCGCGTCAATGTGAGACTTTCTCCCTTTTTGTCTTCTCACACAACCTCAATCATCATATTCTATTCCACCCATAGTGCTATGTCCATGGCTCACGCTCATATATTACGTAAAAGTTGAAAGAGTTTGAAAAGGCCAAGTATGAAACAATTGCTTGGCTTATCATCGGGTTTGTGCATGATGAGAGAATTTTGTGTGATGAAAATGAAGCATGGCCAAACTATATGATTTTGTAGGGATAAGTTTTCTTTGGCTATGTTATTTTGATAAGAAATAATTGCTTGATTAGCATACTTGGAGTATTACTATTTTTATGTCAACAATAAACTTCTATCTTGAATCTTTCGGATTTGAACATTCATGCCACAATAGAGAAAAATATATTGAAGAACATGCTAGAAAGCATTCCACATCAAAAATTCTGTTTTTATCATTTACCTACTCAAGGACGAGCAGGAATTTAGCTTGGGGATGCTTGATACGTCTCCAACGTATCTATAATTTTTGATTGTTCCATGCTATTATATTATCAACCTTGGATGTTTTATGCATTTATATGTTATTTTATATGATTTTTTGGGACTAACCTATTAACCTAGAGCCCAGTGCCAGTTTCTGTTTTTTCGTTGTTATTGAGTATCGCAGAAAAGGAAAACCAAACAGAGTCCAATTGAGCTGAAACTTCACGGAATTTATTTTACCAGAAGAAGGCTAGGAAGTAGAAGAATTGGGCCAGAAGAGTCTCGGGCTGCCCACGAGGGTGGGGGGCACGCCCACCCCCCTGGGCGCGCCCCCTGCCTCGTGGACAGACCGGAGACCCCCCTGCCTTGTTCCCAACTCCAACACCTCTTATATAACCCAAAACTTCCAGAAAGAGACCTAGATCGGGAGTTCCGCCGCCAGAGTCCTCCGTAGCCACCGAAAACCAATCTAGACCCGTTCCGGCACCCCACTGGAGGGGGGAATCCCTCTCCGGTGGCCATCTTCATCATCCCTGCACTCTCCATGACGAGGAGGGAATATTTCTCCCTCGGGGCTGAGGGTATGTACTAGTAGCTATGTGTTTAAGCTCTCTCTCTCTCTCTCTCTCTCTCTCGTGTTCTTGAGTCGGCACGATCCTGATGTATCACGAGCTTTACTATTATATTTGGATCTTATGATGTTTCTCCCCCTCTACTCTCTTGTGATGAATTGAGTTTTCCCTTTGAAGTTATATTATTGGATTGAGTCTTTAAGGATTTGAGAACACTTGATGTATGTCTTGCATGTGCTTATCTGTGGTGACAATGGGATATCACGTGATCCACTTGATGTGTGTTTTGGTGATCAACTTGCGAGTTTTGTAACCTCGTGAACTTATGCATAGGGGTTGGCACACGTTTTCGTCTTGACTCTCCGGTAAAAACTTTGGGGCACTCTTTGAAGTTCTTTCTATTGATTGAATAGATGAATCTGAGATTGTGTGATGCATATCGTATAATCATACCAACGGATACTTGAGGTGACATTGGAGTATCTAGTTGACATTAGGGTTTTGGTTGATTTGCGTCTTAAGGTGTTATTTTACTATGAACTCTAGGGTTGTTTGTGACACTTACAGGAATAGCCTAACGGATTGATCGGGAAGAATAACTTTGAGGTGGTTTTGTACCATACAAGAATCTCTTCGTTTGTTCTCCGCTATTAGTGACTTTGGAGTGACTCTTTGTTGCATGTTGAGGGATAGTTATATGATCCAATTATGTTATTATTGTTGAGAGAACTTGCACTAGTGAAAGTATGAACCCTAGGCCTTGTTTCATTGCATTGCAATACCGTTTGTGCTCACTTTTATCATTAGTTACCTTGCTGTTTTTATATTTTCAGCTTACAAAAACATATTTCTACTTTCCATACTGCACTTGTATCACCATCTCTTCGCCGAACTAGTGCGCCTATATACAATTTACCATTGTATTGGGTGTGTTGGGGACACAAGAGACTCTTAGTTATTTGGTTGCAGGGTTGTTTGAGAGAGGCCATCTTCATCCTACGCCTCCCACGGATTGATAAACCTTAGGTCATACACTTGAGGGAAATTTGCTACTGTCCTACAAACCTCTGCACTTGGAGGCCCAACAACGTCTACAAGAAGGTTGTGTAGTAGACATCAGCCGCGACATTGTAAACCGGTGCGGACGAGCGAATTAATTGCAGGCGCGATAACCCATGCGGACGGCGAGTCAATCGCGGATGCGGTTCCAGTGAGTTGATGTAGTTCAAGCTGCACGGGTGGCCTGTCCACACCCATTCAATAGCAAGTAAGCGTGTACGCCAGTGCTTGACGATGCTAACGCATGCTCCATAGGCACAATATGGCACCGCCCTTATAATGAATCATTGTCTTGCACAAAATATATTACGGACCAAAGTAATTGTTTCTTGACAAAAATCATATGTGCCAATAAAATATACTTAGATGTATATCACCTGGCATTTTTTGTCGGATGATACTAATGGCACAAACCAGTGTTTAGATAACTAGACCGATCATGCATCAAGATTTATGCTTATTGCCGCTATGCGTTGGACAACTCAATGCAGGCGAACATTTGGCGCGGCCTTCAATTTGTTTGATTGAACCATATAACAATAATTTTACCCGGTCCGCCGGATAACCTGATGTGTCTTTGCAAACCGGACTCCCGGGTTAACAATTCAGTGCGTGTCCCCCAGGGATCCAGTGCGTTGCGAGCGCTGGTACCCCCTCTTTGTGCCTGCTTTACTGCTTTGTCTCTATGATCTTTCTTCGAACGGATTATGCCATTACATACGTAATGACATCTGGTCTTATCGATCCGGAGATTGCAACTGTTCATCGCACATCAGGAGGCCATGGAAAAATTATGACATGTTGGTCAGCGACTGATCCCAACTCTTGTGGTGTGCAGTAGTAGCTGTGGCTGGACTGTACGCATCTTCCATTATTTTAACATCGCATGCTCCTCCTTTGTTTTGATTTGCACCAGGTCATTAGATGCAGCTTGCGCATCAACCCCTCAGTCAGACCACACACATCCTGGTAGGGCCGCTCGCTGGCAGCTTTATAGCATGTTTTTATCACCTGCAAGGGCCACTTGTTTGACCGCTATTTCCATGGCAGCCGGCCCGGTGAGTTAGCAGAGGATTTGACGCGGAGGCCGGGTAAACCGCCCAGTGGCTTGTGAGACGAGCACGCGGGAACTACGACCGGCGGCGGGTTGGAGCCCGCGGGCGAGCGGTGAGTCGAGCGGGCCAGCGAGCCCCGTCGAGGGCTGGCCCACAGAGGCAGAGGCGAACGGCGGTTGTGGACGAGCATCGAAATAGAGATAGCCCGCAGGCAGGCCGCGACTTGTGGTAGGGTGAACCACAACGGCAGCTCCTCGTGGTTCGACAACAACGTGAGGTAGAGCCGTAGCTCGAGACAAGGTGAAGCGGCACTCAGCTTGCTGCAAGACAGTGACGGCTTAGGAAACGCGACGGCGGAGAAGGAAAACTCCGGCTCGACGCGCCACAGTAGTGGCAGCTCATAGGTCCCTCAGCAAGGCGAAGAGTGAGCGGCTCGCGGTGACTTGAAGCGGTTTGAAAACACGGTGGGAGGCTGTTGCAGAGGAGCAGTGTGCAGCCGTGGGCGGCTCGCGACCGCGGATGCGAGGTGGAAGCGGCGCAGAGGAGAGGTGGTTTGCGGCAGAGAACCAGAAGGCCGGCGACTCAACGCGCGGCAGAACGACGCCTTGAAGGAGTGGCGCAGGGGTGACTCGAGAACCACGGTGGCTTGATGGAAACAGGGCCGGTGCAACGCATGGTAGCACCAGAGTCGGCCGGAGCGGTAGTCCGGGCATGCGGGCGGCTCAGCGAAGTCATGTCGGCTCGAGGCCGTGGCCATGGCGGCCGAATCATGGGCGCATACGGCCTGAGGCGGGTCAAGGCACGACGGCTCGGCGCGAGGCCGCAGCAGGGACGGCTCCAGGCGCGGACAGCGGAAGTGGGTCAGGCGGCCGACCGACTGAGGTGAGCAAGACGACTCGGGGTCGTGAGTCTGGGAAGCTCGGAAGCGGCGCGGCGGCTGAGGGCCGGCCAGAGCGGACGGCGACTTAAGGCGAAGCAGCGCCACGAGGCCGAGATGACGGCAGGCATTGCGAGTCCGGGTCGTAGCGGTGGAGAAAATTCAGATTGCCATTGTACGTCCGTGGAGATGGTGGCTTAAAATGCAAGGCAAGATGAGGCCACGACAGGGCGGCTCGGGCCCGGCCACAAGAGGTAGTAGCATGCGAGGCGACGGCAAAACCACTCGGCGACTTGGGTCGGCGGAGGCCGCAAACACCACGGGTGCGCGGCAGCATCCGGCGTCTCGGTGCTAAACAAGGTCACAAGCACTGGAGGAGTCCGGGTTGGTGAAGGTGATGGCGACTTGTCAGTAGACGGCGAGTCAGTAGGTACGGCTCAATGGGACCATGATGGTAACCCGGATTCGGCGAGGGGGGTCAACCCTGGTGGGCTTGACTCCTCGTCCGGGTCGTAGTCTTCGTTTTTCTGTTCTTCTTTTTGCTGTTCGGTGATTTTGAGCAATTTTTCATGGGTGCATGCCGCGTTGAATCAGCAGTAAAGAACTTGTTCCAAATGACGTCTGGCCGCGTAAAAAACAATCTAATCTCAGATTGATGAATCGCTAGATCGCGGCGGCAGTATCCGCACTAGACGCAAAACACTTAATCCTCTTAATCTCTTCATCTAATAAACCGCGAGTTTCTCGAATTCTAGGAGAGATCCCTCCAAGAACTCATCACCATCGTACGCGAGCCCCACGGTGGGCGCCAACTGTCATGGAATTGTCACGGCAGATGTTCTAGTGTGAGCACTTAGTCGTGAGGCCAATGCATATATGTGGTAGCTTAAGAGAGGTTGATCGGAATCGAGAGACGCAACACAAGACAAGGGTTTAGACAGCTTCGGGCCCTGTGAAACATCATCCGGTAACAACCCTACATGCTGTTTGTGGCTAGGTCTCATTATGATCACGAGGGAGTTGCTGTATAAGCCAGCTCCCCTTTGTTGTATCTAGCCTTAGAGATTATTTCTTCCCCCTCTTGGGATGCCCTGCCCCTCCTTATATAACTTAGAGGGGCGGCTTACATGTAGAGTCCAACTAGGATTTAAGACTGAAACTATTATGACTTCTCATCACGGGCTTCTTAACGTCTTTGGGCTTACGATTGTCCGTCGGCTTACCATCTGACTTATAATCTGGCTTATAATCTGTCGACTTACCATCTGACTTAACATATGCCGGCTTATAATCTGACTTAACATCTGCCAGCTTATAATCTGACTTAACATCTACCGACTTACCATCTAACTTAACATCTGCCGGCTTATAATCTAACTTAACATATGTCGGCTTATAATCTGACTTAACATCTGCCGGCTTATAATCTGACTTAACATCTGCTGGCTTATAATCTGACTTTACATCTGCCGACTTATAATCTATCGGGTCACCCATGCAACACCAAGTCCCAGCCAGGTTATATCTCCGGCCGGGTCATACCGCGGGGTATATCCCTGACAGTTAACCTGTGATTTCACTAATCTGATTTGAAGCGGCCAAAATTTCCCTTTCTGTAGGCTTTCTCTCTTCACAATGCCGCCAAAGACATTCTATGCATGCAACTGGGTTCCCTCCACTGTCACTGAGGGCATGCTTAAAGACTGTCAAAATCGGATATTTGCCAGAAAAGAATGTCATGCACTACGTTGTTGGATTTCGGGTTCTGGCAGACCCTTGAGGTTCAAACACTGGGGTGCGCGCGGAGATCTCTCCCCTACCAATCTGCGTCCAATCTCCTCGCGTGATCTAAGCTGCAAACAACAAACAACACAAGGGACACAAGGTTTATACTGGTTCGGGCCACCTTTGTGGTGTAATACCGTACTACAGTGTGTGGTGTGGTGGATTGCCTCAGGGGTTGATGGTGAACAGTACAAGGGAAGAACAGCCTTGCGAGAGGTGTTCTTGAGCTGGTGCGATGAACTGCTTGGGCGAGTTCAGTCACCTCTCTCTCTCTCTCTATCTCTCTTTTTTCAGTCCCTCCTTGTCTGTGTGTCCTCTACTCTGTGGTGGCTAGCTCTATTTATAGAGGCCATGGGCCTCTCCCCAAATAATAAGAAGGGCGCCAACAATTGGCCATTTTGAAGGGGGACATCTAGTACAAGTTATCCTGACCAAATGTGGTCTTCGACTGCCAAAAGTACTGGTGATGACGCTGTCTTGGGCTCGACGGTGACCTCCGTCCTACCGCTCTGCTAGTCCTGGTCTCTTTGCACCGGAATGGTAACCTTTGCCCGGCGCCCTGGCCTGTGCTTGCCCCCTTTGCACCAAAGGGGAAACAAGGACACTCCGTAGGCCGGGGCCCGCCTGGTCTCGATCGTCATGGCTTGCGTCACGGGCTCCTCGTGAGGTACCCCTGCCTTGATCTCTCCACCTCCTCGCGAGCCTGCCTGATAAGGCTGCCTCTGAGGAAGCTTCCCGTCGTCCGCCCCGCGAGGCATGGCCCCTCGCGAGGGTCTTGAGCTTGAGCTGATGAAGATGGCACTACTAGGAAAACGGCTATAGATGAAATGGTCACTAATGGCGCACCACATGTGTGGTGCGCCATTAGAATATAGCAATGGCGCACCACATACAGGTACGCCATTAGGAATATATTACTAATGGCGCATCTGGTGCGCGGTGCGCCATTAGAAGTTTTGAAAAAAAAATTGTTACTAATGGCGCACCGTGGGTGTGGTGCGCCATTACTAGTTGACATAGTAATGGCGCACCACACCCACGATGCGCCATTAGAAGTTTTGAAAAAAAAGTAAAAAAATATTTAAAAAAAATTGTTAGTAATGGCGCACCAGTGGACAGTGCGTCATTACTAGTTTTTAACTAGTAATGGCGCACTGTCCACTGGTGCGCCATTACTAAGTTTTTTTAAAAAAAATTCAAAAAAAATTTCAATTTTTTTTCAAAACTAGTAATGGCGCACTGTGGGTGTGGTGCGCCATTACTAGTTTAACTACTAATGGCGCACCACCCCATGGTGCGCCATTACTAGTTTGCCCGGCTTCCACCGAATGCACCCCCCCCCTTGGACCGCCTTTTCAGTTTTAAAAAAATAAAAAAAATGATAAAAATGTCAAAAAAAATAAATAAAAGAAAATAAGTTTGCCATGTGATATGTGGTCTAGTTGTTGGGAAAATTTACAAATATAAATTTCGACTTTATTTGCAAAATCTCTCTAGAAATTTGTAAAATGGGCATAACTTTTGCATACGAACTCGGATTAAAAAGTTTTATATATGAAAAATCATCTACTCGAAAAGTTACATCCGAATTTAACCGGGGGAACCCCGTTAAACATTTTCAAAATCCCCAAAACCCTAACACAAAAAAAGTTACGAGGCTTTCAAGATCTAGAGGCAAAAAAATTCAAAAAAAAGGTTTTGCATTTTTTTTAATTTTTTTCAAAAAATGATACGTAATATGACCGGGAAGTTTGAAATATTTTTCAAAATTTCATCATAGTCATGAACATGAACAAAGTCCTAGACATCAACAAGGTATAATAGGATTGATATGCTAGATATATCAACAAGTGCTTGTGAAGTGAGCTGTTGCTGGGGTTGGATAGAACTCTGAAGTTAAGTGTGCTTGGGCTGGAGTAGTGTGAGGATGGGTGACCTTTCGGAAAGTTTGACCACAGAGTGCGATTTGACTTGATATTAAGCATATTGACCCGAGATTAAGACATAATGACTTGAGATTAAGAAAAAAACGAAAAAAAAATTTGAAAATTTTTGAAAAAAATAAAAAAAAATGCTGGAGTAGTGTGAGGATGGGTGACCTTTCGGGAAGTTTGACCACAGAGTGCGATTTGACTTGATATTAAGCATATTGACCCGAGATTAAGACATAATGACTTGAGATTAAGAAAAAAACGAAAAAAAAATTTGAAAATTTTTGAAAAAAATTAAAAAAAAATTCTGAAAAAAATTTTGAAAAAAAATTGTTACTAATGGCGCACTTCTATGTGGTGCGCCATTAGTATACCAGATACTAATGGCGCACCGTGGGCCAAACTAATGGCGCACCAGTAGTGCGCCATTAGTAGCGAAAATAGGTGCGCCACTAGCAGCCCTTTTTCTAGTAGTGTGGGCCACGCTGGACCCCACTTGAGCCACGCCGCAGGCCGCAGACAGGCAAGTCTGGGGACCCCCGTTCCCAGAACGCGGATAGTAGCCCCCGGGCCCAAGACGCGCCCGGGCTTGGCCTAGCAGGGAAGCGAAGGGGCAAGCACGAAGCACCGCGGGACCAAAAAGCCTGCGGCCTCGGGCACCGCGTGGCGATTGACTAGACGTGGGCGTCTGCGCTTCCCCATGACGCCTTGTTACGCGCCCGGCTAAGCGGACCCGTAGTTGCACACAGTTGTTCCTCCTTTCCGCTGCTCACCCGCCTCCTACCTTTCCTTCTTCTTTGAGCTCCAGCCTCCACCACCAATTCGGCTCGGGTTCTTCTTCCTCTTCACCGCCATGGCGCCGACGAAGGAAGGAAGGGGAAAGAAGCCCGCGCATTTGAAAAAAAATTGTTACTAATGGCGCACTTCTATGTGGTGCGCCATTAGTATACCAGATACTAATGGCGCACCGTGGGCCATACTAATGGCGCACCAGTAGTGCGCCATTAGTAGCGAAAATAGGTGCGCCACTAGCAGCCCTTTTTCTAGTAGTGTGGGCCGCGCTGGCCCCCACTTGAGCCACGCCGAAGGCCGCAGGCAGGCAAGTCTGGGGACCCCCGTTCCCAGAACACCGATAGTAGCCCCCGGGCCCAAGACGCGCCCGGGCTTGGCCTAGCAGGGAAGCGAAGGGGCAAGCACGAAGCGCCGCGGGACCAAAAAGCCTGCGGCCTCGGGCACTGCGTGGTGATTGACTAGACGTGGGCGTCTGCGCTTCCCCATGACGCCTTGTTACGCGCCCGGCTAAGCGGACCCGTAGTTGCACAAAGTTGTTCCTCCTTTCTGCTGCTCGCCCGCCTCCTACCTTTCCTTCTTCTTTGAGCTCCAGCCTCCGCCACCAATTCGGCTCGAGTTCTTCTTCCTCTTCACCGCCATGGCGCCGACGAAGGAAGGAAGGGGAAAGAAGCCCGCGCCTTCGCCCGCACACCTCCGGCGGCGGCCCCCGCCGTCACCCGGTCGATCATACTCAGTCCAGAAGCTTTGGACAAGGTCCGCTCCACCCTTGCAACTATCTTCAACGAGTGCGGCAGGACCACGGCCTGACCTACGTCCCATGCCTCCCTTGATAGGATCGTCACGGAGGTCCGGTTCTTTGCCGATGCCCTATGGGCAGGTCTGGTTCCCCCTTTTCCGCCTTCTTTAATGCGGTGCTATCCCATTATCAGATCCGCATGATGCACCTCGGGCCGGAGTCCATTACTCTTCTGGCTGTCTTTGCTTTTGTTTGCGAGGCGATGATAGGCATTCCTCCTTCTGTGGCCCTGCTGCGCCACTTCTTTTCCTTGCGCCTAAGCGCTCCCACTCAGTGCTCAGGGTGTGTGAGCTTCTTAGCCGTGCCAGAGACGGCCGCTTCAGGGATCAACTTCATCCTTCCTCCTTCTAAGGCCAGGTTCAGAAAGCGGTGGCTGTACATGGACGTTGGAGTGCCCAACCCTCTGCTCTCGCACCCGACCTCGCCTACTGTTCCTCACGCGGGTTGGGACCATGAGGTGCTCGCGAGCCCCCGGCTCGCGTTCGTCTGGCGCCGCTTCCAGAGTTTGAGGGCGCTCAACGTGACAGCGCCCAAGGTGGTGAAGGAGTTCCTCCGATGTCGTATTGCTCCTCTTCAGCGCCACTCTCACCGGATGTGGGAGTTTGCGGGGCACAGAGACCGCATGCGGCTTCAGGAGGAGGACTTGGCGCCTGAAGTGCTGCGGACGGTGCTCAGGGTCTTGACTGGCGATCCTTCCCCTGGCAACCTTTGGAGTAATGGTGATCTCTTGTATCTTTGCTCCGGCAGGGCCGATTTTGTGAGGCAGATGCCCGGCTTCGACGAGTGGGGACTGCGCTCGGCTGGCCTCACGGGGCCCCGCGAGAACCCAGCCACCGTGGTTACTTCTCCTGCCGCCCACAGCGGTCCTTCCTCGGGCGACAGGGCGGGGTGACGAGAACCAGCGAGAGTTGAGGCGCCCGATGTCAAGGTGTTGATGCCGCGAGAAGCCTCAAAGGCGGCATCTCCCGAGGCCCGCCCTGGAGCAGCGGCAGGTGCGGAGTTGCGGCATGTGCTTCCTGAGGCCGGGGCTCCTGAGCCCCCAGCTGTTCCTCGCAAGGCAACGCCTGACGGCGCCCCCCAGGCTGACTTCTCCAGCGCTGATCATCTTGACGCTTCTTCCACACCAGGGGCCGACCCCTCCGCCGGGCACTTAGGTCAGTTCCGCGTAGACTTCGAGGCCCTCCACAAGAGGAAGGAGGCCTTGGGTGGCAACGATCGCCCTTGCCGCTTGTTGAAGCGCATGAAGTACTTTGCCATGGACGAGTAAGTCTTCTTCTTTCCTTGCTCGTTTACTTTGCTATCCCTGTGACTGAGTGTGGCCCTTTCAGGCCCTGCCCTGCGGAACCCGCTGAGCCAGCCGGGGAGCCATCCCCCCAAGCTTCGCCTTCTCCGCTGGCCCTGGGCTCGCCGAGCTCGAGCGGCACCCCTGCTGCCAGACCAGTTGATGGAGTGGTCCGTTCCATAGGGCACCTCGAGCCTGCGCACCCGCTGTCCTTTATTCATGAGTCCTCCTGGGGCACATCCGGCCTGCCCCGTGTTCCTCCTCTGATCATAGATGGTGAATGGCTGAAGTCTGTCTTTGCTCCTCCTCCGTGGGTGGACCGATGTTAGGCCGGATTCCTAGAGAGGTCCGTTCGGCGATGGCTGGGAAGCCAGCCCCCAGCCCCGCGCCGGGAGGGGGCCTGCCACCTCGAGGCCCTCCGCATGCTCCGGTGGAAGAGGGTGATGCGAAAGACGTGCTCAGGCGCGCTCGGGAGCGACGCGCCTTCGCAAAGAGTTCCTCCAGAGGGCGGCGGATGCGGTGAGCCGAATCGGGGCAGAGCTTGCTGACGAGGATGCGCGCCTCGAGGCCGAAGGTTTGCGCCTTGCTGAGGAGAGGTGCAAACTAAATGTAGCCATCGCCCTCGCGCGTCACCAACGTGATCTCAAAAATGCGAAGGCTGAAGCGTCGCTGGCAGCTTCGCGGGAGGCCTGCTCCCAGGCCATCGAGGAGGCTCGGGAAGAAAACCGACGGTGTAAGGATGCGGAGGAGCGCGCGTGGGAGCTCATGGCCTGGGGAACCTCCCTGGAGCAGCAAGTGAAACTGCGCCAGGCAGCCCTTGAGTCGCTGGAGGGGCCCCTGTTGATCGGGCGGAGCTTCTGAAGCGCGAGGAGGCGCTGACGCTGGTGGCTGCCGAGCGCAACCTTGATCTTGAGCGGTTGGAGACGAGGAAGTGCCTGGTGGCGCGGGCAGAGGATGAGGTTGCCGCGCGCGAAGCCCGGGCCCAGGAAGAAGTCGATCGTCGCGTGGTGGAAGCTCGCTCGGCTCTCGAGCGCGAATACGAGACGAGGTTGGAGCTGATCAAGGCCGAGGCTGAGGGCAGGACCGCGGCCCTCAGGGCCAAACTGGCTGAAGTGACGCGTCATGCGGACTCCTCCGCAGCCGCCCTCAGCGCGGCGCAAGCGAAGCTGTCCTCTTCCCGGGCCGAGCAGCTTCTTATCCAATAGAGGGTTGATGATGCCGAGGCCGTCGTGCAGCAGAATGAGGACGAGATCCGCCGGCGGCGGGTTCTGAACCATGTGCATGCCCCCATGCTTCAAACGCTCAGAGAGAGGGCCAACACAGCTTTGGGCTATATCTGTGAGGCTGCCGCTAAGGAGCCGCACGAGGTCAACTACGCCGGCAACCTCCAATTTTTCACCGATGTGTTGACGCTTCTGGAGAACCGATCCGAGAGGTACCGTTGGCTTGTCGCAGAGAGGAGCCGAGCCTTGCTCGGGTGTGCCTTCTCCCGCGTCTTCAGCCATCTGCAGGACAGGGACCCCCACTTCGACTTCGACGCTACCATCGCACCCGTGCCCATTGCCGTCCGGGGCGACCTGGCGCGGTGGGTGGAGGACAACGTGGACGCCCTCGTAAGGTCCTTTGCGTCTGATGACGATGGTGTGGTCGTAGGCGCCAATGAAGGTGGTGTTGTGGATGAGCCTGGCACTGATGGAGATGCTGGCTGCGGCGGCGGCAATGTCGACGATGCCAGTGATGCTTCCGAGGATGCCCAAGATGACGCGGTGAGTGATATGTCCGACTGACCGCATGTCACTGCTGTTTAACCTGCACGAAGAAGGTTCGGGCTTGGCCCTGAAGGATGTAAGAGCATTGTGGGAGGGTAAGCCCCTCATGTAAAGGTTTGCAATTAGTACCCTGGTAAGCATAATGTTGCGTGTGAACTTAGCCGCTGGCCCGGTGATGGGTCAGGTGACTTGTGTACCTTCCAACCCCGACGAGTCCCGAGCGGGCCCGCGGGGGCCGCTGCAATAGTGGTACTAGTTGTAAACGTGCCTGGCCCGGCTTGGCTCGCGAGGGGCTCGCGAGGAGGGCAGCCGATGCTAACTTTGGACGCAAAGCCGAAACCAGAACATGAGAGATTGCTCGAATGAGACTAAACACCCTTCCCCCAAACACACGCAAGCATCGAGATCAAATCCAACTTAAATCCAAATCAAAGAATTTGTCAGCAAGGAAAGGCAAAAGCAAAAGGCCGCGTCCTGCACCTAGTCTAGTCTTCGACGTCTTCTCACCAGCGCGGAGTCAAGTGCTGCCACTGGGCGTGGGCGGGATCCCTCGAGGCCCGAGGGCGGCTCTCCGGAGACTCAAGGCACGACGGCTCGGCGCGAGGCCGCAGCAGGGACGGCTCCAGGCGCGGACAGCGGAAGTGGACCAACACAGAGAGAGGGCCAACACAGCTTTGGGCTATATCTGTGAGGCTGCCGTTAAGGAGCCGCACGAGGTCAACTACGCCGGCAACCTCCAATTTTTCACCGATGTGTTGACGCTTCTGGAGAACCGATCCGAGAGGTCCCGTTGGCTTGTCACAGAGAGGAGCCGAGCCTTGCTCGGGCGTGCCTTCTCCCGCGTCTTCAGCCATCTGCAGGACAGGGACCCCCACTTCGACTTCGACGCTACCATCGCACCCGTGCCCATTGCCGTCCGGGGCGACCTGGCGCGGTGGGTGGAGGACAACATGGAAGCCCTGGTAAGGTCCTTTGCATCTAATGACGACGGTGTGGTCGTAGGCGCCAATGAAGGTGGCGTTGTGGACAAGCCTGGTGCTGATGGAGATGCTGGCTGCGGCGGCGGCAATGTCGACGATGCCAGTGATGCTTCCGAGGATGCCCAAGATGATGCGGTGAGTGATATGTCCGACTGACCGCATGTCACTGCTGTTTAACCTGCACGAAGAAGGTTCGGGCTTGGCCCTGAAGGATGTAAGAGCATTTTGGGAGGGTAAGCCCCTCATGTAAAGGTTTGCAATTAGTACCCTGGTAAGCATAATGTTGCATGTGAACTTAGCCGCTAGCCCAGTGATGGGTCAGCTGACTTGTGTACCTTCCGACCCCGACGAGTCCCAAGCGGGCCCGCAGGGCCGCTGCAATAGTGGTCCTGGTTGTAAACATGCCTGGCTCGGCCTGGCAAGCGAGGGGCTCGCGAGGGGGGCAGCCGATGCTAACTTTGGACGCAAAGCCGAAACCAGAACGCGAGAGATTGCTCGAATGAGACTAAACACCCCTTCACCCAAACACACGCAAGCATCGAGCTCAAATCCAACTTAAATCCAAATCAAAGAATTTGTCAGCAAGGAAAGGCAAAAGCAAAAGACCGCGTCCGGCACCTAGTCTAGTCTTCGACGTCTTCTCACCAGTGCGGAGCCAAGTGCTGCCACTGGGCGTGGGCGGGAACCCCCGAGGCCCGAGGGCGGCTCTCCGGAGACTCCGGGGCGTGTACAACCCCACTCATTATTACGTGAGAGTGTCACAGGAAGCCAGCTTCACAGGCACTGGGCCTTCTTCACAGGTACCGGCGTTGCTTCATATCGCCAGACGAGGGCCCCGCCTTGCGCCTCACTCTGCCGCCATCGACGGTGAACGAAACCAGGACGACGCCAATGGGGCAGAGTGGTCGCCAGGGGTTCCCCCGACGACCATGGGTCCCCTGCCGGGGGCAGGCCTTGGGACACCTCCCCGACAAGGGGCCTACCTCCTGAGAACGCCTTGCTCCGACCGCCGCAGTGAAGAACTCGAATCTCGGCCCCTCTCCTACAGCCCTCTACGCCCTCCTCCTGAGGGGTATAAGGCTGCAGAATTGGGGTAGCCACCTGCTGCGGCGACCTGTATCTCTTGCGACCCATGGTTAGCATAAGCTTGCTCCTGAGGGATGAGTGGTACCCGATAATTGCCGCCGCCAGTGCGGCCGTCGAGGCTCTCTTGTGGTTCCTGAAAGAGCTCAGCTCCTGGCGCCTCCTCGCCCCAGCCTGGTGTCAGGACCCCGACTCAATGCCACATAGATCTAGCATGTAACACCTCATATCACTTTGCGGCCTCACGCACGGTATTCCCACGGGTGTCGTCTTACCTTTGCCCGGGACCGTTTGCGCCTTTTGGCACACGTATATGATAGTGTCGCTAGCATCCATATGATAAGGAGCCCGGGCTGACATGGCTAGTCGTAAACCCAAAGTGGCACAGACTTACAGGGACAGGCGTCCATGACCCAGCATCGAACGTGTCGGTCATCAACAAGTGGGTCCGGGCTGTAGCACTGGGCTAGCAGGACTCCGGTAAACCGGGCTGTAGCGGGCTAACAGGACTCCGGTACTCAATGCGTGACATTTCCCTGAAGGGACAGACACAGGAACGAAGAAGGACCCACGCCGGCCAGCCTAAGTGTTCCGGAGCAGTAGCAAGCTACCATGGCTCAGTGGAGACACTAGGAGACATTTCCTGGTAAGAGGGGCTACTAAGGATAAACAACTAGATAGTCAGATCCCACACATACCAAGCATTTCAATAACATACACACAATATGCTCGATATGTGCAAATACAACATGGCATCACAACAAGACTCTATAACTTAAGTATTTTATTCATTAGGCTCCGAGGAGCGAGATATTACAAACATAGGTCTCATGACCCCACATTCAGAGCATACAAGTCAAAACACAAGCGGAAGCTATCATGTCTGAGTACAGACATCTACAAATGAAAAAGGCTGAGAAGCCTGACTATCTACCAGATCCTGCCGAGGGCACAAGATCGTAGCTGAGGTAACAAGCTAAACGTCGAAGTCCACGTGGAACTACTAGCGAGACCGAAGTCTCTCTGCAAAAACATAAAATAGGCAAACGTGAGTACAAATGTACCCAACAAGACTTACATCAGAACTAACTACATATGCATCATTATCAACAAAGGGATGGTGGGGGTTTAACTGCAGCAAGCCAGCTTTGACTCGGTGGCTATTCTGAACTACGACTGCAAGTAACTCTTTTGAGGTGGCGCACACGAGTCCACATATTCACCATATCAATACACCACTATGGATCCGCTCCCGTCTCCCTACAAGAACGCCATCCATAGCACTCACGCTTATCTTGCGTATTTTAGAGTATCCAATTTCACTTGTCTATGAACTGATATAGGCAACCCAGAAGTCCTTTTCCGCGGACACGGCTATTCGAATAGATGATGTTAACCCTGCAGGGGTGTACTTCTTCATACATGTTTCCACCACTTAGCGTCTGCACACGACATGTGCTCGGCAGACTTCAAGCGAAAGCCGACGTGGGTGTAGACCACGACCTACCTAAACACTCAAGTCTCTAGTCCAGGTTTATCGCCTATTCGGGTTCCATCCATGAGGAGATCCGGCCGAAGTTTCGCTCACAGCCCCAAACGATGTGAACAGGGTTCCCGAGACACCAAACGGGCGCTCGGTACACCGTGCCACGTGCCTACCGCATCACAGCCCACCCCTCCGGTCAGCGCTGTGCACGGCCTCCAGCATACTACAAACACCAGAAACTACTTGCAACTCCTGGACAGAGGACTTGGGTGAATAAGAAGTCGAGCGGGGTCATATTTCAGGGCCCAATGTATGGTAGTAGCTGAATCATGGATCACAAACACAGAACTCAGTTCCTAAGGATGGCTTCAATGAGACAACCCACCATGTACTCCTACATGGCCTCTCACCGCTACCTTTACCAAATCGTGTTGACCACTTAGCTCACACACAGTAGGACATGTTCACACACCTCTGATTCATTCCCGATGAATCAGACCTGACTCAACTCTAAGCAGTAGCAGGCATGACAAACAAGCATGAAAGAGTAGGCACATCAGGGCTCAAACAACTCCTACTCATGCTAGTGGGTTTCATCTATTTACTGTGGCAATGACAGGTCATGCAAAGGATAAAGGGGTTCAGCTACCGCAGCAAGTAACAGATGAATCGTTGTTGTCCTAATGCAGTAAAAGAGAGCAGGAGCGAGAGAGTGGGATTGTGTCGGAATGAACAAGGGGGTTTTGCTTGCCTGGCACTTCTGAAGATAACATTGAGTCTTCATCAGTGTCAACGATCACATCATCGGTACAACGTCTATCAAGGGGGAACAACACCGGCAAACACAGAAGAAACACGATCAATGCAATGCACAATATGATGCATGCTATGACATGGCAATATGAATGTGTTTTGGGCTAATGCACCTAGCTATGATTTAAATGAAGTTGGTTTGAATACATGATTCAAACTCCAACTCCATATATGATTATTTAAATGCCCTTTATTTGTTTTGTCCAAAACAGAGGACAAACATTGTTCAAACATGCATGAAAATGGTACAGATGGATTCCTTGAATTTTTCTGATCATTTTTCATATATAATTTATTTAATTTGGAGTTACGGTTGAATTTCTATGAATTATAGAAGTTTATACAATTTTCTGGAATTTTCTGAATAATAATAAATCCAGAAAATGATTTATGGCGTCAGCACCACGTCACTGTGACGTCAGCAGAGTCAACTGGGCGCCCCGGGTCAAACCTGACCCGTGGGGTCCATTGGTCAGTGAGACATACACTAAACCCGCGTTGACTCGGGCTTTGACCCGCTACGGGGCCCGCTGTCAGTGTCTGTTAGTGTGCTAATTGGGGGGGATTAGCCGCTAATGGCAACGCCACGTCAGCGTCGCCGGATTAGGCGCCGGCGACCACATCTCGCGGCGGAGGCTCGCCGGAGTTGCGCTATGGGCTGCGGTTGGACGCGCGAAGAGCACCAGGAGGTAGCCCATGACCGCGTGCATCTAGGGAGACCAAGGGGAGGTGCGGGGGTGGCCGGGGTTCGCCGGAGTGGAGCCCGAGGCGGCGGCCGGAGCTCGGGGTTGGGGCGAGTTAGTGCTACGGTGTGCAAACGAGCGAGGTGAGAGGCTAGCAGAGCGCTACGCGATGCGGGGAGCGAGTTAGGCACGCCAGGGTGACCAAATGGTCACCGGAGCTACGCCGACGTTGAGCTCAGGCGGCGGCGCGTTTCGGCCATAAAGGGGGCGACGGCTACGGCGATCAAATGAAGCGGGGAAGAGGGGGAAAGGGTGGAGGAGCTCACAGCGATCACGAAGAGGGGCTCGGCTTGCTCGGGAACGGCCGGGGTTCCACGAATTTGGGCAACGGCGACCGGCGGGTCCGAGGTAGGAGACGAGCCCGGAGAGGATGTTCGGGGCTTCTGGAGGGGCGTGGCTCGGTGAGGAGGAGGAGGAGGTCGAGGCGGAGCCTTTGAGCGCATCGGCGAGGCTAGGGGTGGCCGGTGGCCACGGGTACGGCGACGATGACGGCGAGCTCCGCTCGGTGGTGTGCGCGAGAGGGGAGCAGAGGAGGGGATGGGGTCCAGGGGGAGAAAGGAGAGGTGCAAGGGGCGAGGGGGAGTGTGTGGCACTCGCAGGCGCGTCGGGGCAGCGGTGGGAAGCAGGAGGTGGCCGGGGCGCGTGGCCGCGCGCACCGGGCGCGTGCCCGTCCTCCTGGCAGGGAGGAAGACGACAGGGGAGGCCCAGATGGGCTGGGCCGCACAGGAGCTGGGCCGGCTGGGCTACCAGGTGAGCGCCACGTAAGATTTCTTTCCTCTCTGCTTTTCCTATTTCTGTTGTTTTTTTTAATATTGTTCTGTGTTGTTTTAGTTTAGTAAAATACTAAACCATTTTATAAAATCCTAAAAATAGTTATGTGGCTAGGACTAAAATATACCAAACCACATAAAATGTTCCAATACTATTGGACATATATTATTTATATATCAAAAAAAAAATATCCAATGCAAATAGTTATTGAATTAATTCAAAGGCCCAAAATAAATGTTTCAGTCACTCCAAAAATATTGGTTTGCATTTTATTCTTGCCAATATTTTTCAAAGCTGAAAAGGAACATTTCCTTGGAAACATTTGAAGCAATTTTTAATGTTGATCATCTTTTTTTTAAATGATTTCTGAGGCTCTCCAATTCCCCAATTCAAATTTAAAGAAATTTAGACATGATGCATCGATGCAATGCCACTAGTTACAAGCAAGCTCTAGGGCTGTGACACCTGGCCCGAGGAATGAGCCATGATCTTCTTCCAGTGCGCACCCCTGATCCACCATGCGGGGCACGTAAGCTTCTGGGGCCACCGCCCCGTGCGCCTTGCTGTAGCGCCCCGCATGCCATGCAGCCTGGCTTGGAGCGCCGTCTTGGGGGTGATGGCACGGCGGCCCGCCGAGGCTGAAGGCCACGGCGGGCACCCCTTCGCTGGCCTGAGAAGAGGCCGGCGCGACTTGTCGCCCGGTGCCAGCGGGGGTGTTGACGCTGAATGGGCCCTGGAGTCCGCCGGAAGTTGTGTGCGCGCGCACGCCGCCGCCATATGGCCCGCCTTGGGTCTGGGGTGGCAGCTGGACGCGGAAAGGAGGTGTCCCTGAGGCGGCAGCATCCAGGAGCTCAGCGACTCGCTCCAGCAATACGTCGCGGCCGCCCTCCAGCAGCCGACACTGTAGCAGCTATCGGGCCATCGTGAGCGCGTCCCTGGAGTTTGCTTGCTCCCGTCGGGTGTACGGCGCCATGGTCGCGGCGTGGTTTGAGGCCCTTGCTGCGGCCCGCACCTGCTGTGGTGTGAGGGCAGGCGGCGTCTGGCCGCGTCGCCCGCGCCCTGCAGCACCCTGTGGAGCACAGGCTACCTGAGGCGCAAGGTTGAGGTCGCCCTGGGCCGATGACACGGCATGGGAGGGCCATGCTGCTCAGCGGTCGGTGTTGGCAGCTGAGTCGCTTGACATATGAACGGCGAGGCGACGGAACGCGATGCGGAGGAGGAAGGATTCCGGCGCACCCCTACCTGGCGCGCCAAATGTCGGATTTCAGGTTCTGGCAGACCCTTGAGGTTCGAACACTGGGGTGCGCGCGGAGATCTCTCCCCTATTGATCTGTGTCCAATCTCCTTGCGTGATCTAAGCTGGAAACAACGAACAACACAAGGGACACAAGGTTTATACTGGTTCGGGCCACCGTTGTGGTGTAATACCCTACTCCAATGTGTGGTGTGGTGGATTGCCTCAGGGGCTGATGGTGAACATTACAAGGGAAGAACAGCCTCGCGAGAGGTGTTCTTGAGCTGGTGCGATGAACTACTTCAGCGAGTTCAGTCACCTCTCTCTCTCTCTCTCTCTCTGAGGGAGTCCTGGATTAGGGGGTCTCCGGACAGCCGGACTATATCTTTCGGCCGGACTGTTAGACTATGAAGATACAAGATTGAAGACTTCGTCTCGTGTCCGGATAGGACTCTACTTGGCGTGGAAGGCAAGCTAGGCAATACGGATATGTATATCTCCTCCTTTGTAACCGACCTGGTGTAACCCTAGCCCTTTCCGGTGTCTATATAAACTGGTGGGTTTTAGTCTGTAGGACAATAGACAATCATATCATAGGCTAGCTTCTAGGGTTTAGCTTCTTTGATCTCATGGTAGATCTACTCTTGTACTACCCATATCATCAATATTAATCAAGTAGGACGTAGGGTTTTACCTCCATTAAGAGGGCCCAAACCTGGGTAAAACTTCGTGTCCCCTGCCTCCTATTACCATCCGCCTAGACGCACAGTTCGGGACCCCCTACCCGAGATCCGCCGGTTTTGACACCGATATTGGTGCTTTCATTGAGAGTTCCTTTGTGCCATCGCCGTTAGGACTGATGGCTCCTACTATCATCGATAGAGATGCAGTCCAGGGTGAGACTTTTCTCCCCGGACAGATCTTTGTGTTCGGCGACTTCGCACTGCGGGCCAACTCGCTTGGCCATCTAGAGCAGATCGAAAGTTACGCCCCTGGCCACCAGGTCAGGTTTAGAAGCTTAAACTACACGACCAATATCCGCGGAGACTTGATCTTCGACGGATTCGAGCCTCTGCCTTGTGCGTCGCGCGGTCACGATGAGTACGATTTAGCTCTACCATCAGACAATGTCCGAGAGATCGCATCGGCAGCCGCTCCAACCCTCAATTCGGAGCCGGTTGCGCCGTCCATGGATGGATGGATGGACCCCGCCACGGAGGCCTTACCCTCAGTGGCGATCGAGCCGAACATCGACCTTACCCTTCACGAGAGTCGTGTTGCTAAACCACCGAATTCTTCTCCGGCCACGGACTCCGAACCGCGTGTGCCCGTTCCTATTGACTCTGATTGGGCGCCGATCATGGAGTTTACCTCCGTGGATATTTTTCAGCACTCGCCCCTTGGCGACAAACTGAACTCATTAAGGTCTCTCTCCTTATCAGGAGGATCCTGACTGAACTATGTCCGACAGGATTGGGATGCGGATGACGAAGAAATTCGCCGCCCACCCACCACCCACTTAGTAGCCACTGTCGATGACTTAACCGACATGCTCGACCTCGACTCCGAAGACATCGACGGTATGGACGACAATGCAGGAACAAACAGGAACCACTGCCCACAGGGCACTGGACGGCCACTTCATCACATGACGTATACATGGTGGACACATCAAAAGAAAAGGACGGCGAGGAACGGAAGGATGCAACGAAGGGTTGTCCCCTCGAGAAGCAGTCAAAGCGGCGGCATAAGCGCCGCTCCAAATCCCGCCTCGGCAGAAACAACAATCATATAGACCCAGCGTTAGAGCAAGGTGAACCATCGCCGGACGACAACAACACGAAGAATCAAACCAAACAACCTGACTCTGTCAAAGACAATAGTCCGGACGACATCACACCGGACAGACACCTGGAGCAACAGAATGCATGTCAAAGGCTTGTGGCCACCGCGAGGAGTCTAAAACAACAGAAGCAAAGACTCAAGGCTGCACAAGACACACTCGGAATCAGATGGAACAAAGTACTCAACGCAGCAGCGAAGTACGGCGGTAATCGACCCACCAAGAGCTACCCGAAGCGGAAGTTGCTACCTGAATTCGATAAGGAGGCCTTAGATCCCCGCAACCAAAAATCAAAATGGCTACCTGGCCGGATAGACGTCCTCACGGCCAACATAGAGCGGCAAACAATGCCGCACATAAGCTAGTACGCGATCCACGCGAGGGCTTGCATCAAAAGGACAACGCAACCAGATCCATCTATGGACCACGCAAGCACGCTCCAGCATACGATGCAACACAACAAACATCCGAACAACGCGGTACACCCAGATACAGGGGTGCCGCACACCCCCTATGTTTCACCGATGAGGTGCTGGACCATGAATTTCTAGAGGGATTCAAACCCGTAAACATAGAGGCATACGACGGAACAACAGACCCTGGGGTCTGGATTGAGGACTATAACCTCCATATCCATATGGCTCGAGGAGATGATCTCCACGCCATAAAGTACTTACCCCTCAAGCTCAAAGGGTCAGCTCGGCACTGGCTTAAAAGCCTCCCCGAAAACTCCATCGGAAGCTGGGAAGAGCTCGAAGACGCCTTTCGGGCAAATTTTCAAGGGACTTATGTCCGACCTCCGGATGCGGACGATTTAAGTCATATAACTCAACAGCCCGGAGAGTCGCCCCGAAAGCTTTGGAACAAGTTTCTTACTAAAAAGAACCAAATAGTCGACTGTCCGGACGCCGAAGCCTTGGCATCTTTTAAGCATAGCGTCCGCGACGAATGGCTGGTGAGACACCTCGGCCAAGAAAAGCCAAGAACAATGGCAGCATTAACAAGCCTCATGACCCGCTTTTGCGCGGGTGAGGACAGCTGGCTAGCCAGATGCAGCACCAGCGATCCAAGTACATCTGAAGTTAGAGATGAAAACGGGAAATCATGACGCATCAAAAATAATAAGCGCCGGAATAAAGAAGACGGCCCGAAGAGCACGACGGTAAACACCGGATTCAGAAGCTCTCGGCCAGGTCAGCAAAAGCCGCCCTCTAAAGGCGCCAGAGATGAACTGTCCAGCCTCAACAAAATTCTGGACCAAATATGTTAGATCCATAGCACCCCTGGTAAACCCGCTAATCATACCCACAGAGAATGTTGGGTCTTCAAGCAGTCCGGCAAGCTCAACGCCGTACACAAGGGGGAGGATACACCAAGCGAAGACGAGGATGAGCCTCTCAAGCAAGACTTTGGGGAACAAAAGAAATTTCCACTAGAAGTCACAACAGTAAACGTGGTACACGTGATCAAGGGGAGAAACAAAGCGGCACTCCCAGATAAATATGCCCAAGGGCCTATCACAGCGGAGTCCTGCCACTGGTCGTCTCAACCGATCACTTTTGACCATCGGGATTACTCAGCAAGTATCCGGCGTGCAGGATGGGCTGCCTTGGTATTAGACCCAATAATTGACGGATACCACTTCACACAAGTCCTGATGGACGGTGGCAGCAGTCTAAACCTGATATATCAGGACACAATCCGCAAAATGGGGATAGACCCAACGAAAATTTGCCTCAGCAATACTACCGTTAAAGGAGTAACGCCAGGCCCAGGGGCTCATTGCACGGGCTCCCTGCTACTAGAAGTTATATTCGGCTTCCCCGATAACTTCCGTAGCGAAAATTTAACCTTCCACATTGCTCCGTTCCAAAGTGGCTATCAAGCACTACTTGGACGCGAAGCTTTTGCTCGCTTTAATGCAATACCGCATTACGCTTCCCTCACGCTTAAGATGCCCGGTCCACGTGGCATCATTACAGTAAATGGAAATATTGAGCGATCCTTGCGCGCCGAAGAGGGTGCGGCCGCCTCGGCAGCCACACACTAAAACGGCCTCACCAACTAAAGTATTCGATAGGTCGTCAAGACCACGGACACGGTTAGACGAGTCTGGCGCAGCTATATGTAATTCGTACATGTTTGATGCCCACACCCCTATCACAAACACAAGGGGCTCAACGCGCGCAGACAAGTGGCAATTTTTACTCATCTTGAAATTTACATGGTTCCTTTAAAACCTACCTTTTTGCACGACAACTTTTCACCTAAGTTCCTCTCTTTTACAGATGACCACCATGCTACACCCGTCCAGGATACGGCACAACGGAGACACAGGCGCAGACGTGCAGTAGGGACCCGTCCCAAGGATTCTTTTTAGATTAAGACCCTGTGTCAACCTTTTTTTACTGTCTCTTGTTGATACACATCCCTCGGATTCTCAGTACAATTGGGAAGGATGCTAGCGTCTTGGCATGTGGCCACGTCAGAATAAAGCACGTACCTGGACACCAGGGGCTTCTTACAAAGGGCCCTGTTTAGGCCCGGTTTATACCATAAAGACCGAATACCTTAGGGAGTGTTCGGCGTCGTGAGTTTGGCCTTATATGCATCAGCTCCAAATCATGTCTTTGGTCAAATGTTGGGTTTGCCCGGCTCCTATGTTTTGGTACATTACATTCCGCTCTATTGACTAAGGTAGCACTAGGAGAACTACTGCGATTGTGCCCCGGGTCATCCGGACGAGCAGCTCAGTAGAGAAAGCCGAAAACTAACTGTCATGATATAGCATGAGACTGGTCAACCACTCGATGACATATCGGAATGTTAGAATTCCTCCGCCTTAACGAAGGGCCGTTTCTCGGCCAGTCATGTACGTGCCCCAAATTCGGGAGAGTGCGGAGCCACCAGGGGCTATATAGTAGCCCCACCGTCAAACTCCTATGGCTAAGTGAAAGTGTTAAAGCATTATAGTCCGGTTGCCTCATTTGCTGCGCTATCACCTCCTTAATAGGGCCAAGACGTTGGGTTAAGTGTGAACACGCATCTTCTGCGAACACCTCCACATTATATGCGTGGAGGCTGAAGCCGACGACTGCAATCTTTCAGGTTATACACATGTATACATAAATGACCGCACAGGAGGCATCATATTACTTTCAGGCAAAAGTATAAACACAGCCTTAATAAATTTCATAAAACATTGTGTTTACAATGGGAATACATGTCACTCAAACATAATATTCTTCGAGCACCGGGCCTCTATCAAACGAGCACCCTCGAGAACCTCTTCGAAATAGTGCTCGGCAGCCACTCGGCCTATGGCCGAACCCTGCGCCGCAACAGTGGTAGCATCCATCTCCGCCTAGTATGCTTTAACACAGGCAAGGGCCATCCGCGAGCCTTCTATGCACGCTGACCTCTTCATCGCATTGATGCGCGGCACCGCACCAAGGAACTGCTGCATTAAGCTAAAATAGTTGTTCGGCTTCGGCTTTTCCGGCCACAGCTGATCCACGAAAGACCTCATGGCGAGTCCGGACAACCTATTGAGTTCGGCCCATTCGGCTAGCTGATCAGTCAATGGAAGCGGACGCTCTGGAACGTTAAATTGCGACCAGAACAGCTTGTCCACTTCATGATCTATTTGATCTTGGAAGTATCTGGCCGCATCGATAGCGCTCGCCGCCAAGTCCATATATGCGTCTGCCGAACTCCACAGCCGATCCAGAGGGGCATGCCGTGGATCTCCGAACTTCCTTCGCCGCATGAAGGGCTTCCCAGCCACAATATCCCCGGCTTCACGTAGCTCCTCCTTCTTCGCTCTCATAGCAGAGCGGGTGCCTTTGGTCGTCATCGTGGCCTTTTCAAGGTCCGTCGCCTTCACTTGGTTTTCTTCTTCAAGGAACTGGCAACGGTAGGCAGTGTCTTTTAACTTTACAGCCATCTTGGCCATTTTCTCTTTGCTCTCGCAATGCGCGGCCTTCTCGGCCCTCAACTCTTCGTCCACCTTTAAAGCAGCCGCACTACTACTCCTCGCTTGTTCTTTGGCTCGGGCAAGTTCCGCCCGAAGGGTCTCCACGGTGGCAGCTCCATCTACAGTCACAACATATTAAAGATACTGGCATCATACTGCTCTTACTATGTGACATTCACCAGAAAGCATTACTTACCCTTGTGCCTCGTCAAGCCGCTTGTTAACAAGCTCGATGTCGGCATCTGCCACATCCAGTTGCCGCTTTAGTTCGGCAAACTCATTAGTCCGGCTAGCCACCGGAGCTTCCACCACCTACACATAAGGGCGGTTTGGTTACTACCTGGGACTACGATCCTCTGTTCGCTGCCGTTCTCGACGACAACCGGAGTCTCAGGGGCTACTATCTACACAAGGCACACCTAAAAATGTGCGGTACTATCAAAAAGTATCACGTACCTCAAAGCCTGTCAGTAGACTCATAAAGGCTTCATGCGATCCGCTTTCGGCGAACGAAATTCTTTGCATCACCGCACCCATTAACATATGGTGTTCTTCTGAGATGGCCGCTCACTCCAACAGCTCCCTCAGTACATCCGACCGCATACCAGACGGTGTCGGACTCTTTTGTTTGCTCTCTTCAAGAGCCGGACCCTGAGGACTTTGGGTGACTATAGGATTATCTTCTAGCCTCACCAGATCCGGAGAGGCCCTCCGTGACGACACTTCAAGGTCGCCCGCTTCTTGAGCGGGGGAGTCCGGGGGAGGCGCTTCGCTCTCCATCATCTCCGGAAGAAGATCCCCCGAAGACGAGCTCTGCTGAGAAGGGCTAAGATCCGAACTGCAAGATAAATGCTTCGGTTATTTTCCTCAGAAGTAAAGTAGTATATCTTCACTATTAAAGTACTTTTTGATTACTTACAGCTCGTTAGAGGGTAGATCCTGGCGCGGACTTTGTGCGGCAAGAGCACCCTCCGAGGCAGGACCCTCTGGTGGAGACTTCTTCTCCTGTTTGGAAACCTTGGTTTCCGGATCTTCAGGGGTAGTCCTCTTCCTTCCCCGGGGTGAGAGAATGCCAGATTCCTCCCCTTGGTTATCCTCCCTCACGGAGGCGCCCGTTCCCTCGGTCGGAATGGGTAGTGGTGGAGGTCCGCTTTCGCCCCATTTATTCCCCCCTGTATCTTCCTGTGAGGGCTCCGGGCAAGGTGCTAGCTCGAGCATCCTTTCCAACACCAGATTCTCCTAGCCTTCTGGAAGGGGGGCGAACACCGGATCATCTTCGCCTTTGTTATCCAGTCCTAGTCAAAGAGCGATTTCTCAGAATGACGTCATGATAAATGAAAGACGGTGTGTTCGGCTAGAGGATAACTTACTTGGTCGGTGGTGCGGTTGCTGCTCAGGCCCACGTCCTCGGTAGTGTCCGGACATTCTATCTGGGGTCCGAAGAATGACTTATACATCTCCTCGTGTGTCAGGCCGAGGAAATTCTGAACAGCGCGCGATCCTTCTAGGTTGAACTCCCACATGCGGAGGGGCCGGCGTTTGCATGGCTGGATTCGTCGAACCAGCATGACTTGCATTACCATAATCAAACTAAAATATCCTTTGAAGAGATCTCGAATGCGGCTCTGCAGTACAGGCACGTCCTTGGTTGGACCCCAGCTCAGCCCTCTGCTAATCCATGACATTAGTTGTGGTGGAGAGCCTGAGCGGAAAGTAGGGGCAGCCGCCCACTTGGCACTTCTGGGAGCTGTGATGTAAAACCACTCCCGTTGCCATAATCTGAACACCTCTGGAATGGAACCCTTTGGCCATGGAGCTCCAGCGATCTTGCTTATTAATGCGCCTCCGCACGCTACATGCTGCCCCTCGACCATCTTCGGCTTCACATCAAAGGTCTTGAGCCACAGGCCGAAGTGAGGGGTAATGCGGAGGAAGGCCTCACATACGACAATAAATGCCGAGATATGGAGAAAGGAGTCCGGGGCTAGATCGTGGAAATCTAGCCCGTAATAAAACATCAACCCCCTAACGAAGGGATCCAGAGTGAGGCCTAGACCTCGGAGGAAGTGGGAGATGAACACGATGTCTTCGTTGGGTTCAGGAGTAGGGATGACCTGCCCTCGGGCAGGCAGCTGATGCGAAACCTCGGCGGTCGGGTATCTGGCCTCCCTCAACTTCTTGATGCCTTCTTCCGTAACGGAGGAGGGCATCCACCGGCCTTGAAGGCTAGATCCAGACATGATTGAAGGTCCGGAGCACCTGACCTGGGCTTTGGGTGTTAGAACTCGAGGCGGGGGAAGGATTCGATTGAGCACGGGAGGGAAAAAGTAAAAGCCTTGTCCCTTTATAAAGAGGGTGAATATCAAGAGTCCTCTCCGTAGCCGTTTGGGACTTGCCTATAATCTAGGAGTCCTAGACACGGTTGGGTTACCCATGACCGTATTGATGAGAATCCCGTAATTAGGGGAACACGATCTCTGCTTTGACAAGACGTGTCCAAAAACTACCTCGCGTTATGTGCGGGGCTAGTTAAAGGAAATGGTTCAAATAATTACCGGGCCATGGCACAATGTCATGTTGCCAAAACGTGTCAGCAGATTAGATTTGTGGAAATATTATTCTCTCTACGGTGGTATGTGGAACTTATTTTGCAGGGCCGGACACTATCCTTGTATTCAAATTCCTCCGTGGTGTATTCGGAGGAGGAACCCGCATTGCAATGCCGAAGACAATACTGCGCGCCGGACTCATCGTCATTGAAAGCCTGGTTCAGGGGCTACTGAGGGAGTCCTGGATTAGGGGGTCTCCGGACAGCCGGACTATATCTTTCGGCCGGACTGTTAGACTATGAAGATACAAGACTGAAGACTTCATCTCGTGTCCGGATGGGACTCTACTTGGCGTGGAAGGCAAGCTAGGCAATACGGATATGTATATCTCCTCCTTTGTAACCGACCTGGTGTAACCCTAGCCCTTTCCGGTGTCTATATAAACTGGAGGGTTTTAGTCTGCAGGACTGTTGGGGAACGTTGCAGAAAACAAAAATTTTCCTACTCGTTTCACCAAGATCATCTAGGAGTTCATCTAGCAACGAGTGATCAGATGCATCTACATACCTTTGTAGATCGCGCACGGAAGCGTTCAAAAGAACGGTGATGATGTAGTCGTACTCGACGTGATCCAAATCACCGATGACCAGCGCCGAACGGACGGCACCTCCGCGTTCAACACACGTACGGAACAGCCACGTCTCCTCCTTCTTGATCCAGCAAGGGAGGGAGGAGAGGTTGAGGGAGATGGCACCAGCAGCAGCACGACGGCGTGGTGTTGATGGAGCTGCAGTACTCCGGCAGAGCTTCGCTAAGCACTATGGAGGTGGAGGAGGTGTCGAGGAGGGAGAAGGAGGCAACCAAAGGCCAGGGCGTTCAGGTATGAAGTCCCTCCTCTCCCCCACTATATATAGGGGTGCCAAGGGGGGGTGGCCGGCCCTAGGAGATCTAATCTCCTAGGGGGTGCGGCGGCCAAGGGGGGTTTTCCCTCCCCCCAAGGCACCTAGGAGGTGCCTTACCCTCCTAGGACTCTTGCCCCCTTAAACCCTAGGCGCATGGGCCTATGTGGGGCTGGTGCCCTTGGCCCATTAGGCCAAGGCGCACCCCCTTACAGCCCATGTGGCCCCCCGGGGCAGGTGGACCCACCCGGTGGACCCCCGGGACCCTTCCGGTGGTCCCGGTACAATACCGATAACCCCGAAACTTGTCCCGATGTCCGAAACAGGACTTCCCATATATAAATCTTTACCTCCGGACCATTCCGGAACTCCTCGTGACGTCCGAGATCTCATCCGGGACTCCGAACAACATTCGGGTTACTGCATATACATATCCCTACAACCCTAGCATAACCGAACCTTAAGTGTGTAGACCCTACGGGTTCGGGAGACAAGCAGACATGACCGAGACGACTCTTCGGTCAATAACCAACAGCGGGATCTGGATACCCATGTTGGCTCCCACATGCTCCACGATGATCTCATCGGATGAACCACGATGTCGAGGATTCAATCAACCCCGTACGCTATTCCCTTTGTCTATCGATATGTTACTTGCCCGAGATTCGATCGTCGGTATCCCAATACCTCGTTCAATCTCGTTACCGGCAAGTCACTTTACTCGTACCGTAATGCATGATCCTGTGACCAGACACTTGGTCACTCTGAGCTCATTATGATGATGCATTACCGAGTGGGCCCAGTGATACCTCTCCGTCATACGGAGTGACAAATCCCAGTCTTGATCCATGTCACCCAACAGACACTTTCGGAGATACCCGCAGTCTACCTTTATAGTCACCCAGTTACGTTGTGACGTTTGGCATACCCAAAGCACTCCTACAGTATCCGGGAGTTACACGATCTCATGGTCTAAGGAAAAGATACTTGACATTAGAAAACTCTAGCAAACGAACTATATGATCTTGTGCTATGTTTAGGATTGGGTCTTGTCCATCACATCATTCTCCTAATGATGTGATCTCGTTATCAATGACATCCAGTGTCCATAGTCAGGAAATCATGACTATCTGTTGATCAACGAGCTAGTCAACTAGAGGCTCACTAGGGACATGTTGATGTCTGTTATTCACACATGTATTACGATTTCCAGATAACACAATTATAGCATGAATAAAGACAATTATCATGAACAAGGAAATATAATAATAATGCTTTTATTATTGCCTCTAGGGCATATTTCCAACAGTCTCCCACTTGCACTAGAGTCAATAATCTAGTTACATTGTGATGAATCGAACACCCATGGAATTCTGGTGTTGATCATGTTTTGCTCTAGGGAGAGGTTTAGTCAACGGATCTTCTACATTCAGGTCCGTATGTACTTTACAAATCTCTATGTCTCCATCTTGAACATTTTCACGAATGGAGATGAAGCGACGCTTGATGTGCCTTGTCTTCTTGTGAAACCTGGGCTCCTTGGCAAGTGCAATAGCTCCAGTGTTGTCACAGAAGAGCTTGATCGGCCCCGACGCATTGGGTATGACTCCTAGGTCGGTGATGAACTCCTTCACCCATATTGCTTCATGTGCTGCCTCCGAGGCTGCCATGTACTCCGCTTCACATGTAGATCCCGCCACGACGCTTTGCTTGCAACTGCACCAGCTTACTGCCCCACCATTCAAAATATACACGTATCCGGTTTGTGACTTAGAGTCATCCAGATCTGTGTCGAAGCTAGCGTCGACGTAACCCTTTACGACGAGCTCTTCGTCACCTCCATAAACGAGAAACATTTCCTTAGTCCTTTTCAGGTACTTCAGGATATTCTTGACCGCTGTCCAGTGTTCCTTGTCGGGATTACTTTGGTACCTTCCTACCAAACTGACGGCAAGGTTAACATCAGGTCTGGTACACAGCATGGCATACATAATAGAACCTATGGCTGAGGCATAGGGGATGACGCTCATCTCTTCTATATCTTCTGCCGTGGTCGGACACTGAGCTGAGCTCAATTTCACACCTTGTAACACAGGCAAGAACCCTTTCTTGGATTGATCCATATTGAACTTCTTCAATATCTTATCAAGGTATGTGCTTTGTGAAAGACCTATGAGGCGTCTTGATCTATCTCTATAGATTTTGATGCCTAATATATAAGCAGCTTCTCCAAGGTCCTTCATTGAAAAACTTTTATTCAAGTAGGCCTTGATGCTGTCCAAGAGTTCTATATCATTTCCCATCAAGAGTATGTCATCTACATATAATATGAGAAATGCTACAGAGCTCCCACTCACTTTCTTGTAAACGCAGGCTTCTCCATAAGTCTGTGTAAACCCAAACGCTTTGATCATCTCAACAAAGCGAATGTTCCAACTCCGAGATGCTTGCACCAGCCCATAAATCGAGCGTTGGAGCTTGCACACTTTGTCAGCATTCTTAGGATCGACAAAACCTTCCGGCTGCATCATATACAATTCTTCCTTAAGGAAACCATTAAGGAATGCCGTTTTGACATCCATTTGCCATATTTCGTAATCATAGAATGCGGCAATTGCTAACATGATTCGGACGGACTTCAGCTTCGCTACCGGTGAGAAAGTCTCATCGTAGTCAACCCCTTGAACTTGTCGATAACCCTTAGCGACAAGCCGAGCTTTATAGATGGTCACATTACCATCCGCGTCTGTCTTCTTCTTAAAGATCCATTTATTTTCTATGGCTCGCCGTTCAACGGGCAAGTCAGTCAAAGTCCATACTTCGTTCTCATACATGGATCCTATCTCGGATTTCATGGCTTCTAGCCATTTGTCGGAATCTGGTCCCGCCATCGCTTCTTCATAGTTCGAAGGTTCACCGTTGTCTAACAACATGATTTCCAAGACAGGGTTGCCGTACCACTCTGGTGCGGAACGTGTCCTTGTGGACCTTCGAATTTCAGTAGGAGCTTGATCAGAAGTATCTTGATCATTATCATTAACTTCCTCTCTAATCGGTGCTGGCACCTCAGGAACATTTTCTTGAGTTGCGCCATTTTCCGGTTCAAGAGGCAATACTTCATCAAGCTCTACTTTCCTCCCACTTACTTCTTTCGAGAGAAACTCTTTCTCCAGAAAGGACCCATTCTTGGCAACAAAGATCTTGCCTTCGGATCTGAGGTAGAAGGTGTACCCAATAGTTTCTTTTGGGTACCCTATGAAGACGCATTTTTCCGATTTGGGTTCGAGCTTTTCAGGTTGAAGTTTCTTGACATAAGCATCGCATCCCCAAACTTTTAGAAACGACAGCTTAGGTTTCTTCCCAAACCATAATTCATATGGTGTCATCTCAACGGATTTTGACGGAGCCCTATTTAACGTGAATGCGGCAGTCTCTAAAGCATAGCCCCAAAAAGAAAGCGGTAAATCGGTAAGAGACATCATAGATCGCACCATATCTAACAGAGTGCGATTACGACGTTCGGACACACCATTACGCTGAGGTGTTCCAGGCGGCGTGAGTTGTGAAACTATTCCACATTTTCTTAAGTGTGTGCCAAACTCGTGACTCAAGTATTCTCCTCCACGATCTGATCACAGAAACTTGATTTTCCTGTCACGTTGATTTTCAACCTCACTCTGAAATTCCTTGAACTTTTCAAAGGTTTCAGACTTGTGTTTCATTAAGTAGATATACCCATACCTACTTAAATCATCAGTGAGGGTGAGAACATAACGATAGCCACCGCGAGCCTCAACACTCATTGGACCGCACACATCGGTATGTATGATTTCCAATAAGTCGGTTGCTCGCTCCATTGTTCCTGAGAACGGAGTCTTGGTCATTTTACCCATAAGGCATGGTTCGCACGTGTCAAATGATTCATAATCAAGAGACTCTAAAAGTCCATCAGCATGGAGCTTCTTCATGCGTTTGACACCTATGTGACCAAGGCGGCAGTGCCACAAGTATGTGGGACTATCATTATCAACTTTACTTCTTTTGGTACTCACATTATGAACATGTGTAGCATCACGTTCGAGATTCATAAAGAATAAACCATTCACCATAGGAGCATGACCATAAAACATATCTCTCATAAAAATGGAACAACCATTATTCTCAGATTTAAAAGAGTAGCCATCTCGAATTAAACGAGATCCCGATACAATGTTCATGCTCAAAGCTGTCACTAAATAACAATTATTAAGGTTTAAAACTAATCCCGAAGGGAGATGCAGAGGTAGCGTGCCGACGGCGATCACATTGACCTTGGAACCATTCCCGACGCGCATCGTCACCTCGTCCTTTGCCAGTTTCCGCTTATTCCACAGCCCCTGCTTTGAGTTACAAATGTGAGCAACTGCACCGGTATCAAATACCCAGGAGCCACTACGGGCACTAGTAAGGTACACATCAATTACATGTATATCACATATACCTTTGGTTTTGCCGGCCTTCTTATCCGCTAAGTACTTAGGGCAGTTCCGCTTCCAGTGACCGCTTCCCTTGCAATAAAAGCACTCAGTCTCGGGCTTGGGTCCACTCTTTGGCTTCTTCCCGGCAGCTTGCTTGCCGGGCGCGGCAACCTCCTTGCCGTCCTTCTTGAAGCTCTTTTTACCCTTGCCTTTCTTGAACTTAGTGGTTTTATTGATCATCAACACTTGATGTTCCTTCCTGACTTCTACCTCCGCTGATTTCAGCATAGCAAATACTTCAGGAATGGTCTTTTCCATCCCCTGCATATTGAAGTTCATCACAAAGCTCTTGTAGCTTGGTGGAAGCGACTGGAGGATTCTGTCAATGACCTCATCATCCGGGAGATTAACTCCCAGCTGAGTCAAGCGGTTATGCAACCCAGACATAGTGAGTATGTGCTCACTGACAGAACTGTTTTCCTCCATCTTACAGCTGAAGAATTTGTCGGAGACTTCATATCTCTCGACCCGGGCATGAGCTTGGAAAACCATTTTCAGCTCTTCGAACATCTCATATGCTCCATGTCTCTCAAAACGCTTTTGGAGCCCCGGCTCTAGGCTGTAAAGCATGCCGCACTGAACGAGGGAGTAGTCATCGAAACGTGCCTGCCAAGCGTTCATAACATCTTGTTCTGCAGGGAGAACGGGTGCGTCACCAAGCGGTGCTTGTAGGACATAATCTTTCTTGGCAGCTATGAGGATGATCCTCAGGTTCCGGACCCAGTCCGTATAGTTGCTCCCATCGTCTTTCAGCTTAGTTTTCTCTAGGAACGCGTTGAAGTTGAGGACTACGTTGGCCATTTGATCTACAAGACATATTGCAAAGATTTTAGACTAAGTTCATGATAATTAAGTTCAACTAATCAAATTATTAGTGAACTCCCACTTAGATTAGACATCCCTCTAGTCATCTAAGTATTACATGATCCGAGTTAAACTAGACCGTGTCCGATCATCACGTGAGACGGACTAGTCAACATCGGTGAACATCTTCATGTTGATCGTATCTTCTATACGACTCATGCTCGACCTTTCGGTCTTCTGTGTTCCGAGGCCATGTCTGTACATGCTAGGCTCGTCAAGTCAACCTAAGTGTTTGCATGTGTAAATCTGTCTTACACCCGTTGTATGTGAACGTCTGAATAAAACACCCGATCATCACGTGGTGTTTTGAAACAGCGAACTGTCGCAATGGTGCACAGTTAGGGGGAACACTTCTTGAATTTATTGTGAGGGATCATCTTATTTACTACCGTCGTTCTAAGTAAACAAGATGCAAAACATGATAAACATCACATGCAATCAAATAATAAACGTGACATGATATGGCCATTTTCACATAGCTCCTTTGATCTCCATCTTGGGGCTCCGTGATCATCTTGTCACCGGCTTGACACCATGATCTCCATCATCATGATCTCCATCATCGTGTCTCCATGAAGTTGCTCGCCAACTATTACTTCTACTACTATGGCTAACGCGTTTAGCAATAAAGTAAAGTAATTTACATGGCGTTTCTCGATGACACGCAGGTCATTAAAAGAATAAAGACAACTCCTATGGCTCCTGCCGGTTGTCATACTCATCGACATGCAAGTCGTGAATCCTATTACAATAGCATGAACATCTCATACATCACATATAGATCATTCATCACTCATCACAACTTTGGCCATATCATATCACAAACCACTTGCTGCAAAAACAAGTTAGACGTCCTCTAATTGTTGTTGCAAGTTTTACGTGGCTGAATTAGGGTTCTAGCAAGAACGTTTTCTTACCTACGTTAAAGCCACAACGTGATTTGTCAACTTCTATTTACCCTTCATAAGGACCCTGTTCATCGATTCCGCTCCAACTAAAGTGGGAGAGACAGACACCCGCCAGCCACCTTATGCAACTAGTGCATGTTAGTCGGTGAAACCAGTCTCACGTAAGCGTACGTGTAAGGTTGGTCCGGGCCGCTTCATCCCACAATACCGCTGAAGCAAGAAAGGACTAGTAACGGCAAGAAAGTTGACAAATCTACGCCCACAACAAATTGTGTTCTACTCGCGCAAGAAGAACTACGCATAGACCTAGCTCATGATGCCACTGTTGGGGAACGTTGCAGAAAACAAAAATTTTCCTACTCGTTTCACCAAGATCATCTAGGAGTTCATCTAGCAACGAGTGATCAGATGCATCTACATACCTTTGTAGATCGCGCACGGAAGCGTTCAAAAGAACGGTGATGATGTAGTCGTACTCGACGTGATCCAAATCACCGATGACCAGCGCCGAACGGACGGCACCTCCGCGTTCAACACACGTACGGAATAGCCACGTCTCCTCCTTCTTGATCCAGCAAGGGAGGGAGGAGAGGTTGAGGGAGATGGCACCAGCAGCAGCACGACGGCGTGGTGTTGATGGAGCTGCAGTACTCCGGCAGAGCTTCGCTAAGCACTATGGAGGTGGAGGAGGTGTTGAGGAGGGAGAAGGAGGCAACCAAAGGCCAGGGCGTTCAGGTATGAAGTCCCTCCTCTCCCCCACTATATATAGGGGTGCCAAGGGGGGGTGGCCGGCCCTAGGAGATCCAATCTCCTAGGGGGTGCGGCGGCCAAGGGGGGTTTTCCCTCCCCCCAAGGCACCTAGGAGGTGCCTTACCCTCCTAGGACTCTTGCCCCCTTAAACCCTAGGCGCATGGGCCTATGTGGGGCTGGTGCCCTTGGCCCATTAGGCCAAGGCGCACCCCCTTACCGCCCATGTGGCCCCCCGGGGCAGGTGGACCCACCCGGTGGACCCCCGGGACCCTTCCGGTGGTCCCGGTACAATACCGATAACCCCGAAACTTGTCCCGATGTCCGAAACAGGACTTCCCATATATAAATCTTTACCTCCGGACCATTCCGGAACTCCTCGTGACGTCCGGGATCTCATCCGGGACTCCGAACAACATTCGGGTTACTGCATATACATATCCCTACAACCCTAGCGTAACCGAACCTTAAGTGTGTAGACCCTACGGGTTCGGGAGACAAGCAGACATGACCGAGACGACTCTTCGGTCAATAACCAACAGCGGGATCTGGATACCCATGTTGGCTCCCACATGCTCCACGATGATCTCATCGGATGAACCACGATGTCGAGGATTCAATCAACCCCGTACGCTATTCCCTTTGTCTATCGATATGTTACTTGCCCGAGATTCGATCGTCGGTATCCCAATACCTCGTTCAATCTCGTTACCGGCAAGTCACTTTACTCGTACCGTAATGCATGATCCTGTGACCAGACACTTGGTCACTCTGAGCTCATTATGATGATGCATTACCGAGTGGGCCCAGTGATACCTCTCCGTCATACGGAGTGACAAATCCCAGTCTTGATCCATGTCACCCAACAGACACTTTCGGAGATACCCGCAGTCTACCTTTATAGTCACCCAGTTACGTTGTGACGTTTGGCATACCCAAAGCACTCCTACAGTATCCGGGAGTTACACGATCTCATGGTCTAAGGAAAAGATACTTGACATTAGAAAACTCTAGCAAACGAACTATATGATCTTGTGCTATGTTTAGGATTGGGTCTTGTCCATCACATCATTCTCCTAATGATGTGATCTCGTTATCAATGACATCCAGTGTCCATAGTCAGGAAATCATGACTATCTGTTGATCAACGAGCTAGTCAACTAGAGGCTCACTAGGGACATGTTGATGTCTGTTATTCACACATGTATTACGATTTCCAGATAACACAATTATAGCATGAATAAAGACAATTATCATGAACAAGGAAATATAATAATAATGCTTTTATTATTGCCTCTAGGGCATATTTCCAACAAGGACAACAGACGATCATACCATAGGCTAGCTTCTAGGGTTTAGCCTCTCTGATCTCGTGGTAGATCTACTCTTGTACTACCCATATCATCAATATTAATCAAGCAGGACGTAGGGTTTTACCTCCATCAAGAGGGCCCGAACCTGGATAAAACTTCATGTCCCCTGCCTCCTGTTACCATCCGCCTAGACGCACAATTCGGGACCCCCTACCCGAGATCCGCCGGTTTTGACACCGACACTCTCTATCTCTCTTTTTCAGTCCCTCCTTGTCTGTGTGTCCTCTACTCTGTGGTGGCTAGCTCTATTTATAGAGGCCCTGGGCCTCTCCCCAAATAATGAGCGGGAAGGGCGCCAACAATTGGCCATTTTGAAGGGGAACATCTAGTACAAGTTATCCTCACAAAAGGTGGTCTTCGGCTGCCAAAAGTACTGGTGATGACGCCGTCTTGAGCTCCACGATGACCTCCGTCCTGCCGCTCTGCTGGTCTTGGTCTCGTTGCACCAGAATGGTAACCTTTGCCCGGCACCTTGGCCTGTGCTTGCCCCCTTTGCACCAAAGGGGAAACAAGGACACTGCACAGGCCGGCGCCCGCCTGGCGCCCACCTGGTCTCGATCGTCATGGCTTGCGTCACGGGCTCCTCGTGAGGTACCCCTGGCTTGATCTCTCCGCCTCCTCACGAGCCTGCCTGATGAGGCTGCCTCTGAGGAAGCTTCCCGTCGTCCGCCCCGCAAGGCTTGGCCCCTCGCGAGGGTCTTGAGCTTGAGCTGATGAAGATGGGCCGTGCTGGGCCCCCACTTGAGCCATGCCGCAGGCCGTAGGCACGCAAGTCTGGGGACCCCCGTTCCTAGAATGCCGACAATCGTGCCCCTGAACCCGGCGAAGAAAGACCTCAACCAAAGGAGGGCGAAGTCATTGTATTCACTGATCATATGAACTGGGGCTTCTCACCACCCGGCTCTAAGTTTTTCCGAGATGTCTTGCACTTCTTCCAACTCCATCCTCAAGACATTGGACCCAACTCCGTGTCGAATATCTGCAATTTTCAAGTCTTCTACAAAGAATACCTTCAAGAGGAGCCCAGTGTTGAGCTTTTCAGAGAATACTTTTACTTGAACCGCCAGAATGAGTTTACAAACAGCCCTAGCTTGGAACTTGGTGGAATTTCGATTCAACGCAGAAGAGACGCCATCTTCCCCTATGCTTGCCTACCGAGTCACCCAAAAGATTGGAATCATACATGGTTTTATTGCAAAGATACCTCTCCGGCTGACGAGAATCCATTGCCGGGTTATCGCTCTGAACGTCTTGACCCGAAGCATGATCTTCCGGGAAAGCTTTCAGCCACTAAACATAGAAAACTTGCACCCACCATAGCGAAAGTTAAAGCTCTAATGGGAAATGGATCAACTGGCATTGACTTAGTTCGATGCTGGGTTGCATGGCGGATCATACCCTTGAGCCGCCGGCTAGGTTTAATGTGTACATACACAGGCGGCACAAAGGATGCATTATGCCACAGCCCTTTGCGTATGTCTGATGACGCAATTATTGAAATGACAAAAACTCTTCTGAATGAAGATTCTGAGGATAGCAGCAAAGTGGGTCTAAACCCTTTCTACAAACTTAACCCGCCACCGGATGTGAGTCTCTGAACTTATTTACCTTTACCTCATTATTCAAACATTTTGCTAACTCTACCTTTGATGACTTTTACAGGGTAAGTCTGATTTTTTGGAAGAATACATATGATCATGAAGTTGCCAAGAAGGCTAGGGCTACCAAGAAAGCCGCCAAGAAAACCGTTAAGAAGACGACCAAGAAAAAGAAGAAACCAAGCGCCACTGATCTGATTAATCTGGATGACACCTCTGAGTCGAAGGTAGCCCTTGACTATCTTGGCTTGTTTTTCAATCATCTTATTGACACTGACTATTATCAGGATGACACAGGAGCCAGCCAAGCAGCTGAAGAAGAGGTAACTATTATTTCGTCCGGCTCAGACCCTTTGCCAAGACAGAAACTTCGGCAAGTAACCCGGAAAGTAAGGTTTTCACACCCCTTGGCTTATTTAGATCCTCACTTTCTTTTGAAACGACAGCAACACGAGAATCGACGTCAGACCCGGACCAGTGGAGGTGAAGAATTGTCCTGCAGTTTACCGAACACTCCAGCTCCTCGAAAACGGTGAAACGCTTTTTGCTCCTTTAACCCGTTGGCGGGTCTTATTTGCCTATCACTTAACTCTGTTGATGATATTGACCAGGGACTTGCCCATTCTTCCTCTGACGACTCATCGCAAACCGAGTTGCCGGCTTTTAAAACTGCCCCTGGATAATGGCAATTAATTTTACTCTGTAGCTCTTTATACTCTTATATTTATACTGACCTGTCATAACCCGTGTAGTGGTCAAGCAAAGCCTAACAAGAAGGAGAAGGTGACCAAGCCAACTGAGGCACCTGAAGTTGCTGAGTGATACGTCTCCATCGTATCTACTTTTCCAAACACTTTTGCCCTTGTTTTGGACTCTAACTTGCATGATTTGAATGGAACTAACCCGGACTGACGCTGTTTTCAGCAGAATTACCATGGTGTTATTTATGTGCAGAAACAAACATTCTCAGAATGACCTAAAACTTCACGAAGCAACTTTTTGGAAAATATAAAAAATACCTGCAGAAGATGAAGGCTAGGGGGGCCACCACCCATCCACGAGGGTGGGGGCGCGCCCCCTACCTCGTGGGCCCCCTGGTGCCTCTCCGACTCCAACTCGAACTCCATATATTGTGTTTCAGGGAGAAAAAATCAGAGAGAAGAATTCATCGTGTTTTACGATACGGAGCCGCCGCCAAGCCCTAAAACCTCTCAGGAGGGAAGATCTGGAGTCCGTTCGAAGCTCACCGCCATGCATGAGTAATTCCATCGTAGGCTTGCTGGACGGTGATGGGTTGGATGGGATCTATCATGTAATCGAGTTTGTTTTGTTAGGGTTTGATCCCTAGTATCCACTATGTTCTGACATTGATGTTGCTATGACTTTTCTATGCTTAATGCTTGTCACTAGGGCCCGAGTGCCATGATTTCAGACCTGAACCTATTATGTTTTCATCAATACATAAGTGTTCTTGATCCTATCTTGCAAGTCTATAGTCACCTATTATGTGTTATGATCCGTTAACCCCGAAGTGACAATAATTAGGATACTTACTGGTGATGACCGTAGTTTGAGGAGTTCATGTATTCACTATGTGTTAATGCTTTGTTCCGGTACTCTATTAAAAGGAGGCCTTAATATCCCTTAGTTTCCGTTAGGACCCTGCTGCCACGGGAGGGTAGGACAAAAGATGTCATGCAAGTTCTTTTCCATAAGCACGTATGACTATATTCGGAATACATGCCTACATTATATCAATGAACTGGAGCTAGTTCTGTGTCACCCTAGGTTATGACTGTTACATGATGAACCCCATCCGGCATAATTCTCCATCACCGATCCATTTCCTACGAGCTTTACATATATTGTTCTCCGCTTATTTACTTTTCCGTTGCTATTGCTATCATCACTACAAAATACGAAAAACATTACTTTTACTACTGTTACCTTTTGCTACTGTTACCATTACTATCATATTACTTTGCTACTAAACACTTTGCTGCACATATTACGTTTCCAGGTGTGGTTGAATTGACAACTCAGCTGCTAATACTTGAGAATATTCTTGGGCTCCCCTTGTGTCGAATCAATAAATTTGGGTTGAATACTCTACCCTCGAAAACTGTTGCGATCCCCTATACTTGTGGGCTATCAAGATTATTTTCTGGCACCGTTGCCGGGGAGCATAGCTCTATTCTTTGAGTCACTTGGGATTTATATCTGCTTATCATTATGAAGAACTTGAAAGATCCAAGAACCAAAATTTATCCCTCAACTACGAGGGGAGGTAAGGAACTGCCATCTAGCTCTGCACTTGATTCGCCTTCTATTTTGAGTAAGCTTGCGACACCTACAACTACTTCTACTATTCATTCTGATATGTCGCATGTTATTGATGATGCTACTTCTGCTATGCATGATACTTATGATGAAACTACTTCTATGCTTGATACTACTGTGCCACTTGGTAAATTTCTTGATGAACAACTTGCTAAGGCTAGAGAGATTGAAAATATTGAATCTGATAATACTGATGAAAGTGATGATGAAGAATCACTTGTTATACCTGAGGGTTATGTTTTTTATCAAGAAGCTTCTTTAGCTATTTTAGCTTGCAAAGATAGATACGAACTTAAGAGGTTATTAGCTAAATGGACAAGCAATCTCTAAATGCTAGAATGAAACCTGACCCTACTTTTGCTACTTCACCTATCTGTGTTACTGATAAGGATTATGAATTCTCTGTTGATCCTGATATAATTACTTTGGTTGAATCTGATCCTTTTCATGGTTATGAATCTGAAACTGTTGTGGCACATCTTACTAAACTAAATGATATAGCCACCCTGTTCACTATTGATGAGAGAACTTGTTACTTTTATATCCTTAAAATATTTCCGTTCTCATTAAAAGGTGATGCTAAGATATGGTTTAATTCTCTTGATCCAGGTTGTGTGCGTAGTCCCCAGGATATAATTTATTACTTCTCTGCTAAATATTTCCCTGCTCATAAGAAACAAGCTGCTTTAAGGAATATATATAATGTTGCGCAAATTGAAGAAGAGAGTCTCCCACAAGCTTGGGGGAGGCTTCTCCAATTACTTAATGCTTTGCCTGATCATCCTCTAAAGAAAAATGAAATACTTGATATCTTTTATAATGGACTAACCGATGCCTCCAGAGATTACCTGGATAGTTGTGCTGGTTCTATTTTCAGGGAAAGAACACCGGATGAAGCTGAAATTCTATTGAATAATATGTTGACAAATGAAAATAATTGGACACCTCCGGAGCCAATTCCTGAGCCAATTCATGAGCCTATTCCTAAACCAACTCCGAAGAAGATGGGTATTCTATTTCTCAGTCCTGAAGATATGCAAGAGGCAAAGAAATCTATGAAAGAAAAAGGTATTAAAGCTGAAGATGTTAAGAATTTACCTCCTATTGAAGAAATACAAGGTCTTAATTTACCGCATGTTGAAGAAACATATGATCTTGATCCATCACCTATTGAAGAAACGCATGGTCTTGATAACCCGACATAGGTAGTAAAGGTAAATTCTCTCTATAGATATGATAAAGCTGAAATCCCATTTACTAAGTTTGCTAGCCCATGCTTAGATGAGTTTGATAAATTTATGGCTAAGCAAGAAGGTTTTAATGCTTATTTTGGTAGACAATTGAAATACAATTCAAATATGCTTGAACACTTGGGTGATTATATGGCTAATGTCAAAGGTGAACTTAAACTTATTAGTAAACATGCTTCTATGGTTACCACTCAAGTAGAACAAGTACTTAAGGCTCAAAATGATTTGCTCAATTAATTGAATAGTAAGGATAATGATAATGTTGTTAGAGTTATGACTAGAGGTGGTAGAATGACTCAGGAAACTTTGTATCCTGAAGGCCATCCTAAGATAATTGAGCAAGATTCTCAGAGAAACAATATAGATGCAACTAGTCCTTCTAAAAGGAAGAAAAAGAAAATAATAGGACTTTGCATGCTTCTAGTGAACCTGTTACTGAAACACCTGAGAATCCAAATGATATTTCTATTTCTGATGATGAAACACAATCTGGTAATGAACCTAAAACTCGTGATAATGTTAATAATAATGTTCATGATGATGCTAAACCTAGTAATGATAATGATATAGAAATTGAACCTGTTGTTGATCTTGATAACCCACAATCAAAGAATCAACGTTATGATAAGAAAGACTTTGTTGCTAGGAAACATGGTAAAGAAAGAGAGCCTTGGGTTCAGAAACCCATGCCTTTTCCTCCCAAACCATCCAAGAAAAAGGATGATGAGGATTTTGAGAGCTTTGCTGAAATGATTAGACCTATCTTTTTGCGTATGCGATTAACTAGTATGCTAAAAACCAATCCTTATGCTAAGTACATGAAAGATATAATTACAAATAAAAGAAAGATACCGGAAGCTGAAATTTCCTCCATGCTTGCTAATTATACTTTTAAGGGTGGAATACCAAAGAAACTTGGGGATCCAGGAGTACCAACTATACCATGCTCCATTAAAGGAAACTATGTTAAAACTGCTTTATGTGATCTTGGAGCCGGTGTTAGTGTTATGCCTCTCTCTTTATATCGTAGACTTGATTTGAATAAGTTGACACCTACTGAAATATCTTTGCAAATGGCTGATAAATCAACTGCTATACATGTCGGTATTTGTGAGGATGTGCCTGTTGTAGTTGCAAATGTTACTATTTTAACAGACTTTGTTATTCTTGATATTCCCGAGGACGATAGTATGTCTATTATTCTTGGAAGACCCTTTTTGAATACTGCAGGGGCTGTTATTGATTGCACTAAAGGCAATGCCACTTTTCATGTTAATGGTAATGAGCACACGGTACACTTTCCGAGGAAACAACCTCAAGTTCATAGTATCAACTCTATTGGAAAGATTCCATCGATTATATTTGGAGGTTTTGAATTTCCTCTTCCTACTGTCAAGAAGAAATATGATATTCTTATTATTGGGGATGTGCATATCCCCATTGAGGTAACATAGTGTTATTCGAAATTTCTTCGGTTCCATGTTATTCGGAATGAGTTCGTTAACAAGACTTGATCAACCTTGTTAGTGGATTCCTTTTGATGATCATGAGATGGATGAAACTAGAAGGCACAACCTTATGTACCCCACTTTCACTTTTTGTTACTTATATTAAATAAAATAAAAACAATATTTTTCCGTCTGTTATCTGATTATCTGTGCAATATAAAAATACCCCGAAAATAAAAGTTCTCCAAACGCCCTGAAATTTAAATATGATTTTTTTCTAGAATATTTGAGAATATTTGGCAGTGAGAACACAGCAAGGGGGTCAACCACCTGCCCACAAGGGTGGAGGGCGCGACCTACCCCCCTGGGCGCGCCCCCCTGCCTCGTGGGCCCATGGTGGCCCTCCTCCACTTATTCCTGCACCCACACACTCCTTCTTCCTCCCCCAAACACGAATATCCAGCTCAAACCCGAGTCCAAGCTCATTCTGCTGCCATTTTCGACCTCCTTGCCCAAAGCACCTCTCACAAAACTGCTTGGGGAGATTGTTCCTTGGTATGTGACTCCTCCATTGGTCCAATTAGTTTTTGTTCTAGTGCTTTATTCATTGCAAATTTTTGCTGCTTAGGTGACCCTATTCTTGAGCTTGCATGTCAAATTTATATGGTCAAAAGTAGTTTTGATGCATGATATAGGCTCTAGGCACTTGTAGGAGTAGTTGCTATCAACATTATTGAGTTTGGTTTACTTCTATTTTGAAGTTACTAAAAATTTCAGAATTTTTCAGGAAATGATGAAGAGACTTTTGAGGGGCTCATCGAGCCAAAGCTGGAAGGAAAAGTCACTGAAGCTTAAGTATAATCTGCCTCGCACCGCGGAGGTTCGGGCATGTGAATGGCCTTCCGATGATTTCTTGAGGGCAGCCGGGATTTATGAAGATTTTCATGAATTGGCTAAGAATGCAGGCCTCGCCGCTTTCCTCCACGACCAATGCGATTAGTATCTCTTACTCACAAATATCTTTGTGCAAAACTTTCATTTCCATTCTACGAGCTCACCACCTATGGTGGAGTTTCATTTATAAGATGAGCATAAGGAGATGTCACTTTATGATTTTTGTCGGGTTTGTTTAGTCCCTTTTGAGGGCAAGATAGAAGAACCACATCACGATGATGTGGATGGGTTTATTGATACTATCAATGTAGGGGAAACAAGGAAGGTTTCCGATGCACGAATCACTAGCATACATTTTCCTGTTTTACGTTATTTTGCATTATTTGCTAGCGTTGTTTAATTGCTCGTGGAAACTGTGGAAACCGTAGTATCCCTGATATTATTATTTTTCTCCACGGTTTATACGGTGATAACTCTGTTAGCATGGGCGGCATTATTGCCAAACGGTTACGTCTGAACCGCACCAAGGGCCCCATCTTTGGAGGCATATATGCTTCACGCCTAGCTGCACATTTTAACATACCTATTAGGCATTATGAGAAGGAAGAAAAAGTGTTGCCTCGTGTTTATCTAGATTATAAAAGTATGGTGGCACAGGATTTTATTGTTAAGAATAGGGAAGGAGAGCTTAAATACAAATAGTTCTTTAATAAACATCATCCTGAGACTATTACCCTGCCAGCTCCTTCTTTGTTTGATTTATCTGCAGGCCAGTACCTTGTTCCGTAGAAGGCTATTCACGCCTACCGAAACCCTGCACCAGCCATGAAGCCAGAGCCGGAACCACAAGTTGATCCTTCACGACAGTCTAATTACCAGTGGGATCCGGAGATGATTGTCAGCCAGTGGCAATTAGAGTCTTCCTCTTCGTCTTCTCAGTACGCCCCCAACTACTATTATGGATATCCGCCAGGCCAGCCGTGGCCATAGACCAACTTAGGCCAAAATCCTAAGCTTGGGGGACTACGTATTTCCCACCGACATTACATTTATGTTCACACACTCATTGCTAGATGTCGGTGCTCATACTTTTTCATTGTATCATCCATGCTAGTTTGTTTTCCTTTTTATGCTTTCTTCTTGTGTGTTTAATAAACCTTAAGAAAAACGAAAAAAATTAGTTGTAGCTTTTAGTTAGTTTAATTTCCATGCTTGTAGTAGTAATTAAAAAGAAAATCCAAAAAGATTTCATGTTCTTCTTTTACTTGTTGGAAGCTCTCCCGTGTAAATAGTTTTATTTCTTTTCTTTTCTTTGGGGGTCGATAGGAGAAGACCATAATTAAATTGTTGAAGTGGCTCTTATATGCATTATTGTTGATCTGACAAAAGAGCCCATATTGCCTTGTCTTCTCCTGTTTATTGAATGCTTGCAGATTCCAGCTTAGTCCAATGCACGCGCATTATTATTATTATTCACATCATTCGGTTGTGCAAGTGAAAGGAAATTATGACGATATATGATGGACTGACTGAGATGAGAAAAGCTGGTATGAACTCGATCTCTTTTGTTTTTGTAAATATGATTAGTTCATCGTTCCTGATTCAGCCTATTATGAATAAATATGTTTGCAATGACAACTAGAGATCATAGTTCCTTGTGCGATGCTTGATTAGCTATGAGTCATAATGGCTTACCTTGCATGCCAACATCCTATTGAGATGGTTATGATGTGGTATGATAGGGTGGTATCCTCCTCTGAATGATTTAAGTGACTCGACTTGGCGCATGTTCACGCATGTAGTTGAAACAAAATCAACATAGCCTTCACGATATTTATGTTCATGGTGGATTATATCCTACTCATGCTTGCATTCTGTGTTGATTAATTTTAATGCATCATGAATGTTGTCGCTCTCTAGCTGGTCGCTTCCCAGTCTTTTGCTAGCCTTCACCTGTACTAAGCGGGAATACTGCTTGCCCGGCTTCCACCTTTTCAGTTTGCCAGGCTTCCACCGAATGCACCCCCCCTGTGGACCGCCTTTTCAGTTAAAAAAATAAAAAAATGTCAAAAAAAAAGAAAATAAGTTTGCCATGTGATATGTGGTCTAGTTGTTGGGAAAATTTACAAATATAAATTTCGACTTTATTTGCAAAATCTCTCTAGAAATTTGTAAAATGGGCATAACTTTTGCATACGAACTCGGATTAAAAAGTTTTATATATGAAAAATCATCTACTTGAAAAGTTACATCCGAATTTAACCGGGGGAACATCGTTAAACATTTTCGAAATCCCCAAAACCCTAACACAAAAAAGTTACGGGGCTTTCAAGATCTAGAGGCAAAAAAATTCAAAAAAAAGGTTTTGAAATTTTTTTAAATTTTTTTTTCAAAAAATGATACGTAATATGACCGGGAAGTTTGAAATATTTTTCAAAATTTCATCATAGTCATGAACATGAACAAAGTCCTAGACATCAACAAGGTATAATAGGATTGATATGCTAGATGTATCAACAAGTGCTTGTGAAGTGAGCTGTTGCTGGGGTTGGATAGAACTCTAAAGTTAAGCGTGCTTGGGCTGGAGTAGTGTGAGGATGGGTGACCTTTCAGGAAGTTTGACCACGGACTGCGATTTGACTTGAGATTAAGCATATTGACCCGATATTAAGACATAATGACCTGAGATTAAGAAAAAAATGAAAAAAATTGAAATTTTCTGAAAACAATTAAAGAAAAATTCTGGAAAAAGAATTGAAAAAAAATTGTTACTAATGGCGCACTTCTATGTGGTGCGCCATTAGAAAAAAATTCTAATGGCGTGATGCTAGTGGCGCACCAGTAGTGCGCCATTAGTAGCGAAAATAGGTGCGCCACTAGCAGCCCTTTTTCTAGTAGTGTGGGCCGCGCTGCCCCCACTTGAGCCACGCCGCAGGCCGCAGGCAGGCAAGTCTGGGGACCCCCATTCCCAGAACGCTGATAGTAGCCCCCGGGCCCAAGGCGCGCTCGGGCTTGGCCTAGCAGGGAAGCGAAGGGGCAAGCATGAAGCGCCGCGGGACCAAAAAGCCTGCGGCCTCGGGCACCGCGTGGCGATTGACTAGACGTGGGCGTCTGCGCTTCCCCATGACGCCTTGTTACGCGCCCGGCTAAGCGGACCCGTAGTTGCACACAATTGTTCCTCCTTTCCGCTGCTCGCCTGCCTCCTACCTTTCCTTCTTCTTTGAGCTCCAGCCTCCGCCACCAATTCGGCTCGAGTTCTTCTTCCTCTTCACCGCCATGGCGCTGACGAAGGAAGGAAGGAGAAAGAAGCCCGCGCCTTCGCCCGCACACCTCCGGCGGCGACCCCCACCGTCACCTAGTCGATCATACTCAGTCCAGAAGCTTTGGACAAGGTCCGCTCCACCCTTGCAACTATCTTCAACGAGTGCGGCAGGACCACGGCCTGACCTACGTCCCATGCCTCCCTTGATAGGATCGTCACGGAGGTCCGGTTCTTCGCCGATGCCCTATGGGCAGGTCTGGTTCCCCCCTTTTCTGCCTTCTTTAATGCGGTGCTATCCCATTATCAGATCCGCATGATGCACCTCGGGCCAGAGTCCATTACTCTTCTGGCTGTCTTTGCTTTTGTTTGCGAGGCGATGATAGGCATTCCTCCTTCCGTGGCCCTGCTGCTCCACTTCTTTTCCTTGCGCCTAAGCGCTCCCACTCAGTGCTCAGGGTGTGTGAGCTTCCTAGTCGTGCCAGAGACGGCCGCTTCAGGGATCGACTTCGTCCTTCCTCCTTCTGAGGCCAGGTTCAGAAAGCGGTGGCTGTACGTGGACGTTGGAGTGCCCAACCCTCTGCTCTCGCACCCGACCTCGCCTGCTGTTCCTCACGCGAGTTGGGACCATGAGGTGCTCGCGAGCCCCCGGCTCGCCTTCGTCTGGCGCCGCTTCCAGAGTTTGAGGGCGCTCAACATGACAGCGCCCAAGGTGGTGAAGGAGTTCCTTCGATGCCGCATTGCTCCTCTTCAGCGCCACTCTCGCCGGATGTGGGAGTTTGCGGGGCATAGAGGCCGCATGCGGCTTCAGGAGGAGGACTTGGCGCCTGAAGTGCTGCGGACGGTGCTCAGGGTCTTGACTGGCGATCCTTCCCCAGGCAACCTTCGGAGTAATGGTGACCTCTTGTATCTTTGCTCCGGCAAGGCCGATTTTGTGAGGCAGATGCCCGGCTTCGACGAGTGGGGACTGCGCCCGGCTGGCCTCACAGGGGCCCGCGAGAACCCAGCCACCGTGGTTACTTCTCCTGCCGCCCACAGCGGTCCTTCCTCGGGCGACGGGGCGGGGAGACGAGAACGAGTGAGAGTTGAGGCGCCCGATGTCAAGGTGCTGATGCCGCGAGAAGCCTCGAAGGCGGCATCTCCCGAGGCCCACCCTGGAGCAGCGGCAGGTGCGGAGTTGCGGCCTTTGCTTCCTGAGGCCGGGGCTCCTGAGCCCCCAGCCGTTCCTCGCAAGGCAACGCCTGACGGCGCCCCCCAGGCTGACTTCTCCAGCGCTGATCATCTTGACGCTTCTTCCACACCAGGGGCCGACCCCTGCGTCGGGCGCTTAGGTTGGTTCCACGTAGACTTCGAGGCCCTCCACAAGAGGAAGGAGGCCTTGGGTGGCAACGACCGCCCTTGCCGCTTGTTGAAGCGCATGAAGTACTTTTCCATGGACGAGTAAGTCTTCTTCTTTCCTTGCTTGTTTACTTTGCTATCCCTGCGACTAAGTGTGGCCCTTTCAGGCCCTGCCCTGCGGAACCCGCTGAGCCAGCCGGGGAGCCATCCCCCCAAGCTTCGCCTTCTCCAATGGCCCTGGGCTCGCCGAGCTCGAGCGGCACCCCTGCTGCCAGACCAGTTGATGGAGTGGTCCGTTCCATAGGGCACCTCGAGCCTGCGCACCCGCTGTCCTTTATTCATGAGTCCTCCTGGGGCACATCCGACCTGCCCCATGTTCCTCCTCTGATCATAGATGGCGAATGGCTGAAGTCTGTCTTTGGCTCCTCCTCCGTGGGTGGACCGACGCTAGGCCGGATTCCTAGAGAGGTCCGTTCGGTGATGGCTGGGCCGCCAGCCCCCAACCCCGCGCCGGGAGGAGGCCTGCCGCCTCGGGGCCCTCCGCATGCTCCGGTGGAAGAGGGTGATGCGAAAGACGTGCTCAGGCGCGCTCGGGAGCGACGCGCCTTCGCAAAGAGTTCCTCCAGAGGGCGGCGGATGCGGTGAGCCGAATCGGGGCAGAGCTTGCTGACGAGGATGCGTGCCTCGAGGCCGAAGGTTTGCGCCTTGCCGAGGAGAGGCGCAAACTTAATGTAGCCATCGCCCTGGCGCATCACCAACGTGATCTCGAAAATGCGAAGGCTGAAGCGTCGCTGGCAGCTTCGCGGGAGGCCTGCTCCCAGGCCGTCAAGGAGGCTCGGGAACCAAACCGACGGCGCAAGGATGCGGAGGAGCGCGCATGGGAGCTCCTGGCCTGGGGAAACTCCCTAGAGCATCAAGTGGAACTGCGCCAGGCAGCCCTTGAGTCGATGGAGGGGGCCCCTGTTGATCAGGCGGAGCTTCTGAAGCGCGAGGAGGCGCTGACGCTGGTGGCCGCCGAGCGCAACCTTGATCTTGAGCGGTTGGAGACGAGGGAGCGCCTGGTGGCTCGGGCGGAGGATAACTTTGCCGCGCGCGAAGCCCGGGCCCAAGAAGAAGTCGATCATCGCGTGGCGGAAGGTCGCTCGGCTCTCGAGCGCGAATATGAGACGAGGTTGGGGCTGATCAAGGCCGAGGCTGAGGGCAGGACCACGGCCCTCAGGGCCAAATTGGCTGAAGTGACGCGTCGTGCGGACTCCTCTGCAGCCGCCCTCAGTGCAGCACAGTCGAAGCTGTCCTCTTCCCGGGCCGAGCAGCTTCTTCTCCAACAGAGGGTTGATGACGCCGAGGCCGTCGCGCAACAGAATGAGGATGAGATCCGTCGGCGGCGGGTTCTGGACCATGTGCATGCCCCCATGCTTCAAACGCTCAGAGAGAGGGACAACACAGCTTTGGGCTATATCTATGAGGCTGCCGCTAAGGAGCCGCATGAGGTCAACTACGCCGGCAACCTCCAATTTTTCACCGATGTGTTGACGCTTTTGGAGAACCGATCCGAGAGGTCTTGTTGGCTTGTCGCAGAGAGGAGCCGAGCCTTGCTCGGGCGTGCCTTCTCCCGCGTCTTCAGCCATCTGCAGGACAGGGACCCCCACTTCGACTTCGACGCTACCATCGCACCCGTGCCCATTGCCGTCCGGGGCGACCTGGCGCGGTGGGTGGAGGACAACATGGACGCCCTCGTAAGGTCCTTTGCGTCTGATGACGACGGTGTGGTCGTAGGCGCCAATGAAGGTGGCGTTGTGGATGAGCCTGGCGCTGATGGAGATGCTGGCTGCGGCGACGGCAATGTCGACGATGCCAGTGATGCTTCCGAGGATGCCCAAGATGACGCGGTGAGTGATATGTCCGACTGACCACATGTCACTGCTGTTTAACCTGCACGAAGAAGGTTCGGGCTTGGCCCTAAAGGATGTAAGAGCATTTTGGGATGGTATGCCCCTCATGTAAAGGTTTGCAATTAGTACCCTGGTAAGCATAATGTTGCGTGTGAACTTAGCCGTTGGCCCGGTGATGGGTCAGCTGACTTGTGTACCTTCCGACCCCGACGAGTCCCGAGCGGGCCCGCGGGGGCCGCTGCAATAGTGGTCCTGGTTCTAAACGTGCCTGGCCCGGCCTGGCTCGCGAGGGGCTCGCGAGGGGGGCAGCCGATGCTAACTTTGGACGCAAAGCCGAAACCAGAACGCAAGAGATTGCTCGAATGAGACTAAACACCCCTTCCCCCAAACACACGCAAGCATCGAGCTCAAATCCAACTTAAATCCAAATCAAAGAATTTGTCAGCAAGGAAAGGCAAAAGCAAAAGGCCGCGTCCGGCACCTAGTCTAGTCTTCGACGTCTTCTCACCAGCGCGGAGCCAAGTGCTGCCACTGGGCGTGGGCGGGAGCCCCCGAGGCCCGAGGGCGGCTCTCCGGAGACTCAAGGCACGACGGCTCGGCGCGAGGCCACAGCAGGGACGGCTCCAGGCGCGGACAACGGAAGTGGACCAACACAGAGAGAGGGCCAACACAGCTTTGGGCTATATCTGTGAGGCTGACGCTAAGGAGCCGCACGAGGTCAACTACGCCGGCAACCTCCAATTTTTCACCGATGTGTTGACGCTTCTGGAGAACCGATCCGAGAGGTCCCGTTGGCTTGTCGCTGAGAGGAGCCGAGCCTTGCTCGGGCGTGCCTTCTCCCGCGTCTTCAGCCATCTGCAGGACAGGGACCCCCACTTCGACTTCGACGCTACCATCGCACCCGTGCCCATTGCCGTCCTGGGCGACCTGGCGCGGTGGGTGGAGGACAACGTGGACGCCCTCGTAAGGTCCTTTGCATCTGATGACGACGGTGTGGTCGTAGGCGCCAATGAAGGTGGCGTTGTGGACGAGCCTGGCGCTGATGGAGATGCTGGCTGCGGCGGCGGCAATGTCGACGACGCCAGTGATGCTTCCGAGGATGCCCAAGATGACACAGTGAGTGATATGTCCGACTGACCGCATGTCACTGCTGTTTAACCTGCAGGAAGAAGGTTCGGGCTTGGCCCTGAAGGATGTAAGAGCATTTTGGGAGGGTAAGCCCCTCATGTAAAGGTTTGCAATTAGTACCCTGGTAAGCATAATGTTGCATGTGAACTTAGCCACTGGCCCAGTGATGGGTCAGCTGACTTGTGTACCTTCCGACCCCGACGAGTCCCGAGCGGGCCCGCGGGCCCGCTGCAATAGTGGTCCTTGCTGTAAACGTGCCTGGCCCGGCCTGGCAAGCGAGGGGCTCGCGAGGGGGGCAGCCGATGCTAACTTTGGACGCAAAGCCGAAACCAGAACGCGAGAGATTGCTCGAATGAGACTAAACACCCCCTTCCCCCAAACACATGCAAGCATCAAGCTCAAATCCAACTTAAATCCAAATCAAAGAATTTATCAGCAAGGAAAGGCAAAAGCAAAAGGCCACGTCCGGCACCTAGTCTAGTCTTCGACGTCTTCTCACCAGCATGGAGCCAAGTGCTACCACTCGGCGTGGCCGGGAGCCCTCGAGGCCCGAGGGCGGCTCTCCGGAGACTCCGGGGCGTGTACAACCCCACTCATTATTACGTGAGAGTGTCACGGGAGGCCAGCTTCACAGGCACTGGGCCTTCTTCACAGGTACCAGCCTTGCTTCATATCGCCAGACGAGGGCCCCGCCTTGCGCCTCACTCTGCCGCCGTCGATGGCGAACTAAACCAGGACGATGCCAATGGGGCAGAGCGGTCGTCAGCGGTTCCCCCGACGACCATGGGTCCCCTGCCGAGGGCAGGCCTTGGGACACCTCCCCGACAAGGGGCCTACCTCCTGAGAACGCCTTGCTCCGACCGCCGTGGTGAAGAACCCGAATCTCGGCCCCTCTCCTGCAGCCCCCTACGCCCTCCTCCTGAGGGGTATAAGGCTGCAGAATTGGGGCAGCCACCTGCTGCGGCGACCTGTATCTCCTGCGACCCATGGTTAGCATAAGCTTGCTCCTGAGGGATGAGTGGTACCCGATAATTGCCGCCGCCGGTGCGGCCGTCGAGGCTCTCTTGTGGTTCCTGAAAGAGCTCAGCTCCTGGCACCTCCTCGCCCCAGCCTGGCCCGAGGAATGAGCCATGATCTTCTTCCAGTGCGCACCCCTGATCCACCATGCGGGGCACGTAAGCTTCTGGGGCCACCGCCCCGTGCGCCTTGCTGTAGCGCCCCACATGCCACGCAGCCTGGCTTGGAGCGCCATCTTGGGGGTGATGGCGCGGCGGCCCGCCGAAGCTGAAGGCCACGGCGGGCACCCCTTCGCTGGCCTGAGAAGAGGCCGGCGCGACTTGTCGCCCGGTGCCGGCGGGGGTGTTGACGCTGAATGGGCCCTGGAGTCCGCCGGAAGTTGTGTGCGTGCGCACGACGCTGCCATACGGCCCGCCTTGGGTCTGGGGTGGCAGCTGGATGCAGAAAGGAGGTGTCCCTGTGGCGGCGGCGTCCAGGAGCTCGGCGACTCGCTCCAGCTATACGTCGTGGCAGCCCTCCAGCAGCCGACACTATAGCAGCTATCGGGCCATCGTGAGTGCGTCCCTGGAGTTTGCTTGCTCCCGTCGGGTGTACGGCGCTGTGGCCGCGGCGTGGTTTGAGGCCCTTGCTGCGGCCCGCACCTGCCGTGGTGTGAGGGCAGGCGGCGTCTGGTCGCGTCGCCCGTGCCCTGCAGTGCCCTATGGAGCGCAGGCTACCTGAGGCGCAAGGTTGAGGTCGCCCTGGGCCGGTGACACGGCGTGGGCGGGCCATGCTGCCCAGCGGTCGGCGTTGGCAGCTGAGTCGCTTGACATATGAACGGCGAGGCGACGGAACGCGATGCGGAGGAGGAAGGATTCCGGCGCACCCCTACCTGGCGTGCCAAATGTCGGATTTCTGGTTCCGGCAGACCCTTGAGGTTCGAACACTGGGGTGCGCGTGGAGATCTCTCCCCTACCGATCTGTGTCTAATCTCCTCGCGTGATCTAAGCTGGAAACAACGAATAACACAAGGGACACAAGGTTTATACTGGTTCGGGCCACCATTGTGGTGTAATACCCTACTCCAGTGTGTGGTGTGGTGGATTGCCTCAGGGGCTGATGGTGAACAGTACAAGGGAAGAACAGCCTCGCGAGAGGTGTTCTTGAGCTGGTGCGATGAACTACTTGGGCGAGTTCAGTCGCCTCTCTCTCTCTCTCTCTCTCTCTCTCTCTCTCTCTCTCTCTCTCTGAGGGAGTCCTGGATTAGGGGGTCTCCGGACAGCCGTACTATATCTTTCGGCCGGACTGTTAGACTATGAAGATACAAGATTGAAGACTTCGTCTCGTGTCCGGATGGGACTCTACTTGGCGTGGAAGGCAAGCTAGGCAATACGGATATGTATATCTCCTCCTTTGTAACCGACCTGGTGTAACCCTAGCCCTTTTCGGTGTCTATATAAACTGGTGGGTTTTAGTCTGTAGGACAATAGACAATCATACCATAGGCTAGCTTCTAGGGTTTAGCTTCTTTGATCTCGTGGTAGATCTACTCTTGTACTACCCATATCATCAATATTAATCAAGCAGGACGTAGGGTTTTACCTCCATCAAGAGGGCCCAAACCTGGGTAAAACTTCGTGTCCCCTGCCTCCTATTACCATCCGCCTAGACGCACAGTTCGGGACCCCCTACCCGAGATCCGCCTAGACGCACAGTTCGTCGCCATTAGGCCTGATGGCTCCTACTATCATCGATAGAGATGCAGTCCAGGGTGAGACTTTTCTCCCCGGACAGATCTTTGTGTTCGGCGACTTCGCACTGCGGGCCAACTCGCTTGGCCATCTGGAGCAGATCGAAAGTTACGCCCCTGGCCACCAGGTCAGGTTTGGAAGCTTAAACTACACGACCAATATCCGCGGAGACTTGATCTTCGACGGATTCGAGCCTCTACCTTGTGCGTCGCGCGGTCACGATGAGTACGATTTAGCTCTACCATCAGACAGTGTCCGAGAGATCGCATCGGCAACCGCTCCGACCCTCAATTTGGAGCCGGTTGCGCCGTCCATGGATGGCTGCATGGACCCCGCCACGGAGGCCTTACCCTCAGCGGCGATCGAGCCGAACATCGACCTTACCCTTCACGAGAGCCGTGTTGCTAAACTGCCGGATTCTTCTCCGGCCACGGACTCCGAACCGCCTGTTCCCGTTCCTATTGACTCTGATTGGGCGCCGATCATGGAGTTTACCTCTGCGAATATTTTTCAGCACTCGCCCCTTGGCGACATACTGAACTCATTAAGGTCTCTCTCCTTATCAGGAGGATCCTGGCCGAACTATGTCCGGCAGGATTGGGATGCGGATGACGAAGAAATTCGCCGCCCACCCACCACCCACTTAGTAGCCACTGTCGATGACTTAACCGACATGCTCGACCTCGACTCCGAAGACATCGACGCTATGGACGACAATGCAGGAGACGAACAGGAACCACTGCCCACAGGGCACTGGACGGCCACTTCATCACATGACGTATACATGGTGGACACACCAAAAGAAAAGGACGACGAGGAACGGAAGGACGCAACGAAGGGTTGTCCCCTCGAGAAGCAGACAAAGCGGCGGCGTAAGCGCCGCTCCAAATCCCGCCTCGGCAGAAACAACGATCATATAGACCCAGCGTTAGAGCAAGGTGAACCATCGCCGGACGACAACAACACGAAGAATCAAACCGAACAACCTGACTCTGTCAAAGACAATAGTCCGGACGACATCACACCGGACAGACACCTGGAGCAACAGAATGCCTGTCAAAGGCTTGTTGCCTCCGCGAGGAGTCTAGAAAAGCAGAAGCAAAGACTCAAGGCTGCACAAGACACACTCGGAATCAGATGGAACAAAGTACTCAACGCAGCAGCGAAGTACGGCGGTAATCGACCCACCAAGAGCTACCCGAAGCGGAAGTTGCTACCTGAATTCAATAAGGAGGCCTTACATCCCCCACAACCAAAAATCAAAATGGCCACCTGGCCGGGTAGACGTCCTCACGGCCAACATAGACCGGCAAACAACGTCGCACATAAGCTAGTACGCGATCCACGCGAGGGCTCGCATCAAAAGGACAACACAACCAGATCCATCTATGGACCACGCAAGCGCGCTCCAGCATACGATGCAACACAACAAACATCCGAACAACGCGGTACACCCAGATACAGGGGTGCCGCACACCCCCTATGTTTCACCTATGAGGTGCTGGACCATGAATTTCCAGAGGGATTCAAACCCGTAAACATAGAGGCATACGACGGAACAACAGACCCTGGGGTCTGGATTGAGGATTATAACCTCCATATCCATATGGCTCGAGGAGATGATCTCCACGCCATAAAGTACTTACCCCTCAAGCTCAAAGGGTCAGCTCGGCACTGGCTTAAAAGCCTCCCCGAAAACTCCATCGGAAGCTGGGAAGAGCTCGAAGACGCCTTTCGGGCAAATTTTCAAGGGACTTATGTCCGACCTCCGGATGCGGACGATTTAAGTCATATAACTCAACAGCCCGGAGAGTCGGCCTGAAAGCTTTGGAACAAGTTTCTTACTAAAAAGAACCAAATAGTCGACTGTCCGGACGCCGAAGCCTTGGCATCTTTTAAGCATAGCGTCCGCGACGAATGGCTGGTGAGACACCTCGGCCAAGAAAAGCCAAGAACAATGGAAGCATTAACAAGCCTCATGACCCGCTTTTGCGCGGGTGAGGACAGCTGGCTAGCCAGATGCAGCACCAGCGATCCAAGTACATCTGAAGTTAGAGATGAAAACGGGAAATCATGACGCATCAAAAATAATAAGCGCCGGAATAAAGAAGACAGCCTGAAGAGCACGACGGTAAACACCGGATTCAGAAGCTCTCGGCCAGGTCAGCAAAAGCCGCCCTCTAAAGGCGCCAGAGATGAACTGTCCAGCCTCAACAAAATTCTGGACCAAATATGTCAGATCCATAGCACCCCTGGTAAACCCGCTAATCATACCCACAGAGAATGTTAGGTCTTCAAGCAGTCCGGCAAGCTCAACGCCGTACACAAGGGGGAGGATACACCAAGCGAAGACGAGGATGAGCCTCTCAAGCAAGACTTTGGGGAACAAAAGAAATTTCCACCAGAAGTCAAAACAGTAAACGTGGTACACGTGATCAAGGGGAGAAACAAAGCGGCACTCCCAGATAAATATGCCCAAGGGCCTATCACAGCGGAGTCCTGCCACTGGTCGTCTCAACCGATCACTTTTGACCATCGGGATTACTCAGCAAGTATCCAGCGTGCAGGATGAGCTGCCTTGGTATTAGACCCAATAATTGACGGATACCACTTCACACGAGTCCTGATGGACGGTGGCAGCAGTCTAAACCTGATATATCAGGACACAATCCGCAAAATGGGGATAGACCCAACGAAAATTTGCCTCAGCAATACTACCGTTAAAGGAGTAACGCCAGGCCCAGGGGCTCATTGCACGGGCTCCCTGCTACTAGAAGTTATATTCGGCTTCCCCGATAACTTCCGTAGCGAAAATTTAACCTTCCACATTGCTCCGTTCCAAAGTGGCTATCAAGCACTACTTGGACGCGAAGGTTTTGCTCGCTTTAATGCAATACCGCATTACACTTCCCTCACGCTTAAGATGCCCGGTCCACGTGGCATCATTACAGTAAATGGAAATATTGAGTGATCCCTGCGCGTCGAAGAGGGTGCGGCCACCTCGGCAGCCACACACTAAAACGGCCTCACCAACTAAAGTATTCGACAGGTCGTCAAGACCACGGACACGGTTAGACGAGTCCGGCGCAGCTATATGTAATTCGTACATGTTTGATGCCCACACCCCTATCACAAACACAAGGGGCTCAATGCGCGCAGACAAGTGGCAATTTTTACTCATCTTGAAATTTACATGGTTCCTTTAAAACCTACCTTTTTACACGACAACTTTTCACCTAAGTTCCTCTCTTTTACAGATGACCACCGTGCTACACCCGTCCAGGATACGGCACAACGGAGACACAGGCGCAGATGTGCAGCAGGGACCCGTCCCAAGGATTCTTTTTAGATTAAGACCCAGCATCAACCTTTTTTTACTGTCTCTTGTTGATACACATCCCTCGGATTCTCAGTACAATTGGGAAGGATGCTGGCGTCTTGGCATGTGTCCACGTCAGAATAAAGCACATACATGGACACCATGGGCTTCTTACAAAGGGCACTGTTTAGGCCCGGTTTATACCATAAAGACCGAATACCTTAGGGAGTGTTCGGCATCGTGAGTTTGGCCTTATATGCATCAGCTCCGAATCATGTCTTTGGTCAAATGTTGGGTTTGCTCGGCTCCTATGTTTTGGTACCTTACATTCCACTCTATTGACTAAGGTAGCACTAGGAGAACTACTGCGATTGTGCCCCGGGTCATACGGACGAGCAGCTCAGTAGAGAAAGCCGAAAACCGACTGTCATGATATAGCGTGAGACTGGTCAACCACTCGATGACATATCGGAATGTTAGAATTCCTCCGCCTTAACGAAGGGCCGTTTCCCGGCCAGTCATGTACGCGCCCCAAAATTCGGGAGAGTGCGGAGCCACCAGGGGCTATATAGTAGCCCCACCGTCAAACTCCTATGGCTAAGTGAAAGTGTTAAAGCATTATAGTCCGGTTGCCTCGTTTGTTACGCTATCACCTCCTTAATAGGGCCCAGACATTGGGTTAAGTGTGAACACGCATCTTCTGCGAACACCTCCGCATTATATGCGTGGGGGCTGAAGCCGACGACTGCAATCTTTCAGGTTATACACATGTATACATAAATGACCGCACAGGAGGCATCATATTACTTTCAGGCAAAAGTATAAACACGGCCTTAATAAATTTCATAAAAACATTGTGTTTACAATGGGAATACATGTCACTCAAACATAATATTCTTCAAGCACCGGGCCTCTATCAAACGAGCACCCTCGAGAACCTCTTTGAAATAGTGCTCGGCAGCCACTCGGCCTATGGCCGAACCCTGCGCCGCAACAGTGGTAGCATCCATCTCCGCCCAGTATGCTTTAACACGGGCAAGGGCCATCCGCGAGCCTTCTATGCACGCTGACCTCTTCATCGCATTGATGCGCGGCACCGCACCAAGGAACTGCTGCACTAAGCTGAAATAGCTGTTCGGCTTCGGCTTTTCCGGCCACAGCTGATCCACGGAAGACCTCATGGCGAGTCCGGACAACCTATTGAGTTCGGCCCATTCGGCTAGCTGATCAGTCAATGGAAGCGAACGCTCTGGAACGTTAAATTGTGACCAGAACAGCTTGTCCACTTCATGATCTATTTGATCTTGGAAGTATTTGGCCGCATCGATAGCGCTCGCCGCCAAGTCCATATATGCGTCTGCCGAACTCCACAGCCGATCCAGAGGGGCATGTCGTGGATCTCCGAACTTCCTCCGCCGCATGAAGGGCTTCCCAGCCACAATATCCCCGGCTTCACGCAGCTCCTCCTTCTTCGCTCTCATAGCAGAGCGGGTGTCTTTGGTCGTCATCGTGGCCTTTTCAAGGTCCGTCGCCTTCACTTGGTTTTCTTCTTCAAGGAACTGGCAACGGTAGGCAGTGTCTTTTAACTTTACAGCCATCTTGGCCATTTTCTCTTTGCTCTCGCAATGTGCGGCCTTCTCGGCCCTCAACTCTTCGTCCACCTTTAAAGCAGCCGCACTACTACTCCTCGCTTGTTCTTTGGCTCGGGCAAGTTCCGCCCGAAGGGTCTCCACGGTGGCAGCTCCATCTACAGTCACAACATATTAAAGATACTGGCATCATACTGCTCTTACTATGTGACATTCACCAAAAAGCATTACTTACCCTGTGCCTCGTCAAGCCGCTTGTTAACAAGCTCGATGTCGGCATCTGCCACATCCAGTTGCCACTTTAGTTCGGCAAACTCATTAGTCCGGCTAGCCACCAGAGCTTCCAGCACCTGCACATAAAGGCGGTTTGGTTACTACCTGGGACTACGATCCTATGTTCGCCGCCGTTCTCGACGACAACCAGAGTCTCAGGGGCTACTATCTACACAAGGCACACCTAAAAATGTGCGGTACTATCAAAAAGTATCACGTACCTCAAAGCCTGTCAGTAGACTCATAAAGGCTTCATGCAATCCGCTTTCGGCGAACGAAATTCTGTGCATCACCGCACCCATTAACATACGGTGTTCTTCTGAGATGGCCGCTCGCTCCAACAGCTCCATCAGTACGTCCGACCGCATACCAGACGGTGTTGGACTCTTTTGTTTGCTCTCTTCAAGAGCCGGACCCCGAGGACTTCGGGTGACTATAGGATTATCTTCTAGCCTCACCGGATCCGGAGAGGCCCTCCGTGACGACACTTCAAGGTCGCCCGCTTCTTGAGCGGGGGAGTCCGGGGGAGGCGCTTCGCTCTCCATCATCTCCGGAAGAAGATCCCCCGAAGACGAGCTCTGCTGAGAAGGGCTAAGATCCGAACTGCAAGATAAATGCTTCGATTATTTTCCTCAGAAGTAAAGTAGTATATCTTCACTATTAAAGTACTTTTTGATTACTTACAGCTCGTTAGAGGGTAGATCCCCGCGCGGACTTTGTGCGGCAAGAGCACCCTCCGAGGTAGGACCCTCTGGTGGAGACTTCTTCTCCCATTTGGAAACCTTGGTTTCTGGATCTTCATGGGTAGTCCTCTTCCCTCCCCGGGGTGAGAGAATGCCAGATTCCTCCCCTTGGTTATCCTCCCTCACGGAGGCGCCCGTTCCCTCGGTCGGAAAGGGTAGCGGTGGAGGTCCGCTTTCGCCCCATTTATTCCCCCCTTTATCTTCCTGTGAGGGCTCCGGGCAAGGTGCTAGCTCGAGCATCCTTTCCAACACCAGATTCTCCTAGCCTTCCGGAAGGGGGGCCGAACACCAGATCATCTTCGCCTTTGTTATCCAGTCCTAGTCAAAGAGCGATTTCTCAGAATGACGTCATGATAAATGAAAGACGGTGTGTTCGGCTAGAGGATAACTTACTTGGTCGGTGGTGCGGTTGCTGCTCAGGCCCACGTCCTCGGTAGTGTCCGGACATTCTATCTGGGGTCCGAAGAATGATTTATACATCTCCTCGTGCGTCAGGCCGAGGAAATTCTGAACAGCGCGCGATCCTTCTAGGTTGAACTCCCACATGTGGAGGGGCCGGCGTTTGCATGGCTGGATTCGTCGAACCAGCATGACTTGCATTACCATAATCAAACTAAAATATCATTCGAAGAGATCTCGAATGCGGCTCTGCAGTACAGGCACGTCCTTGGTTGGACCCCAGCTCAGCCCTCCGCTAATCCATGACATTAGTTGTGGTGGAGAGCCTAAGCGGAAAGCAAGGGCAGCCGCCCACTTGGCACTTCTGGGAGCTGTGATGTAAAACCACTCTCGTTGCCATAATCCGAACACCTCTGGAATGGAACCCTTTGGCCATGGAGCTCCAGTGATCTTGCTTATTAATGCGCCTCCGCACGCTACATGCTGCCCCTCGACCATCTTCGGCTTCACATCAAAGGTCTTGAGCCACAGGCCGAAGTGAGGGGTAATGCGGAGGAAGGCCTCACATACGACAATAAATGCCGAGATATGGAGAAAGGAGTCCGGGGCTAGATCGTGGAAATCTAGCCCGTAATAAAACATCAACCCCCTAACGAAGGGATCCAGAGTGAGGCCTAGACCTCGGAGGAAGTGGGAGATGAACACGATGTCTTCGTTGGGTTCAGGAGTAGGGATGACCTGCCCTCGGGCAGGCAGCCGATGCGAAACCTCGGCGGTCAGGTATCTGGCCTCCCTCAACTTCTTGATGTCTTCTTCCGTAACGGAGGAGGGCATCCACCGGCCTTGAAGGCTAGATCCAGACATGATTGAAGGTCCGGAGCACCTGACCTGGGCTTTGGGTGTTAGAACTCGAGGCGGGGGAAGGATTCGATTGAGAACGGGAGGGAAAAAGTAAAAGCCTTGTCCCTTTATAAAGAGGGTGAATATCAAGCGTCCTCTCCGAAGCCGTTTGGGACTTGCCTATAATCTAGGAGTCCTAGACACGGTTGGGTTACCCATGACCATATTGATGAGAATCCCATAATTAGGGGAACATGATCTCTGCTTAGACAAGACGTGTCCAAAAACTACCTCGCGTTATGTGCGGGGCTAGTTAAAGGAAACGGTTCAAATAATTACCGGGCCATGGCACAATGTCATGTTGCCAAAACGTGTCAGCAGATTAGATTTGTGGAAATATTATTCTCTCTACGGTGGTATGTGGAACTTATTTTGCAGGGCCGGACACTATCCTTGTATTCAAATTCCTCTATGGTGTATTCGGAGGAGGAACTCGCCTTGCAATGCCAAAGAAAATATTGCGCGCCGGACTCATCGTCATTGAAAGCCTGGTTCAGGGGCTATTGAGGGAGTCCTGGATTAGGGGGTCGCCGAACAGCCGGACTATATCTTTTGGCCGGACTGTTAGACTATGAAGATACAAGATTGAAGACTTCGTCTCGTGTCCAGATGGGACTCTACTTGGCGTGGAAGGCAAGCTAGGCAATACGGATATGTATATCTCCTCCTTTGTAACCGACCTGGTGTAACCCTAGCCCTTTCTGGTGTCTATATAAACTGGAGGGTTTTAGTCTGTAGGACAACAGACGATCATACCATAGGCTAGCTTCTAGGGTTTAGCCTCTCTGATCTCGTGGTAGATCTACTCTTGTACTACCCATATCATCAATATTAATCAAGCAGGACGTAGGGTTTTACCTCCATCAAGAGGGCCCGAACCTGGATAAAACTTCATGTCCCCTGCCTCCTGTTACCATCCGCCTAGACGCACAATTCGGGACCCCCTACCAGAGATCCGCCGGTTTTGACACCGACACTCTCTATCTCTGTTTTTCAGTCCCTCCTTGTCTGTGTGTCCTCTACTCTGTGGTGGCTAGCTCTATTTATAGAGGCCCTGGGCCTCTCCCCAAATAATGAGCGGGAAGAGCGCCAACAATTGGCCATTTTGAAGGGGAACATCTAGTACAAGTTATCCTCACAAAAGGTGGTCTTCGGCTGCCAAAAGTACTGGTGATGACGCCGTCTTGGGCTCCACGGTGACCTCTGTCCTGCCGCTCTGCTGGTCTTGGTCTCGTTGCACCGGAATGGTAACCTTTGCCCGGCACCTTGGCCTGTGCTTGCCCCCTTTGCACCAAAGAGGAAACAAGGACACTGCGCAGGTCGGCGCCCGCCTGGCGCCCACCTGGTCTCGATCGTCATGGCTTGCGTCACGGGCTCCTCGTGAGGTACCCCTGGCTTGATCTCTCCACCTCCTCATGAGCCTGCCTGATGAGGCTGCCTCTGAGGAAGCTTCTCGTCGTCCGCCCCGCGAGGCTTGGCCCCTCGCGAGAGTCTTGAGCTTGAGCTGATGAAGATGGGCCGCGCTGGGCCCCCACTTGAGCCATGCCGCCGGCCGTAGGCAGGCAAGTCTGGGGACCCCCGTTCCCAGAATGCCGACAACCGTGCCCCTGAACCCGGCGAAGAAAGACCTCAACCGAAGGAGGGCGAAGTCATTGTATTCAGGGATCATATGAACTGGGGCTTCTCACCACCCGGCTCTAAGTTTTTCTGAGATGTCTTGCACTTCTTCCAACTCCATCCTCAAGACATTGGACCCAACTCCATGTCGAATATCTGCAATTTTCAAGTCTTCTACAAAGAATACCTTCAAGAGGAGCCCAGTGTTGAGCTTTTCAGAGAATACTTTTAGTTGAACCGCCAGAATGAGTTTACAAACAGCCCTAGCTTGGAACTTGGTGGATTTTCGATTCAACGTAGAAGAGACGCCATCTTCCCCTATGCTTGCCTGCCGAGTCACCCAAAAGATTGGAATCATACATGGTTTTATTGCAAAGATACCTCTCCGGCTGACGAGAATCCATTGCCGGGTTATCGCTCTGAACGTCTTGACCCGAAGCATGATCTTCCGGGAAAGCTTTCAGCCACTAAACATAGAAAACTTGCACCCATCATAGCGAAAGTTAAAGCTCTAATGGGAAATGGATCAACTGGCATTGACTTAGTTCGATGCTGGGTTGCATGGCGGATCATACCCTTGAGCCGCCGGCTAGGTTTAATGTGTACATACACAGGCGGCACAAAGGATGCATTATGCCACAGCCCTTTGCGTATGTCTGATGACGCAATTATTGAAATGACAAAAACTCTTCTGAATGAAGATTCTGAGGATAGCAGCAAAGTGGGTCTAAACCCTTTCTACAAACTTAACCCTCCACCGGATGTGAGTCTCTGAACTTATTTACCTTTACCTCATTATTCAAACATTTTGCTAACTCTACCTTTGATGACTTTTACAGGGTAAGTCTGATTTTTTGGAAGAAGACATATGATCATGAAGTTGCCAAGAAGGCCAGGGCTACCAAGAAAGCCGCCAAGAAAACCGTTAAGAAGACGACCAAGAAAAAGAAGAAACCAAGCGCCTATGATCTGATTAATCTGGATGACACCTCTGAGTCGAAGGTAGCCCTTGACTATCTTGGCTTGTTTTTCAATCATCTTATTGACACTGACTATTATCAGGATGACACGGGAGCCAGCCAAGCAGCTGAAGAAGAGGTAACTATTATTTCGTCCGGCTCAGACCCTTTGCCAAGACAGAAACTTCGGCAAGTAACCCAGAAAGTAAGGTTTTCACACCCCTTGGCTTATTTAGATCCTCACTTTCTTTTGAAACGACAGCAGCACGAGAATCGATGTCAGACCCGGACCAATGGAGGTGAAGAATTTTCCTCCGGTTTACCAAACACTCCAGCTCCTCGAAAACGGTGAAACGCTTTTTTAACTTGCTCCTTTAACCCGTTGGCGGGTCTGATTTGCCTATCACTTGACTCTGTTGATGATATTGACCAGTGACTTGCCCATTCTTCCTCTGACGACTCATCGCAAACCGAGTTGCCGGCTTTTAAAGCTGCCCCTGGATAATGGCAATTAATTTTACTCTGTAGCTCTTTATACTCTTATATTTATACTGACCTATCATAACCCGTGTAGTGGTCAAGCAAAGCCTAACAAGAAGGCGAAGGTGACCAAGCCAACTGAGGCACCTGAAGTTGCTGAGTGATACGTCTCCATCGTATCTACTTTTCCAAACACTTTTGCCCTTGTTTTGGACTCTAACTTGCATGATTTGAATGGAACTAACCCGGACTGACGCTGTTTTCAGCAGAATTACCATGGTGTTATTTATGTGCAGAAACAAACATTCTCGGAATGACCTAAAACTTCACGAAGCAACTTTTTGGAAAATATAAAAAATACCTGCAGAAGATGAAGGCTAGGGGGGCCACCACCCATCCACGAGGGTGGGGGCGCGCCCCCTACCTCGTGGGCCCCCTGGTGCCTCTCCGACCCCAACTCGAACTCCATATATTGTGTTTCAGGGAGAAAAAATCAGAGAGAAGAATTCATCGTGTTTTACGATACGGAGCCGCCGCCAAGCCCTAAAACCTCTCAGGAGGGAAGATCTGGAGTCCGTTCGAGGCTCACCGCCATGCATGAGTAATTCCATCGTAGGCTTGCTGGACGGTGATGGGTTGGATGGGATCTATCATGTAATCGAGTTTGTTTTGTTAGGGTTTGATCCCTAGTATCCACTATGTTCTGACATTGATGTTGCTATGACTTTTCTATGCTTAATGCTTGTCACTAGGGCCCGAGTGCCATGATTTCAGACCTGAACCTATTATGTTTTCATCAATATATAAGTGTTCTTGATCCTATCTTGCAAGTCTATAGTCACCTATTATGTGTTATGATCCGTTAACCCCGAAGTGACAATAATTAGGATACTTACTGGTGATGACCGTAGTTTGAGGAGTTCATGTATTCACTATGTGTTAATGCTTTGTTCCGGTACTCTATTAAAAGGAGGCCTTAATATCCCTTAGTTTCCGTTAGGACCCTGCTGCCACGGGAGGGTAGGACAAAAGATGTCATGCAAGTTCTTTTCCATAAGCACGTATGACTATATTCGGAATACATGCCTACATTATATCAATGAACTGGAGCTAGTTCTGTATCACCCTAGGTTATGACTGTTACATGATGAACCGCATCCGGCATAATTCTCCATCACCGATCCATTTCCTACGAGCTTTACATATATTGTTCTCCGCTTATTTACTTTTTCGTTGCTATTGCTATCATCACTACAAAATACGAAAAACATTACTTTTACTACTGTTACCTTTTGCTACGGTTACCATTACTATCATATTACTTTGCTACTAAACACTTTGCTGCACATATTACGTTTCCAGGTGTGGTTGAATTGACAACTCAGCTGCTAATACTTGAGAATATTCTTGGGCTCCCCTTGTGTCGAATCAATAAATTTGGGTTGAATACTCTACCCTCGAAAACTGTTGCGATCCCCTATACTTGTGGGCTATCAAGATTATTTTCTGGCGCCGTTGCCGGGGAGCATAGCTCTATTCTTTGAGTCACTTGGGATTTATATCTGCTTATCATTATGAAGAACTTGAAAGATCCAAGAACCAAGATTTATCCCTCAACTACGAGGGGAGGTAAGGAACTGCCATCTAGCTCTGCACTTGATTCGCCTTCTATTTTGAGTAAGCTTGCGACACCTACAGCTACTTCTACTATTCGTTCTGATATGTCGCATGTTATTGATGATGCTACTTCTGCTATGCATGATACTTATGATGAAACTACTTCTATGCTTGATACTACTGTGCCACTTGGTAAATTTCTCGATGAACAACTTGCTAAGGATAGAGAGATTGAAAATATTGAATCTGATAATACTGATGAAAGTGACGATGAAGAATCACTTGTTATACCTGAGGGTTATGTTTTTTTATCAAGAAGCTTCTTTAGCTATTTTAGCTTGCAAAGATAGATACGAACTTAAGAGGTTATTAGCTAAATGGAACAAGCAATCTCTAAATGCTAGAATGAAACCTGACCCTACTTTTGCTACTTCACCTATCTGTGTTACTGATAAGTATTATGAATTCTCTGTTGATCTTGATATAATTACTTTGGTTGAATCTGATCCTTTTCATGGTTATGAATCTGAAACTGTTGTGGCACATCTTACTAAACTAAATGATATAGCCACCCTGTTCACTACTGATGAGAGAACTCGTTACTTTTATACACTTAAAATATTTCCGTTCTCATTAAAAGGTGATGCTAAGATATGGTTTAATTCTCTTGATCCAGGTTGTGTGCGTAGTCCCCAGGATATAATTTATTACTTCTCTGCTAAATATTTCCCTGCCCATAAGAAACAAGCTGCTTTAAGGAATATATATAATTTTGCGCAAATTGAAGAAGAGAGTCTCCCACAAGCTTGGGGGAGGCTTCTCCAATTACTTAATGCTTTGCCTGATCATCCTCTAAAGAAAAATGAAATACTTGATATCTTTTATAATGGACTAACCGATGCCTCCAGAGATTACCTGGATAGTTGTGCTGGTTCTGTTTTCAGGGAAAGAACACCGGATGAAGCTGAAATTCTATTGAATAATATGTTGACAAATGAAAATAATTGGACACCTCTGGAGCCAATTCATGAGCCTATTCCTAAACCAACTCCGAAGAAGATGGGTATTCTATTTCTCAGTCCTGAAGATATGCAAGAGGCAAAGAAATCTATGAAAGAAAAAGGTATTAAAGCTGAAGATGTTAAGAATTTACCTCCTATTGAAGAAATACACGGTCATAATTTACCGCATGTTGAAGAAACATATGATCTTGATCCATCACCTATTGAAGAAATGCATGGTCTTGATAACCCGACATAGGTAGTAAAGGTAAATTCTCTCTATAGATATGATAAAGCTGAAATCCCATTTACTAAGTTTGCTAGCCCATGCTTAGATGAGTTTGATAAATTTATGGCTAAGCAAGAAGGTTTTAATGCTTATTTTGGTAGACAATTGTAATACAATTCAAATATGCTTGAACACTTGGGTGATTATATGGCTAATGTCAAAGGTGAACTTAAACTTATTAGTAAACATGCTTCTATGGTTACCACTCAAGTAGAACAAGTACTTAAGGCTCAAAATGATTTGCTCAATTAATTGAATAGTAAGGATAATGATAATGTTGTTAGAGTTATGACTAGAGGTGGTAGAATGACTCAGGAACCTTTGTATCCTGAAGGCCATCCTAAGATAATTGAGCAAGATTCTCAGAGAAACAATATAGATGCAACTAGTCCTTCTAAAAGGAAGAAAAAGAAAAATAATAGGACTTTGCATGCTTCTAGTGAACCTGTTACTGAAACACCTGAGAATCCAAATGATATTTCTATTTCTGATGATGAAACACAATCTGGTAATGAACCTGAAACTCGTGATAATGTTAATAATAATGTTCATGCTGATGCTAAACCTAGTAATGATAATGATATAGAAATTGAACCTGCTGTTGATCTTGATAACCCACAATCAAAGAATAAACGTTATGATAAGAAAGACTTTGTTGCTAGGAAACATGGTAAAGAAAGAGAGCCTTGGGTTCAGAAACCCATGCCTTTTGCTCCCAAACCATCCAAGAAAAAGGATGATGAGGATTTTGAGAGCTTTGCTGAAATGATTAGACCTATCTTTTTGCGTATGCGATTAACTAATATGCTAAAAACCAATCCTTATGCTAAGTACATGAAAGATATAATTACAAATAAAATAAAGATATCGGAAGCTGAAATTTCCTCCATGCTTGCTAATTATACTTTTAAGGGTGGAATACCAAAGAAACTTGGAGATCCAGGAGTACCAACTATACCATGCTCCATTAAAGGAAACTATGTTAAAACTGCTTTATGTGATCTTGGAGCCGGTGTTAGTGTTATGCCTCTCTCTTTATATCGTAGACTTGATTTGAATAAGTTGACACCTACTGAAATATCTTTGCAAATGGCTGATAAATCAATTGCTATACATGTCGGTATTTGTGAGGATGTGCCTATTGTAGTTGCATATGTTACTATTTTAACGGACTTTGTTATTCTTGATATTCCCGAGGACGATAGTATGTCTATTATTCTTGGAAGACCCTTTTTGAATACTGCAGGGGCTGTTATTGATTGCACTAAAGGCAATGTCACTTTTCATGTTAATGGTAATGAGCACACGGTACACTTTCCGAGGAAACAACCTCAAGTTCATAGTATCAACTCTATTGGAAAGATTCCATCGATTATATTTGGAGGTTTTGAATTTCCTCTTCCTACTGTCAAGAAGAAATATGATATTCTTATTATTGGGGATGTGCATATCCCCGTTGAGGTAACATAGTGTTATTCGAAATTTCTTCGGTTCCATGTTATTCGGAATGAGTTCGTTAACAAGACTTGATCAACCTTGTTAGTGGATTCCTTTTGATGATCATGAGATGGATGAAACTAGAAGGCACAACCTTCTGTACCCCACTTTTACTTTCTGTTACTTATATTAAATAAAATAAAAATAATATTTTTCCGTCTGTTATCTGATTATCCGTGCAATATAAAAATACCCCGAAAATAAAAGTTCTCCAAACGCCTTGAAATTTAAATATGATTTTTTCTAGAATATTTGAGAATATTTGGCAGTGAGAACACGGCAGGGGGGTCAACCACCTGCCCACGAGGGTGGAGGGTGCGACCTACCCCCCTGGGCGCGCGCCCCTGCCTTGTGGGCCCATGGTGGCCCTCCTCCACTTATTCCTGCACCCACACACTCCTTCTTCCTCCCCCAAACACGAATATCCAGCTCAAACCCGAGTCCAAGCTCATTTTGTTGCCATTTTCGATCTCCTTGCCCAAAGCACCTCTCACAAAACTGCTTGGGGAGATTGTTCCTTGGTATGTGACTCCTCCATTGGTCCAATTAGTCTTTGTTCTAGTGCTTTATTCATTGCAAATTTTTGCTGCTTAGGTGACCCTATTCTTGAGCTTGCATGTCAAATTTATATGGTCAAAAGTAGTTTTGATGCATGTTATAGGCTCTAGGCACTTGTAGGAGTAGTTGCTATCAATATTATTGAGTTTGGTTTACTTTTATTTTGAAGTTACTAAAAATTTCAGAATTTTTCACGAAATGAGGAAGAGACTTTTGAGGGGCTCATCGAGCCAAAGCTCGAAGGAAAAGTCACCGAAGCCTAAGTATAATCTGCCTCGCACCGCGGAGGTTCGGGCATGTGAATGGCCTTCCGATGATTTCTTGAGGGCAGCCGGGATTTATGAAGATTTTCATGAATTGGCTAAGAATGCAGGCCTCACCGCTTTCCTCCACGACCAATGCGATCAGTATCTCTTACTCACAAATATCTTTGTGCAAAACTTTCATTTCCATTCTACGAGCTCACCACCTACGGTGGAGTTTCATTTATAAGATGAGCATAAGGAGATGTCACTTTATGATTTTTGTCGGGTTTGTTTAGTCCCTTTTGAGGGCAAGACAGAAGAACCACATCGCGATGATGTGGACGGGTTTATTGATACTATCAATGTAGGGGAAACAAGGAAGGTTTCCGATGCACGAATCACTAGCATACATTTTCCTGTTTTACGTTATTTTGCATTATTTGCTAGTCGTTGTTTAATTGCTCGCGGAAACTGTGGAAACCTTAGTATCCCTGATATTATTATTTTGCTCCACGGTTTATATGGTGATAACTCTGTTAGCATGGGAGGCATTATTGCCAAACGGTTACGTCTGAACCGCACCAAGGGCCCCATCTTTGGAGGCATATATGCTTCACGCCTAGCTGCACATTTTAACATACCTATTAGGCATTATGAGAAGGAAGAAAAAGTGTTGCCTCGTGTTTATCTAGATTATAAAAGTATGGTGGCACATGATTTTATTGTTAAGAATAGGGAAGGAGAGCTTAAATACAAATAGTTCTTTAATAAACATCATCCTGAGACTATTACCCTGCCAGCTCCTTCTTTGTTTGATTTATCTGCAGGCCAGTACCTTGTTCCATAGAAGGCTATTCACGCCTACCGAAACCCAGCACCAGCCATGGAGCCAGAGCCGGAACCACAAGTTGATCCTTCACGACAGTCTAATTACCAGTGGGATCCGGAGATGTTTGTCAGCCAGTGGCAATCAGAGTCTTCCTCTTCGTCTTCTCAGTACGCCCCCAACTACTATTATGGATATCCGCCAGGCCAGCCGTGGCCATGGACCAACTTAGGCCAAAAGCCTAAGCTTGGGGGACTACATATTTCCCACCGACATTACATTTATGTTCACACACTCATTGCTAGATGTCGGTACTCATACTTTTTCATTGTATCATCCATGCTAGTTTATTTTCCTTTTTATGCTTTCTTCTTGTGTGTTTAATAAACCTTAAGAAAAACCCAAAAAATCAGTTGTAGCTTTTAGTTAGTTTAATTTCCATGCTTGTAGTAGTAATTAAAAAGAAAATCCAAAAAGATTTCATGTTCTTCTTTTACTTGTTGGGAGCTCTCCCGTGTAAATAGTTTTATTTCTTTTCTTTGGGGGTTGATAGGAGAAGACCATAATTAAATTGTTGAAGTGGCTCTTATATGCATTATTGTTGATCTGACAAAAGAGCCCATATTGCCTTGTCTTCTCCTGTTTATTGAATGCTTGCAGATTCCAGCTTAGTCCAATGCACGCGCATTATTATTATTATTCAAATTGTTCGGTTGTGCAAGTGAAAGGCAATTATGACGATATATGATGGACTGACTGAGATGAGAAAAGCTGGTATGAACTCGACCACTTTTGTTTTTGTAAATATGATTAGTTCATCGTTCCTGATTCAGCCTATTATGAATAAATATGTTTGCAATGACAACTAGAGATCATAGTTCCTTGTGCGATGCTTGATTAGCTATGAGTCATAATGGCTTACCTTGCATGCCAACATCCTATTGAGATGGTTATGATGTGGTATGATAGGGTGATATCCTCCTCTGAATGATTTAAGTGACTCGACTTGGCGCATGTTCACGCATGTAGTTGAAACAAAATCAACATAGCCTTCATGATATTTATGTTCATGGTGGATTATATCCTACTCATGCTTGCATTCGGTGTTGATTAATTTTAATGCATCATGAATGTTGTCGCTCTCTAGCTGGTTGCTTCCCAGTCTTTTGCTAGCCTTCACCTGTACTAAGCGGGAATACTGCTTGTGCATCCAATCCCTTAAACCCCAAAGTTATTCCATAAGAGTCCACTATACCTACCTATATACGGTATCTACCTGTTGTTCCAAGTAAATTTGTATGTGCCAAACTCTAAACCTTCAAATAAATATCCTGTTTTGTATGCTCGAATAGCTCATGTATCAACTAGGGATGTTTGTATCTTCCATGTTAGGCGGGTTATTCTCAAGAGGTGTAGACTCCGCTCCTCACTCACGAGATAAATGGCTGGTCACCGGGATGCCCAGTCCCATGCTTTATGCAAACTAAATCAAAATAATTGCAAACAAAACTCCCCCTCGGACTCTTGTTAGTTGGAGGCACTCGTTGTTTCGAGCAAGCCATGGATTGATGCTTGTTGGTGGAAGGGGGAGTATAAACTTTACCATTCTGTTTGGGAACCGCCTATAAAGTGTGTAGCATGGAAGATATTGCCATCTCTCAGTTGTTATGTTGACAATGAAAGTATACCGCTAAAAATATTATTCACCTCTGTTTCAAAACCAAGCTCTGGCACCTCTACAAATCCCTGCTTCCCTCTGTGAAGGGCCTATCTATTTACTTTTATGCTGAGTCATCATCTTCTTATTAAAAAGTACCGGTTGGAGAGCACCGCTGTCATTTGCATTCATTACTGTTAGTTTACATTGAGTATGACTTGACTAGATCTCTTTTACCATGAATTACAATGTCTAGTCAGTCCTTGGTCTTTAAAGGTGCTCTGCATTTATGTTTTTCGGTCTCAGAAAGGGCTAGCAAGATACCACCTTGTTATATCATATTATCATTGTTTTGAGAAAGTGTTGTCATCCAAGATTCATAATTATTGCTCGCTAGTTGATTATGCTATTGATACAAGTAAACTTGAGACCTAAGCGTTATTGTGAATGTGGTTAGTTAAAATCTTTGCTGAAAACTTGAATGCTGGCTTCACATATTTACAACAACAAGAGCAAACAGAGTTTGTAAAAGTTTTTCTTTATCACTTTTAGTTTATCAACTGAATTGCTTGAGGACAAGCAAAGGTTTAAGCTTGGGGGAGTTGATACGTCTCCGTCGTATCTACTTCTCCAAACACTTTTGCCCTTGTTTTGGACTCTAACTTGCATGCTTTGAATGGAACTAACCCGGACTGACGCTGTTTTTAGCAGAATTACCATGGTGTTATTTATGTGCAGAAACAAACGTTCTCGGAATGACCTGAAACTTCACGGAGCAACTTCTTGGAAAATATAAAAAATACCTGCAAAAGATGAAGGCCAGGGGGCCCACCACCTGTCCACGAGGGTGGGGGCGTGCCTGCCCCCCTAGGGCGCGCCCCCCTACCACGTGGGCCCCCTGGTGCCTCTCCAACTCCAACTCCAACTCCATATATTGTGTTCCGGGGAGAGAAAAATTAGAGATAAGAATTCATCGCGTTTTACGATATGGAGCCGCCGCCAAGCCCTAAAACCTCTCGGGAGGGCTGATCTGGAGTCCGTTCGGGGCTCCGCAGAGGGGAATCCGTCGCCATCGTCATCATCAACAATCCTCCATCACCAATTTCATGATGCTCACCGCCGTGTGTGAGTAATTCCATCGTAGGCTTGCTGGATGGTGATGGGTTGGATGGGATCTATCATGTAATCGAGTTTGTTTTGTTAGGGTTTGATCCCTAGTATCCACTATGTTCTGAGATTGATGTTGCTATGACTTTACTATGCTTAATGCTTGTCACCAGGGCCTGAGTGCCATGATTTCAGACCTGAACCTATTATGTTTTCATCAATATATAAGTGTTCTTGATCCTATCTTGCAAGTCTATAGTCACCTATTATGTGGTATGATCCGTTAACCCCGGAGTGACAATAATCGGGATACTTACCGATGATGACCGTAGTTTGATGAGTTCATGTATTCACTATGTGTTAATGCTTTGTTCCGGTACTCTATTAAAAGGAGGCCTTAATATCCCTTAGTTTCCATAAGGACTCCGCTGCCACAGGAGGGTAGGACAAAATATGTCATGCAAGTTCTTTTCCATAAGCACGTATGACTATATTCGGAATACATGCCTACATTATATCAATGAATTGGAGCTAGTTCTGTGTCACCCTAGGTTATGACAGTTACATGATGAACCGCATCCAGCATAATTCTCCATCACCGATCCATTGCCTACAAGCTTTCCATATATTATTCTCCGCTTATTTACTTTTTCGTTGCTATTGCTATCATCACTACAAAATACCAAAAACATTACTTTTACTACTGCTACCTTTTGCTACTGTTACCATTACTATCATATTACTTTGCTACTAAACACTTTGCTACAGATATTAAGTTTCCAGGTGTGGTTGAATTAACAACTCAGCTGCTAATACTTGAGAATATTCTTTGGCTCCCCTTGTGTCGAATCAATAAATTTGGGTTGAATACTCTACCCTCGAAAACTGTTGCGATCCCCTATACTTGTGGGTTATCACTGAGCCGGAGCAGCAAGTCCCTGTACCTGAAGCTTCTGAGAAACAGCCAGAAGAACCTGCCACTAACACTCTGCGTGAAATTCCCGACCTCTCCCATGATCATCCGGATGCCAATCCTGTGCTCACTGAGTTGTCCGATCCACTTAAGCCGCCAGAAGAACATGGTGAAGATGTTATCATTACTAGCACTAGATTCAGAGAACCGGGACGTCCAACCGTCTTGGCCAAGCACTCCGCTAAAGACGAGTTCATTGAGAGGCGAAAAATGAAATTTGGCATTGTTGATTACTCTCAACTAACCATTAATGAAGTATTCTCTAGTTATCTTAACCAAGTTCATTCCAGCCGCGACCTTGAGATTGATATGGTGAAATAGATGCACCAGAAATATGAGGTATGACTTCCGGCTTTTAAATAAGTTATGTAATCCTGCTAGCCCCCAAGTCTACTGGCTAAGATAAGATTGAATAGACTGTAGACTTAGAAGAATCCATAAGCTTCTGTCATAGACTCCCTCCGAGTCCGGTTTAAAATTAAACCAGATGTTGAAGCAGTTTAACTTTGCATCCGTAGTCCCCAAGGGCCGGTTTAATCAGCATGAATGAGCCGGTCCTATTTATCATTGTGTAAGAAAGTAGAGCTTAACTACATAGCCCCCATGAGTCGGATGAGACTGTTTATAGCACATACGGCTCATCATTAATAACATACAAGCAATATGCATTAGCTCCCAAGTGCCAAGTAGTGTTGCTTGCAAAGTGCTTGGGGCTTTATTCATAAGAGATGTTTCCTTGAAAAATTGCTTTGACAGACATTAGCCCCCAAGTGCCAAGTGTTGTTGCTTGCAAAAGACTTGGGACTTATATTGTTATAATCCGCCATGAATGTGTTTAACAAGTCTGCGCTTCATGCAGGCTGCTACTGCTGAACTGGAATCTCAATTAAATGATGCAAAGACCCGGCTGCCGACTCAGGAAACTGAGACCCGAAAAGCTGAGTCAAAGTTCCAGTTTAGCGTGGCTGAGTCGGAAAAGTTGAAGACCCATTTTGCGGTGGAGAAAAACACTTGGGCTGAAGAGAAGACTACTTTAACACAGCGGGCTGAAAGAGTCGAGGCAGCTCTTCAAGAAGTAACCACTGAACTCTCCGGTTTAAAACACCGTGTCTCTTAGATGGTTTCTGCTATCTTTGGTGAGTTGCTTTGCTAGCCATAAAAAAGTGAATCCTTGTCATGATAATATAAACCGTCATTAACCAACCTATGATTTTTCAGGTCCCAGGAGCAACAATCCTAACCAAGATGTGCTTGTGAAGCTCAAAGCTGTGTAACTCTTGTTGAACAATTGTATACTAGAGCTCAGCGCACTTTAGCCACTATCTCACCAACCAAGGACCCAACCTGCTAAGCAATGTGTTGAAAAAATTGTCAATCCTTCCTACAAGAATCCGGGAGATAAAACAGTATTGTGCGAGAGCCGGTGCCGTAACAGCTTTGAGCCGTGCCAAGGCATGGGTACCAGAGTTAGACCCGGCAGATGTAGCCAGTGGGTATCCAAGTCTGAAGGAAGATGGGACTTCTTTTGATCAACAAGACTTTGCTGCTTGGGTTAAAGCAATCCGTCCTCATGCGACAGTCATTGCTGAAGAAACCAATATCTCCAAATATCATCCGGCTTACGACGCAGAGAACCAGAAGATGCATACTCCTACGTATAAAGTGATTGATTTGATTCCTCCAATCGTAAGCACACATTCGCCCCTGAAATTGACCCGTCCAATCTTATTGATGATGAAACTGAATTCTACGCCTTGCGTGGCTTTGATTGGTCAAAACCAAACTTCCAGACGGCGGAGGAGGATGAAGAATCGGCAAGGGATGACCAGAGCCAGGCCAAGAAGAATGAACCGTCGGGCGGTTGATACCTTTGAGTTTTGAAAAACACTTGATCTCATTCGGCTCATGAAGCCATGTAATAGGGTAGCAAAAACTTGAATCTGTCGTGCCATCGTGCACATTTCCGCCTTTTGCTTAATACTGCTGATCTGCCATTTTAAAAACCACTATTGTTATGATAGCCTTTGACGTATGCAGATCTGAATGATTATTATCCTGTGAACAAAGAAAGTACAAACGCCCTGGCGGCTTACCGTCGGGCGGGTCATGATACCCAATTGAAGCTGCTGGGGACGAATAGTCCATAACCAGGGCCGGCCTGACAATTGTTAAATAAGATGTCATACCTGTAAAACATGCTTAGACTGTCGGCTTATCAGCTTCGCACAGTGAAAAAGTGTTAGAGTTGTAACTGTAAACATAAGAGTATGATACTCTGGCGACTTAGAGTCTACCCTCCCGATGGGTTGTAGAAACCCCAAGTGTGCTTCAAATATGAGCCGTAAATAGGGCAGTTGGGCCCGACTTGTAAAAAAACAGAAGGCAACGAAAAACCATATAAAGAATACAAATAAGAAATCAAAAGAAAGTCGAGGCTTTTGTAGGCTGCCAAGCCAAAGTATCTCCTTCGATGAAACTAGCCTGAGCCACTGGGTTGTTCGTGCATTCCGTGAGCCTGACTCACAGTACCCAATCGACATTTGAACCCGAATAAAGTCGTATCTTGCTTTATAGACTTATCAGGAGTATGCGGGGTCAGAGTAACAGCATACATCACGGGCCGATTTATCCAAGTTTCAAGGAAGGCAGCTTATGAAGCCTGGATCCATCCTGACTATCTGTAAACCATGCTCTCTCATGACAAGCTACCGTTTGAACCTTAACGAGCTCAGATCTTGGTCGAATACGCCGTAAAGACTGATCATTTAAGAGTTCGGCAGGTCAATTAGGATTACCTGATGGAGTTGAAGCAGCTGGCTACAGGTAGGATGACCCAGATAGGTTATGTTCTCCTTGGTCGAATACGCCTATGTTTGAACAAACCTGGTCAAGAGGGTAGTAACGCTATTTTCTCTTTGGTCGAACACACCTATGTTTGAACAGGAAGCCCCCAAGTGACATGCTTACAAATCGTGCTCGTCAGGGACCTATGTTTGAGTTGTGATGTGCATCCAACTCTCTTTGGTCCCTGAAATTGGGTGTCGAGCCTCTTAAATGAATATGATGATTGATACGTCTCCAACGTATCTATAATTTTTGATTGCTCCTTGCTATATTATCTACTGTTTTGGACTATATTGGGCTTTATTTTCCACTTTTATATTATTTTTGGGACTAACCTATTAACCGGAGGCCCAGCCCAGAATTGTTGTTTTTTTGCCTATTTCAATGTTTCGAAGAAACGGAATATCAAACGGTGTCCAAACGGAATAAAATCTTCGGGAACGTGATTTTCTCACCGAACATGATCCAGGAGACTTGGACCCTACTCCAAGGAGTCAAAGAAGAGGTCACGAGGGTGGGGGTGCCCCCCCTAGGGCGCGCCCCCTGCCTTGTGGGCCCCTCGGTGCTCCACTGACGTACTCCTTCCTCCTATATATACCTACGTACCCCCAAACGATCAGAACAGGAGCCAAAAACCTAATTCCACCACCGCAACTTTCTGTATCCACGAGATCCCATCTTGGGGCCTGTTCCGAAGCTCCGCCGGAAGAGGGCCATCATCACGGAGGGCTTCTACATCATCCTAGCCCCTCTGATGAAGTGTGAGTAGTTTACCTTAGACCTTCGGGTCCATAGTTAGTAGCTAGATGGCTTCTTCTCTCTTTTTGGATCTCAATACAAAGTTCTCCCCCTCTCTTGTGGAGATCTATTCGATGTAATCTTCTTTTTGCGGTGTGTTTGTTGAGACCGATGAATTGTGGGTTTATGATCAAGTCTATCTATGAATAATATTTGAATCTTCTCTAAATTCTTTTATGTATGATTGGTTATCTTTGCAAGTCTCTTCGAATTATCCGTTTGGTTTGGCCAACTAGATTGGTAGTTCTTGCCATGGGAGAAGTGCTTAGCTTTGGGTTCGATCTTGCGGTGTCCTTTCCTAGTGACAGAAGGGGCAGCAAGGCACGTATTGCATCGTTGCCATCGAGGATAACAAGATGGGGTTTATTTCATATTGCATGAATTTATCTCTCTACATCATGTCATCTTGCTTAAGGCGTTACTCTGTTTTTAACTTAATACTCTATATGCATGCTGGATAGCGGTCGATGAGTGGAGTAATAGTAGTAGATGCAGAATCATTTCGGTCTACTTGTCACGGACGTGATGCCTATATACATGATCATGCCTAGATATTCTCATAACTATGCTCAATTCTGTCAATTGCTCAACAGTAATTTGTTCACCCACCGTAGAATACTTATGCTCTTGAGAGAAGCCACTAGTGAAACCTATGGCCCCCGGGTCTATTCTCATCATATCAATCTCCATCAATTTAATCTCGCTTTGCTTTTTGCTTTTTACTTTGCATCTTTATACCAAAAATATTATATCTATCAGATCTCACTCTCGTAAGTGACCTGAAGGTATTGACAACCCCTAATCGCGTTGGTTGCGAGTAGCTATCGCTTTGTGCAGGTACGAGGGACTTGAGCGTGGCCTCCTACTGGATTGATACCTTGGTTCTCAAAAACTGAGGGAAAAACTTACGCTACTCCGCTGCATCATCCCTTCCTCTTCGGGGAAAACCAACGCAAGCTCAAGACGTAGCAAGAAGGATTTCTGGCGCCGTTGCCAGGGAGTCTACGCAAAAAGTCAACATACCAAGTACCCATCACAATTCCTATCTCTCACATTACATTATTTGCCATTTGCCTCTCGTTTTCCTCTCCCCCACTTCACCCTTGCCGTTTTATTCGCCCTCTCTCTCTATCCTCCCTCTCCTTTCCGCTTGCCTCTTGTTTGCTCGTGTGCTAGTTTGTTTGCTTGTCGTCATGGCTAGTCCTCTTTCTGCTCCTTTGTCCCCTGAGTTTGAAGTCCTTCACTTCAAACAAAAGCAAGGAGAAAACTTGAAGGATGCTTGGTTTAGAATGATGGAATCTTATCGTAAATGCACCCTAGAAGTAAATTTCAGAATTTTGCTTCACAACTTTTATGTTGGGCTTAATATGTCTCATAGACAACTTTTGGATTGTGTTGCCAACGGCAATTTTATTGAAATTGATCCTAGTATCGCGCATGAAATTATAGAAGGTATAGTAGGAACTTTACCTCAACAAAAGGGGCCCCATCATACCCAAGAGAAAACACAAGCTTTTGAGAAAATTTGCGAAGTAACTAAGATTTTACAGAAATCTCTTGAACCTCTTAAGAGTGTTAGCGTAAATCTTTACCACATGAATATGTTGATTACACTTTGCAATAAGCGGTTGTATTCTTTAGATCTCAAGATCTCTGAATATGAAGGGAAACATAAGGAACTTCCCGGATTCGAGCATAACATCGCTAAAAGAATTAAGAATCAAGATGACAATACTTAGATCTATCCTCGCTTTTATGCCTTGCTAGGGGCGTTAAACGATAGCGCTTGTTGGGAGGCAACCCAATTTTATTTTTATTCCTTGGTTTTTGCTCCTGCTTAGTAATAAATAAATTATTTAGCCTCTGTTTTGGTTGTGTTTTTGTGTTTAATTAGTGTTTGTGCCAAGTAGAACCGTTGGGAAGACTTGGGGAAACTCTTGTTGAACTTGCTGTAAAAAACAGAAACTTTAGCGCTCAGAGAACTGTTGTCATTTTTATTTGAAGAGTGATATTTAGTTAATTCTCTTTGAAATGATTAATAGATAAATTCCTCACGTCCAGCAATTTTTATAGAATTTTTGGGGTTCCAGATCTTGCGCTAGCTACAGATTACTACAGACTGTTCTGTTTTTGACAGATTCTGTTTTTTCGTGTGTTGTTTGCTTATTTTGATGAATCTATGGCTAGTAAAATAGTTTATAATCCATAGAGAAGTTGTAATACAGTAGGTTTAACAACAATATAAATAAAGAATGAGTTCATTACGGTACCTTGAAGTGGTCTTTTGTTTTCTTTCGCTAACGGAGCTCACGAGTTTTCTATTTTGAGTTTTGTGTTGTGAAGTTTTCAAGTTTTGGGTGAATTCTTTTGATGGATCATGGAACAAGGAGTGGCAAGAGCCTAAGCTTGGGGATTCCCATGGCACCCCCAAGATAATCCAAGGACACCAAAAAGTCAAAGCTTGGGGATGCCCCGTAAGGCATCCCCTCTTTCGTCCACTTCCATCGGTAATTTACTTGGAGCTATATTTTTATTCACCAACATGATATGTGTTTTGCTTGGAGCATCTTGTATTATTTGTGTCTTTGTGTCTTAGTATGCCACAATCATCCTTGCTGTACACACCTTTTTATAGAGCCATACATGAATTAAAATTTGATAGAATACTCTATGTGGTTCACTTATATCTTTTGAGCTAAGTAGTTTTGCTCTATGTGCTTCACTTAGATCTTTTAGAGCACGGTGGTGGATTTGTTTTAAAGAAACTATTGATCTCTCATGCTTCACTTAAATTATTTTGAGAGTCTCTTAATATCATGGTAATTTTCTTAATAATAATATGCTTGGTATTCAAGATTTGTGAAACTTCCTTTTGAGTGCGTTGAATACTAAGAAAAGATTGAAGCTTGATAATTGTTTTGAGATGTGGAGGTGATAATATGAAAGTCATGCTAGTTGAGTAGTTGTGAATTTAAAGAACACTTGTGTTAAAGTTTGTGATTCCCGTAGCATGCACGTATGGTGAACCGTTATGTGATGAAGTCGGAGCATGATTTATTTATTGATTGTCTTCCTTATGAGTGGCGGTCGGGGACGAGCGATGGTCTTTTCCTACCAATCTATCCCCCTAGGAGCATGCGCGTAATACTTTGCTTTGATAACTTCTAGATTTTTGCAATAAGTATATGAGTTCTTTATGACCAATGTTGAGTCCATGGATTATACGCACTCTCACCCTTCCACCATTGCTAGCCTCTCTAGTACCGCGCAACTTTCGCCGGTACCATAAACCCACAATATACCTTCCTCAAAACAGCCACCATACCTACCTATTATGGCATTTCCATAGCCATTCCGAGATATATTGCCATGCAACTTTCCACCATCTAGTTCATCATGACACATTCATCATTGTCATATTGCTTAGCATGATCATGTAGTTGACATAGTATTTGTGGCAAAGACACCGTTCATAATTTCTTCATACTTGTCACTCTTGATTCATTGCATATCCCGGTACACCGCCGGAGGCATCCATATAGAGTCATACTTTGTTTTAGAATCGAGTTTTAATCATTGAGTTGTAAATAAATAAAAGTGTGATGATCATCATTTAATAGAGCATTGTCCCAAAAAAGAGAAAGGCCAAAGAAAAAAAAGAAGGCCCCAAAAAAAGATAAAATAAATAAAAAAGGGGCAATGCGACTATCCTTTTACCACACTTGTGCTCCAAAGTAGCACCATGATCTTCATAGTAGAGAGTCTCTCATGTTATCACTTTCATATACTAGTGGGAATTTTACATTATAGAACTTGGCTTGTATATTCCAATGATGGGCTTCCTCAAATTGCCCTAGGTCTTCATGAGCAAGCAAGTTGGATGCACGCCCACTTAGTTTCTTTTGTTGAGCTTTCGTACATTTATAGCTCTAGTGCATCCGTTGCATGGCAATCCCTACTCACTCACATTGATATCTATTGATGGGCATCTCCATAGCCCGTTGATACGCCTAGTTGATGTGAGACTATCATCCCCTTCTTTTTGTCTTCTCCACAACCACCACTCTATTCCACCTATAGTGCTATATCCATGGCTCACACTCATGTATTGCGTGAAGATTGAAAAAGTTTTGAAAAAGTTAGAGTATGAAACACTTGCTTGGCTTGTCATCGAGGTTGTGCATGATTTAAATACTTTGTGTGGTGAAGATGGAGCATAGCCAGACTATATGATTTTGTAGGGATAACTTTCTTTGGCCATGTTATTTTGGGAAGACATAATTGCTTTGTTAGTATGCTTGAAGTATTATTATTTTTATTTCAATATAAACTTTTGTCTTGAATCTTTCGAATCTGAATATTCATATCACAATTAAGAAGATTTGCATTGAAATTATGCCAAGTAGCACTCCGCATCAAAAATTCTCTTTTTATCATTTACCTACTCGAGGACGAGCAGGAATTAAGCTTGGGGATGCCTCATACGTCTCCAATGTATCTATAATTTTTTATTGCTCCATGCTATATTATCTACTATTTTGGACTATATTGGGCTTTATTTTCCACTTTTATATTATTTTTGGGACTAACCTATTAACCGGAGGCCCAGCCCAAAATTGCTGTTTTGATGCCTATTTCAGTGTTTCGAAGAAACGGAATATCAAACGGAGTCCAAACGGAATAAAATCTTCGGGAACGTGATTTTCTCACCGAACGTGATCCAGTAGACTTGGACCCTACTTCAAGGAGTCAAAGCACGAGGGTGCCCCCCTAGGGCGGGTCCCCCTGCCTCGTGGGCCCCTCGGTGCTCCAGAACAGGAGCCAAAAACCTAATTCCACCGCCGCAACTTTCTGTATCCACGAGATCCATCTTGGGGCCTGTTCCGAAGCTCCGCCGGAAGAGGGCCGTCATCACGGAGGGCTTCTACATCATCCTAGCCCCTCCGATGAAGTGTGAGTAGTTTACCTCATACCTTCGGGTCCATAGTTAGTAGCTAGATGGCTTCTTCTCTCTTTTTGGATCTCAATACAAAGTTCTCCCCCTCTCTTGTGGAGATCTATTCGATGTACTTTTTGCGGTGTGTTTGTTGAGACTGATGAATTGTGGGTTTATGATCAAGTCTATCTATGAATAATATTTGAATCTTTTCTGAATTCTTTTATGTATGATTGGTTATCTTTGCAAGTCTCTTCGAATTATCCGTTTGGTTTGGCCAACTAGATTGGTAGTTCTTGCCATGGGAGAAGTGCTTAGCTTTGGGTTCGATCTTGCGGTGTCCTTTCCCAGTGACAGAAGGGGCAGCAAGGCACGTATTGCATCATTGCCATCGAGGATAACAAGATGGGGTTTATTTCATATTGCATGAATTTATCTCTCTACATCGTGTCATCTTGCTTAAGGCATTACTCTGTTTTTAACTTAATACTCTAGATGCATGCTGGATAGCACTCGATGAGTGGAGTAATAGTAGTAGATGCAGAATCGTTTCGGTCTACTTGTCACGGACGTGATGCCTATATACATGATCATGCCTAGATATTCTCATAACTATTCTCAATTCTGTCAATTGCTCAACAATAATTTGTTCACCCACCGTAGAATACTTATGCTCTTGAGAGAAGCCACTAGTGAAACCTATGGCCCCCGGGTCTATTCTCATCATATCAATCTCCATCACTTTAATCTCGCTTTGCTTTTTTACTTTGCTTTTACTTTTTACTTTGCATCTTTATACCAAAAATACCAAAAATATTATATCTATCAGATCTCACTCTTGTAAGTGACCATGAAGGGATTGACAACCCCTAATCGCGTTGGTTGCGAGTAGCTATCGCTTTGTGCAGGTACGAGGGACTTGAGCGTGGCCTCCTACTGGATTGATACCTTGGTTCTCAAAAACCGAGGGAAATACTTACGCTACTCTACTGCATCATCCCTTCCTCTTTGGTGAAAACCAACGCAAGCTCAAGACATAGCAATGATAAAGAATCGGCTTCAAGGAAGCGAAATGACGGAGGCCCTGAATTGTCAGGGATGTCGGCTTTATTATACTACATATAATATATACATTAGGTACCTATGTACATCATGACAGCCGATGGCTCAAGTATAGTGGGGCCGAAGATGAGCAATGTTCCATGGCCGATGGGTCTCCTCCTCCGATGTGCATGAGTCCTTGTTGTCTTAAACGTCGATAAGGTAGTATGACCCATTTTGTAAATTCTTGCTGACCACGAAAGGTCCTTCCCATGGCGGTGATAACTTGTGCATATCTGTCTGATCTTGGATGAGCTGGAGCACTAAGTCGCCTTCTTCAAAGGTTCTGGTTTTGACCCGGTGGCTGTGATAACGACATAGGTCTTGCTGATAAATCGCCTAACCAGCCGCTGTGAGATCACGCTCCTCATCCAATAAGTCAAGTGCATCTTCACGCGCCTTTTCATTGTCAGCCTCAACATAAGCCGCCTCCCGGGGTGAATCGTGACGGATGTCACTAGGGAGAACCGCCTCTGCCCCATAAACCATGAAAAAAAGGTGTGTAACCCGTAGACCCATTGGGGTTATATTGATGCTCCATAACACTAAGGGTAACTCCTCCACCCAACAACCCGGCATTCTCAACAAAGGAACCATAAGCCAGGGCTTGATACCTCACAGAACCTCCTGATTTGCTTGTTCTGCCTGACCATTGGATTGAGGGTGAGCCATAGAGGAAACGTCAAGCCGGATATGTTCCTGTTGACAAAACTCTTCCATAGCGCCTTTAGAGATAGTACCATTATCTGTTATAATGCTATGTGGAAAGCCAAAATGGAAGATCACCTTCTTCATGAATTGAACCGTCGTTGCTGCATCACATTTACTAACCGGCTCTTCTTCAACCCACTTAGTAAACTTATCAACTGCCACCAAGAGGTGGGTCTTCTTATCCTTGGACCTCTTAAAAGGCCCAACCATATCAAGCCCCCAAGTTGCACACGGCCAAGTAATTGGAATCATCCTCAATTCTTGAGCCGGGACATGAGCTCGTCGTGAAAATTTCTGATAGCCGTCACATCTGCTTACCAAATCCTCAGCATCAGCATGAGCCGTCAACCAATAGAGCCCATGACGAAAAGCCTTGGCTACAAGAGATTTAGAGCCGACATGATGACCACAATGTCCTTCGTGGATCTCTTGTAAAATCTCACAGCCTTCTTCAGGAGAAATGCAATGTTGAAACGCCCTTGTGACACAGCGATGGTGCAACTCCCCATTGACAATTGACATTGACTTAGACCGCCGGGTTATCTGTCTCGCCAAAACCTCATCCTCCGGCAACTCACCCCGGGTCATGTAAGCCAAATACGGAACCATCCAATCAGGAATAGCATGAAGAGCTGCCACCAATTGAACCTCTGGCTCAGGGACAGCAAGATCCTCCTCTGTACGCAATTTAACAGATGGGTTAAGCAAAATATCCAGAAATGTGTTAGGTGGCACCAGCTTACGCTGAGACCCTAGCAAACTTAAAGTATCAGCCGCCTCATTCTTCCTGCGATCAATATGCTCAACTTGATAACCCTTGAAATTGAAGGAAATATGCCCTAGAGGCAATAATAAAGTTATTATTTATTTCCTTATATCATGATAAATGTTTATTATTCATGCTAGAATTGTATTAACCGGAAACATAATACATGTGTGAATACATAGACAAATAGAGTGTCACTAGTATGCCTCTACTTGACTAGCTCGTTAATCAAAGATGGTTATGTTTCCTAACCATGAACAAAGAGTTGTTATTTGATTAATGGGATCACATCATTAGGTGAATGATCTGATTGACATGACCCATTCCATTAGCTTAGCACCCGATCGTTTAGTATGTTGCTATTGCTTTCTTCATGACTTATACATGTTCCTATGACTATGAGATTATGCAACTCCCGTTTGCCAGAGGAACACTTTGTGTGCTACCAAACGTCACAACGTAAATGGGTGATTATAAAGGTGCTCTACAGGTGTCTCCAAAGGTACATGTTGGGTTGGCGTATTTCAAGATTAGGATTTGTCACTCCGATTGTCGGAGAGGTATCTCTAGGCCCTCTCGGTAATGCACATCACATAAGCCTTGCAAGCATTGCAACTAATGAGTTAGTTGCGAGATGATGTATTACGGAACGAGTAAAGAGACTTGCTAGTAACGAGATTGAACTAGGTATTGATATACCGACGATCGAATCTCGGGCAAGTAACATACCGATGACAAAGGGAACAACGTATGTTGTTATGCGGTCTGACCGATAAAGATCTTCGTAGAATATGTAGGAGCCAATATGAGCATCCAGGTTCCACTATTGGTTATTGACCGGAGACGTGTCTCGGTCATGTCTACATTGTTCTCGAACCCGTAGGGTCCGCATGCTTAAGGTTTCGATGACAGTTATATTATGAGTTTATGAGTTTTGATGTACCGAAGTTAGTTCGGAGTCCCGGATGTGATCATGGACATGACGAGGAGTCTCGAAATGGTCGAGACATAAAGATTGATATATTGCACGGCTATATTCGGACACCGGAAGTGTTCCGGGTGATTTCGGAGAAAACCGGAGAGCCGGAGGGTTACCGGAACCCCCC
>NC_041382.1:326350966-326458535 GCF_002162155.2 Triticum dicoccoides | reverse complement strand
TCCTGGTCCGAATTGGACTAGGAGAGGGGGGGGGGGCGCCCCCCTTTCCTTCTCCCTCCCCACTTCTTTCCCCCTCCTAGTAGGAGTCCTACTCCTACTAGGAGGAGGACTCCTCCTTGGCGCACCATAGGGGCCGGCCGGCCTCCTCCCCTTGATCCTTTATATATGGGGGCAAGGGGCACCCCTAGAAACACAAGTTGATCCACGTGATCATATTCTTAGCCGTGTGCGGTGCCCTCTTCCACCATAGTCCTTGATAATATTGTAGCGGTGCTTAGGCGAAGCCCTGCGACGGTAGTACATCAAGATCGTCACCACGCTGTTGTGCTGACGGAACTCTTCCCCGACACTTTTCTGGATTGGAGTCCGGGGATCTTCATAGAGTCGAACGTGTGCTAAAACCGGAGGTGCCGTAGTTTCGGTGCTTGATCGGTCGGGCCGTGAAGACGTACGACTACATCAACCGCGTTGTGCTAACGCTTCCGCCGTCGGTCTACAAGGGTACGTAGATCACACTCTCCCCTCTCGTTGCTATGCATCACCATGATCTTGCGTGTGCGTAGGAGTTTTTTTGAAATTACTACGTTCCCCAACAGTGGCATTCGAGCCTAGGTTTTATATGTTGATGTTATATGCACGAGTAGAACACGAGTGAGTTGTGGGCGATATAAGTCATACTGCTTACCAGCATGTCATACTTTGGTTCGGCGGTATTGTTGGACGAAGCGGCCCGGACCGACATTACGCGTACGCTTACGCGAGACCGGTTCTCCCGACGTGCTTTGCACATAGGTGGCTTGCGGGTGACAGTTTCTCCAACTTTAGTTGAACCGAGTGTGGCTACGCCCGGTCCTTGCGAAGGTTAAAACAGCACCAACTTGACAAACTATCATTGTGGTTTTGATGCGTAGGTAAGATTGGTTCTTGCTTAAGCCCGTAGCAGCCACATAAAACTTGCAACAACAAAGTAGAGGACGTCTAACTTGTTTTTGCAGGGCATGTTGTGATGTGATATGGTCAAGACATGATACTAAATTTTATTGTATGAGATGATCATGTTTTGTAACCGAGTTATCGGCAACTGGCAGGAGCCATATGGTTGTCGCTTTATTGTATGCAATGCAATCGCGCTTTAATGCTTTACTTTATCACTAAGCGGTAGCGATAGTCGTGGAAGCATAAGATTGGCGAGACGACAACGATGCTACGATGGATATCAAGGTGTCGCGCCGGTGACCATGGTGATCACGACGGTGCTTCAAAGATGGAGATCACAAGCACAAGATGATGATGGCCATATCATATCACTTATATTGATTGCATGTGATGTTTATCTTTTATGCATCTTATCTTGCTTTGATTGACGGTAGCATTATAAGATGATCTCTCACTAATTATCAAGAAGTGTTCTCCCTGAGTATGCACCATTGCGAAAGTTCTTCGTGCTGAGACACCACGTGATGATCGGGTGTGATAGGCTCTACGTTCAAATACAACGGGTGCAAAACAATTGCACATGCGGAATACTCAGGTTATACTTGACGAGCCAAGCATATACAGATATGGCCTCGGAACACGGAGACCGAAAGGTCGAGCGTGAATCATATAGTAGATATGATCAACATAGTGATGTTCACCAATGAAACTACTCCATCTCACGTGATGATCGGACATGGTTTAGTTGATTTGGATCACATAATCACTTAGAGGATTAGAGGGATATCTATCTAAGTGGGGGTTCTTTAAGTAAATTAATTGAACCTAAATTTATCATGAAACTTAGTACCTGATAGTATCTTGCTTGTTTATGCTTGATTGTAGATAGATGGCTCGTGCTGTTGTTCCGTTGAATTTTAATGCGTTCCTTGAGAAAGCAAAGTTGAAAGATGATGATAGCAATTACACGGACTGGGTCCGTAACTTGAGGATTATCCTCATTGCTGCACAGAAGAATTACGTCCTGGAAGCACCGCTGGGTGCCAGGCCTGCTGCTGGAGCAACACCAGATGTTATGAACGTCTGGCAGAGCAAAGCTGATGACTACTCGATAGTTCAGTGTGCCATGCTTTACGGCTTAGAATCAGGACTTCAACGACGTTTTGAACGTCATAGAGCATATGAGATGTTCCAAGAGTTGAAGTTAATATTTCAAGCAAATGCCCGGATTGAGAGATATGAAGTCTCCAATAAGTTCTATAGCTGCAAGATGGAGGAGAACAGTTCTGTCAGTGAGCATATACTCAAAATGTCTGGGTATAATAATCACTTGATTCAATTGGGAGTTAATCTTCCAGATGATTGCGTCATTGACAGAATTCTCTAATCACTGCCACCAAGCTACAAGAGCTTCGTGATGAACTATAATATGCAAGGGATGAATAAGACTATTCCCGAGCTCTTCGCAATGCTGAAAGCTGCGGAGGTAGAAATCAAGAAGGAGCATCAAGTGTTGATGGTCAACAAGACCACTAGTTTCAAGAAAAAGGGCAAAGGGAAGAAGAAGGGGAACTTCAAAAAGAACAGCAAGCAAGTTGCTACTCAAGAGAAGAAACCCAAACCTGGACCTAAGCCTGAAACTGAGTGCTTCTACTGCAAGCAGACTGGTCACTGGAAGCGGAACTGCCCCAAGTATTTGGCGGATAAGAAGGATGGCAAGGTGAACAAACGTATATGTGATATACATGTTATTGATGTGTACCTTACTAATGCTCGCAGTAGCACCTGGGTATTTGATACTGGTTCTGTTGCTAATATTTGCAACTCGAAACAGGGACTACGGATTAAGCGAAGATTGGCTAAGGACGAGGTGACGATGCGCGTGGGAAACGGTTCCAAAGTCGATGTGATCGCAGTCGGCACGCTACCTCTACATCTACCTTCGGGATTAATATTAGACCTAAATAATTGTTATTTGGTGCCAGCGTTAAGCATGAACATTATATCTGGATCTTGTTTGATGCGAGATGGTTATTCATTTAAATCTGAGAATAATGGTTGTTCTATTTATATGAGTAATATCTTTTATGGTCATGCACCCTTAAAGAGTGGTCTATTTTTATTGAATCTCGATAGTAGTGACACACATATTCATAGTGTTGAAGCCAAAAGATGCAGAGTTGATAATGATAGTGCAACTTATTTGTGGCACTGCCGTTTGGGTCATATCGGTATAAAGCGCATGAAGAAACTCCATACTGATGGGCTTTTGGAACCACTTGATTATGAATCACTTGGTACTTGCGAACCGTGCCTTATGGGTAAGATGACAAAAACACCGTTCTCCGGTACTATGGAGAGAGCAATAGATTTGTTGGAAATCATACATACAGATGTATGTGGTCCGATGAACGTTGAGGCTCGTGGCGGATATCATTATTTTCTCACCTTCACAGATGACTTAAGCAAATATGGGTATATCTACTTAATGAAACACAAGTCTGAAACATTTGAAAAGTTCAAAGAATTTCAGAGTGAAGTTGAAAATCATCGTAACAAGAAAATAAAATTCCTATGATCTGATCGTGGAGGAGAATATTTGAGTTACGAGTTTGGTGTACATTTGAAAAATTGTGGAATAGTTTCACAACACACGCCACCCAGAACACCACAGCGTAATGGTGTGTCCGAACGTCGTAATCGTACTTTACTAGATATGGTGCGATCTATGATGTCTCTTACTGATTTACTGCTATCGTTTTGGGGATACGCTCTAGAGACGGCCGCATTCACGTTAAATAGGGCACCATCAAAATCCATTGAGACGACGCCTTATGAACTGTGGTTTGGCAAGAAACCAAAGTTGTCGTTTCTGAAAGTTTGGGACTGCAATACTTATGTGAAAAAGCTTCAACCTGATAAGCTCGAACCCAAATCGGAGAAATGTGTCTTCATAGGATATCCAAAGGAAACTATTGGATACACCTTCTATCACAGATCCGAAGGCAAGACTTTTGTTGCTAAATTCGGAAACTTTCTGGAGAAGGAGTTTCTCTCGAAAGAAGTGAGTGGGAGGAAAGTAGAACTTGACGAGGTAACTGTACCTACTCCCTTATTGGAAAGTAGTACATCACAAAAACCTGTTTCTGTGACACCTACACCAGTTAGTGAGGAAGCTAATGATGATGATCCTGAAACTTCAGAACAAGATACTACTGAACCTCGTAGATCAACCAGAGTGAGATCCGCGCCAGAGTGGTACGGTAATCCTGTTCTGCAAGTCATGCTACTAGATCATGATGAACCTACGAACTATGAAGAAGCGATGGTGAGCCCAGATTCCGCAAAATGGCTTGAAGCCATGAAATCTGAGATGGGATCCATGTATGAGAACAAAATATGGACTTTGGTTGACTTGCCCGATGATCGGCAAGCAATTGAGAATAAATGGATCTTCAAGAAGAAGACTGACGCTGACGGTAATATTACTGTCTACAAAGCTCGACTTGTCGCAAAAGGTTTTCGGCAAGTTCAAGGTATTGACTACGATGAGACCTTCTCACCCGTAGCGATGCTTAAGTCTGTCCGAATCATGTTAGCAATTGCCGCATTTTATGATTATGAAATTTGGCAGATGGATGTCAAAACTGCATTCCTGAATGGATTTCTGGAAGAAGAATTGTATATGATGCAACCAGAAGGTTTTGTCGATCCAAAGGGAGCTAACAAAGTGTGCAAGCTCCAGCGATCCATTTATGGACTGGTGCAAGCCTCTAGGAGTTGGAATAAACGCTTTGATAGTGTGATCAAAGCATTTGGTTTTATACGGACTTTTGGAGAAGCCTGTATTTACAAGAAAGTGAGTGGGAGCTCTGTAGCATTTCTGATATTATATGTGGATGACATATTACTAATTGGAAATGATATAGAATTTCTGGATAGCATAAAGGGATACTTGAATAAGAGTTTTTCAATGAAAGACCTCGGTGAAGCTGCTTACATATTAGGCATTAAGATCTATAGAGATAGATCAAGACGCTTAATTGGACTTTCACAAAGCACATACCTTGACAAAGTTTTGAAGAAGTTCAAAATGGATCCAGCAAAGAAAGGGTTCTTGCCTGTGTTACAAGGTGTGAAATTGAGTAAGACTCAATGCCCGACCACTGCAGAAGATAGAGAGAAAATGAAAGATGTTCCCTATGCTTCAGCCATAGGCTCTATCATGTATGCAATGATGTGTACCAGACGTGATGTGTGCCTTGCTATAAGTCTAGCAGGGAGGTACCAAAGTGATCCAGGAGTGGATCACTGGACAACGGTCAAGAACATCCTGAAATACCTGAAAAGGACTAAGGATGTGTTTCTCATATATGGAGGTGACAAAGAGCTCATTGTAAAAGGTTACGTTGATGCAAGCTTTGACACTGATCCGGACGATTCTAAATCGCAAACCGGATATGTGTTTACATTAAACGGTGGAGCTGTCAGTTGGTGCAGTTCTAAACAAAGCATTGTGGCGGGATCTACATGTGAAGCGGAGTACATAGCTGCTTCGGAAGCAGCAAATGAAGGAGTCTGGATGAAGGAGTTCATATCCGATCTAGGTATCATACCTAGTGCATCGGGTCCAATGAAAATCTTTTGTGACAATACTGGTGCAATTGCCTTGGCAAAGGAATCCAGATTTCACAAGAGAACCAAGCACATCAAGAGACGCTTCAATTCCATCCGGGATCTAGTCCAGGTGGGAGACATAGAAATTTGCAAGATACATACGGATCTGAATGTTGCAGACCCGTTGACCAAGCCTCTTCCACGAGCAAAACATGATCAGCACCAAGGCTCCATGGGTGTTAGAATCATTACTGTATTATTGACTCTAGTGCAAGTGGGAGACTGAAGGAAATATGCCCTAGAGGCAATAATAAAGTTATTATTTATTTCCTTATATCATGATAAATGTTTATTATTCATGCTAGAATTGTATTAACCGGAAACATAATACATGTGTGAATACATAGACAAACAGAGTGTCACTAGTATGCCTCTACTTGACTAGCTCGTTAATCAAAGATGGTTATGTTTCCTAACCATGAACAAAGAGTTGTTATTTGATTAACGGGATCACATCATTAGGTGAATGATCTGATTGACATGACCCATTCCATTACCTTAGCACCCGATCGTTTAGTATGTTGCTATTGCTTTCTTCATGACTTATACATGTTCCTATGACTATGAGATTATGCAACTCCCGTTTGCCGGAGGAACACTTTGTGTGCTACCAAACGTCACAACGTAAATGGGTGATTATAAAGGTGCTCTACAGGTGTCTCCAAAGGTACATGTTGGGTTGGCGTATTTCGAGATTAGGATTTGTCACTCCGATTGTCGGAGAGGTATCTCTAGGCCCTCTCGGTAATGCACATCACATAAGCCTTGCAAGCATTGCAACTAATGAGTTAGTTGCGAGATGATGTATTACGGAACGAGTAAAGAGACTTGCCGGTAACGAGATTGAACTAGGTATTGAGATACCGACGATCGAATCTCGGGCAAGTAACATACCGATGACAAAGGGAACAACGTATGTTGTTATGCGGTTTGACCGATAAAGATCTTCGTAGAATATGTAGGAGCCAGTATGAGCATCCAGGTTCCGCTATTGGTTATTGACCGGAGACGTGTCTCGGTCATGTCTACATTGTTCTCGAACCCGTAGGGTCCGCACGCTTAAGGTTTCGATGACAGTTATATTATGCGTTTATGAGTTTTGATGTACCGAAGTTAGTTCGGAGTCCCGGATGTGATCACGGACATGACGAGGAGTCTCGAAATGGTCAAGACATAAATATTGATATATTGGACGGCTATATTCGGACACCGGAAGTGTTCTGGGTGATTTCGGAGAAAACCGGAGGGCCGGAGGGTTACCGGAACCCCCCCGGGAGGAGTAATGGGCCATATGGGCCTTAGTGGAGAGAGAGAGGGGCAGCCAAAGGTGGGCTACGCGCCTCCTCCCCCCTGGTCCGAATTGGACTAGGAGAGGGGGGGGCGGCGCCCCCCTTTCCTTCTCCCTCCCCACTTCTTTCCCCCTCCTAGTAGGAGTCCTACTCCTACTAGGAGGAGGACTCCTCCTTGGCGCACCATAGGGGCCGGCCGGCCTCCTCCCCTTGATCCTTTATATACGGGGGCAGGGGGCACCCCTAGACACACTTGATCCACGTGATCATATTCTTAGCCGTGTGCGGTGCCCCCTTCCACCATAGTCCTCGATAATATTGTAGCGGTGCTTAGGCGAAGCACTGCGACGGTAGTACATCAAGATCGTCACCACGCCGTCGTGCTGACGGAACTCTTCCCCGACACTTTGCTGGATCGGAGTCCGGGGATCGTCATCGAGCTGAACGTGTGCTAAAACTCGGAGGTGCCGTAGTTTCGGTGCTTGATCAGTCGGGCCGTGAAGACGTACGACTACATCAACCGCGTTGTGCTAACGCTTCCGCTGTCGGTCTACAAGGGTACGTAGATCACACTCTCCCCTCTCGTTGCTATGCATCACCATGATCTTGCGTGTGCGTAGGAATTTTTTTGAAATTACTACGTTCCCCAACAGAAATGACCCGCAATAGCATCAACCTCTCGGCGATAAGCCGCCATGAGCAGATCCTTAGAATCCCAAGTACCGGAAACTTGCCGAGCTACCAGATCAAAATCGCCAAAATACTTCACCCGGCTCAGATTCATCTCTTTAGCCATTCAAAGACCATGGAGCAAGGCCTCATACTCAGCTGCATTGTTAGTACAAGGCAACATTAGACGGAGAACATAAGAAAATTTATCACCTCGTGGGGAAGTCAAGACAACTCCAGCCCCCGAGCCCTCCAACTGCCTGGATCCATCAAAGTGAATAGTCCAATATGTGTTATCCGGCTTTTCCTCAGGTGCCTGTGACTCTGTCCAGTCATTGATGAAATCCACAAGTGCTTGGGACTTGATGGCTATACGAGGCACATATTTTAAACTGTGAGGTCCAAGCTCAATGGCCCATTTAGCAACCCGGCCTATGGCTTCCCTGTTTTGAATGATGTCTCCTAAAGGAGCAGAGCTAACCACAGTAATGGGATGACCCTGAAAATATTGCTTGAGCTTCCGGCTTGCCATGAAAACCCCATACACATGCTTCTGCCAGTGTGGATATCTCTGCTTGGATTCAATAAGTACCTCACTGATGTAGTAAACGGGCCTTGAACCGGGTACTCCTTGCCTGCCTCTTTCCTTCCCACCACAATAGCTACACTGACGGCCGGCTGTTAGCAGCCACATATAACAACAGAGGCTCTTTATCAATAGGGGCAGCAAGCACGGGCGGCTCAGCCACCTGTTTTTTCAGATCCTCAAACGCTTGATTAGCAGCATCACTCCAAACAAAGTGATATGTCTTCTTCATCATCTGATAAAGAGGAATAGCCTTCTCACCTAACCGGCTTATGAAATGGCTCAGAGCCGCAATATGACCCGCCAGACACTGAACATCATTGACACATGCCGTCTTAGCCAATGAAGTGATGGCTTTGACCTTCTCCGGGTTAGCTTCAATGCCTCTGTTAGAAACCAGAAATCCCAACAGCTTGCCTACTGGTACACCAAAGACACATTTGGTCGGGTTAAGCATCATCTTGTATACCCGGAGATTATCAATCGTCTCCTTCAAATCATCAATTAGGGTCTCTTTCTTTCTGGATTTTACCACAATGTCATGCACTTAAGCATGAACATTACGTCCGATCTGATTATGACGGAAATTTTGTACACACTGCTGATAAGTCGCTTGGGCACTCTTGAGCCCAAAAGGCATAGATACATAGCAGAAGGCTCCAAATGGAGTAATAAAAGTTGTCTTCTCCTGGTCCTTAACTGCCATCTTGATGTGATAATAACCAGAATAAGCATCCAAAAAACTCAAACGCTCACAACTCGTTGTAGCATCAATGATTTGATCAATACGAGGGAGAGCAAATGGATCAGCCGGACAAGCCTTGTTTAAGTCCGTGTAATCAACACACATCCGTCAAGTGTCGTTCTTCTTAAGCACCAGCACCGGGTTAGCCAAGCATTCAGGATGAAAAACTTCAATAATAAACCCGACCGCTAAGAGCCGGGCCACTTCTTCACCAATGGCCTTCCGCCTCTCCTCATTAAAACGACAGAGGAATTGCTTGACTAGTTTAAACTTCAGATCAATATTAAAAGTGTGCTCAGCGAGTTCCCTTGGTACACCCGGCATGTCTAAAGGCTTCCATGCAAAGATGTCTCGGTTCTCACGGATGAACTTGATGAGCGCGCTTTCCTATTTCGGATCCAGGTTAGCGCTGATGCTGAACTGCTTAGATGAGTCGCCAGGAACAAAATCAACCAATTTAGTATCGTCTGCCGACTTAAACTTCAATGAAGGATCATGTTCTGTGGTTGGCTTTTTCAAGGACATCATGTCTGCCGGGTCAACATTATCCTTGTAAAATTCAGCTCCTCCGTTGCACAAACCGATTCAGCATAAGCCGCATCACCTTCCTCACACTCCAGGGCCACCTTGCGACTCCCGTGCACTATAATAGTGCCCTTGTAACCCGGCATCTTAAGCTGCAAGTAGACATAACAAGGCCTTGCCATGAACTTAGCATAAGTCGGCCGCCTTACAGAGCATGATAAGGGCTCTTGATCTTGACCTCTTCGAAGGTTAAAGTCTCAGACCTGGAATCATGCTCATCTCCAAAGGCAACCTCTAAAGATATCTTACCCACCGGGTAGGCCGACTTACCTGGTACCACACCATGGAAAACAGTGTTTGACGGTTTAAGATTCTTATCAGTCAGTCCCATGTGACGGAAGGTTTCATAATAAAGTATGTTAATGCTGCCACCTCCATCCATGAGTACCTTAGTAAATTTATAGCGCCCAACCTGAGGCGCCACCACCAGAGCCAGGTGACCCGGATTATCAACCCGGGGTAGATGATCCTCACGACTCCACACAATAGGCTACTCTGACCATCGTAAATAGCGAGGCACCGCCGGCTCAACAGCTTTCACAGCTCTCTTGTGAAGCTTCTGATCCCGTTTACACAAACTGGTGGTGAAAATGTGGTACTGCCCACTATTCAACTGCTTTGGATTGCTCTGATAACCAGATTGTTGTTGCTGTTGATTCCCCTGATTATTTTGCTGATTGTAACCACCTTGATTGCCTTGGCCATGAAACCCGGAATTTGAGCCACCGCCAGCATGACCCGGACCATGAGAGCCGGATCATGACCCATCGTTCAGGCCATGGTTGTGTTGGATTGACTCCCTAAAGCTTCTCATTATGCTGTAATCTTTCCACGAATGAGTAGCCGGCTTCTGATCCGTTCCGTGTTTTGGACATGGCTGATTTAACACTACATCAAGGTCAAATCATGTCCCTTGAGCCGGCGGTCCCTTACAATGTTAGTTATAATTGCGCATACCGGTGTTAGCCAAAAAATCATCAGCCTTGTGCTTACTGTTGCCGCCCTGATTGGTAGGGTTATACTGCTGTCCCATCATGCCATTACTCTTCTTTCCCTTTCCCGATCTTTCATCCTCAGAGTCGGGGTCCTTGGTACCATCAGAGTCGGCATACTTTACAAAATCCGCCATTAGCTCACCCATGTCTTTGCAATGACGCTTGAGCCGCCCAAGCTTTTGCTTGAGTGGAATGAACCGGCAATTTTTCTCCAACATCAGAACCGCTGAACCGACGTTGATATTATCTGAAGAATGTATGATGGTCGAGACCTGGCGCACCCAGCTGGTTGTTGACTCGCCCTCGACCTGAAGACAAGAAACTAAATCCATGATCGACATAGGCTGTTTACACGTGTCTTTGAAATTCTGGATAAAACGGGCCTTCAACTCCGCCCATGACCCGATGGAGTTAGCCGGCAACCCCTTCAACCAGGTATGAGCCGTCCCCTCTAGCATCATGGTGAAGTACTTAGCGTACGCAGCCTCACTAACATCCAGCATCTCCATAGCCATCTCATAACCCTCCACCCACGCCTTAGGGGGTTGATCGGCTGTGTAATTAGGCACCTTATGAGGGCATTTGAAGTCCTTGGGAAGACGCTCGTTTCGTAAAGCCGTCGTTAGACACGGCACACCGAAAGCTTTGGAACTTACACCAGCCTCAATTGAAGCTTTCGGGTAAAGCGGCGCATGCTGATGAGCCGCCAGCTGAGCCGCCAGCTCGGCCTCCCGATGTGCTCTGCCCTGGTCCGCCAAATCCTGTGCACTGGCACCATCACGCGCTGGGTCATGCCCATGAGGTCAGTTACGGTGCTGCTCCGTACTCGAGACCGCCGGTGAGTCAATGTGCCTACTGTAGCTCCGGCTTGGACGAGGGGTTGAATGAATCCGGTCACGGCTATAAGAGTAAGCCTGTTGTTGCACTAAAGCTGTTTGAAGGAGCTCCCTAGCCCTTCGGGTTTCAACCACTGTCGGAGTCTCACCCTCAACTGGTAAGGCCGCCAATCGCGTCGCCGCAGCAATCATGTTGTCCAAAGGGGTGGAATAGTGACCCGACGGTGTTACCACATGTTGAGGTGGGGTGTTGTTCATATACGGAGAACTTGTCACATGCGGCTGACCCGGCACCCCACGGCTTGGCGCTTCAGTCATCAGATTTACCACCGGCAGGTTACTGGCCCCGGCTCCAGGGGTGATGAAGAGGTCCCTTGACTCATAAACTGAAGGCGGATGACTCCGGTATTTTCTCCTCAAAACTTTGTTCGACGTGTTCTGATCCACCATGAGCCGGTATGAATCTGCTTGAATCCGCTGTGGTTGGGCACTTAAAACGGCCCGCTCTGCAGCCATCCTGGCGTTTTCTGCTGCTAATTCCGCCTTAGCTTGTGCTATCTCATCATGCAGCTTAGGTATCTCTGCCTTATGCTGCTCCTGGTTGTCTGGGGTTACCTCAACCTCCATCAGAGTCGCCAGAGCATCCAACAAATCTGTTAAGATTTGAGCCGGCGGGCGCACTGAAACGCCAGCCCCGGCTACCGTACTGCTGCTGCACTAGAAGTCATAGCAGCGATGGCTGTTGAACCAAGAACTGGCTGGGTGCCAGCCATGAAGATCGCCATCCTGTTCGGCTGCTCACGGGGATCCAGAATACTGTCACCATCGGAACAACCCCCAAGCAGCCCGTCTTGTGGCTGTTACATTGAGTTAGTCTCACCTGTGGACGACTCATCATTAGAGCAGATGGCCGTCTCACCGCCAGAGACAGAGCCTTCCAACTCAGCCCCATGGGTGAACCCAACGAAGACATGCCTTACGGCGGGTTGAGCCCGGGCGGGTCGTGCACGCTGAGCCGTCTCGATGATGTCGATATAGATGTCTGGCTCAGGGCCGGGCTCGCCAATCTTGCCGATGAAGACGTGGATTCCGCCGAAAGGGACCCGGTACCAGTACTCAATTGAGCCGGCCTCGGGGCCCCAGCCTGCATCGTCGATGTAGAGCTTGTCGCGATGACTCTTGGTCATCCGGCCCACAGCGTATCCCTTGAGCCCTTCGAAGCTACCCTTTAAGAACTCAAAACTGCCATGCGTTGGTCCCACGGTGGGCGCCAACTCTCGTGGAAGTGTCACGGCAGATGTCCTCATGGAAGGACTTAGTTGTGGAGCCATTGCGATGAGGTTAGCTTAAAGGGGTTAAATGGGACAAAGGACACGGAGAGTTTATACTGGTTCGGCCGCTTGCGGTGAAGGTAAAGGCCTACTCCAGTTTGAGGTGGTATTGCTAGGGTTTCGATTACTAGGGAGCAGACACGCTTTGCCTCGCTTTCGACTATTTGTTTCTTGCCCTAAGCCGCTGCGGGGTCGCCCCCTTATATACATGGGTTGACGCCCTGTAGCCTACAGAGTCCCGGCCGCCTCATACAAACGTGTCTGGCTCGGTGACTTATCTTACATGCCTTACAATTCAAGTTTACATATAGATGGCGGTTTACACTTACGGACCTTAAGCCGCCTCCAGACTTGGGCCTTTTAACAAGCCTATTTATGAACCGCCATCTTTAGTATACTCTTGGGCTTCTTTTAGATGAATCGCCATAATGGATGAACCGACCCCTCCTGGGCGGGTCATATCTGATAGTCATATCCCCAACAAGTTTGGCTTCAGATTTGAGGATCCCGGAGACTCGGTCATCTTCCTATGATGGTGAGCCTATGCCTTGGAAGATGGATGGCAAGCCTACTACATCAACAACTCCATCATCACCACCTCCGAAGAAATAGACATAAATACATGGGTATGGGCACTACCCTTGGCAACTTCCAAGCTTGGGGGAGGTGCCCCAGTATCGTATCACCATCACATCTTTATCTTTATCGTTTTTCTTATTTCGATCCTTTTGGTTATATCTTGATGTAGTAGAATAAAGTTTTACTATGATCTAGCTTTCAGTTTTGTTTTGATCTCTATATGTATATCCCGTCTATTCTGATAATATTATTAGAATAGTTATTCTGATAACACTTCCGCACTGCATGCTCAACGCGAGGGCACTGCACTTTCTTTAGCAAGAGCACTGCATTACAGAGACTAGTGAACTTCGTGTCGGAAAAACCTGCGCGTAGTGTTTTTTCGGTACTGTTTTCGCTCTAATTTTTTAACCGTTTATCGGAACAAGGTGTGTAATATATCATTGGAAAGCTACGGATTAGGTGCAACTTCGCCATGTTGAACACTTTTCGAGATTCCCCGCGGTTTAAGAGCAGTTTCAAAAACGGTGCGGCCCATAAAGAGTGGCAGCGACCGTTTTTTCACGTTTTTTTCTAAACCGCTCGTTGGAATGGGGAAAATGATACACCATTGGATAGATATCATCGAGGCGCATCTTTTTCATAACTATTGTTTTCTTTAATTCGTTATGGTTTAAGATCAGTTTCAAATTTACTAAATCGCGGAATTCTGTTTGTCAAAAAATTTCAAATTTTCGGTACTGTTTTCGCTCCAGTTTTTTAACCATTTGTCGAAACAAGGCGTGTAATATACCATTGAAAAGCTATGGACGAGGCTCAACCTTCATATGTTGAAATGTTTTTGAGATAACTTATGGTTTTAAGTTAACTTCGAAAATCGTGCGGCGGACAACGAGTGGCAGCGGCCGTTTTTCATGAAATTTTTACAAACCGCTGATCGGAATGATTCAAACGATATGCCATTGGAAAGATATCGACGAGGCGCAACTTTTTCATGTACAACACTCTCTGTAATTCTTTACGGTTTAAGAGGAATTTCAAATCTACCGAAATGCGGACACTCTATTTTTCGTGACACCTAAATCGACGTGGGTACTTCATCCGACTGAAAACCGCACTGCATCGGACGAAAAACTGCACTGCATCAGACGGGGAAGAGAACTGCATGGTTTCTTTTTTGTGGGACATAAATTTTTGAAGACGAGGAAGAAAACCGCACTGCTTTTAGACTGAAAACCACACTGCATCAGACGAACTAGCGGACTGCATGGTTTCTTTTTTGTGGGACGTAAATTTTTGAAGACAAGGAAGAAAACCACACTTCTTTTTAAACTAAAAACCGCATTGCATCAAACAGGCAAGCGAACTTCATGATTTCTTTTATTTATACATAAATTTTCTCGCATGAGTTTTTGTTGTCTTTTTTCGACTTTATTTTATCAACGCGAGTGGACCGCAGATATGAGGGCGAGTGAACCGCGACATATATCAAAGTGAACCGCATTACTATTGTTGTTTCGCTATTTTTCGCATTTTTCATGTTGGGCACAAGTGAACACCATCACTCTCAAAAGTGAACCACATCCGTGGACCGAACACACTGAGGTGTTACATTGATATAGTGAACCACAAAGGAGTTTTATAGCGAACCACGTGAGATAACAAAGTGTGATGCATATCATATATCCATTCATTTTTTTACACAGCCACCCACACATACATACACCCAAAATCAACATTGTCATCAGCCGAACCAAAATTGGGGACTAGTGAACCAAAATCAACACTGTGCACAACAATATGGCGAATAGCTACACCAAAATTATTTGGAATTTTCAAATGAACCAGAAAACAAAAAACACACCACAAAGGATCTATGCATACAATAACCAGTTTCTTGAGTGCACTCTTTTTCTCTGTTTTTTTTGGAACTAGACGCATATGCTCCTAAACTAGACACGAGGCTGGAAGGCTTGCAGTGCCACCGCCACACTGCATGCCTCATGGAGCTAGACTGCAATTCTGCGTGCCGTTTCGTCGTCATCAGGGAGAGGTTGAGGGAGGTCCTGCTCACGGCTCTGCGCATGCAAGCTACAGAACTGCTTTCGCCCGCACAAGCAATTTTGTGCGCCGGCAGACTGCATCGACGATCGAGATGACCTGCATCGGGGAGCGACCTGTACAACATCAGTGAAGAACAACGAGAGGAGTAGAGGTGAAAGAGAGATGGGGCTATCATGCACGTTGCCGTCAGTGGACTGCAGGAGGCATCAATGTGCACACGACGAGCTGCACTGGAGGTTGCAATGTACTGCACCAAGAGAGATAAAAAGGATGAACAGAGCACTGCACCAAGGATGCCATGGAACCGCACCTCTTCGCGTTGCCGCACTGTATCTGGGAAAAAAGCCTCTCCAAAGGCAGCGGTGCAGGGGAGCCGGAGCTTAACACAGGTGGGGGCGATGCGTACTGCAGGTGCCCGTGGGATGGACTGCAACAGCAGGGTGAACCATGATCTGTGGTGTGGATGACGTCGCCGAGCATGAACTGCGACATGGAAGAGGGGCGTTGACAGCGATCTACAGATTGGGAAGGAAAGAGCTGTGGGAGTTAGTTTGGAGAACTGCTTCGGTTGCAGGGGAGTGAGAGTGGCCAGAGCAGGCGTTGGTGAGGAGAGGCCAGGACTGCACTGAACTAGGGGACGAGCTACAGGTGCCGGAGCAGGGGAGACTGAGCTGCGCCGCTTCAAGCCCCTGATCTTGGCGAGGCCATGTCGAGGACCCAGCCCGACGCCTTACCGGAGAAGAACGAGAGGGGGGAGATCCTCGTCGGGACCAGATCGAGGCAGTACGGGGGATGGGTGGGGGCGGATCCGGTGGTTGTTGCAGTCCACAACCATCAGGGAGTCCGAATTCGGTGGGTTCTCGTCGTGAACCCACGGCCGGATGCGGTGCTCGGCGACACTGGTGGGAAGGAAGTGTTGGTGGTCGGGGCGTGGGGGTTCTGGCGGCGTCGGTGCCGGGAAGAATGTGGGGAGCGGGGTTTCTAGCGGCATAGGGGCCCCGACAGGGAAAAAGTGGGGGAGCGGGGGTTCTGGTGGCGCGGTGCCCCGACGGAGAAGAAGGTGGGGGCGGGGCTTCTGGTGGCGTCTGGCCCTCTCCCCGAGTGCGCTGCCGCCTGGCCCTCTCCCCATCGCCGGCAGCGTCTCCATTCTGCTCCGGCCGCCTCTCTCCCTCTGACCCCTATAGGCGCACGCGCGACGCAGCTTCGCGAATCCAACCCACTTCCCGATCCCATCTTCTCCTACAGCGAGCCACCACCGCCGTCCGCCGCCACCCCATGCCCCGCCGCTGCACGCCGCCACCCCTCGCCCCGCCGTCGCGTGCCGCCAGCCCACTTCCCGTTCCTACGCATGCTGTTGTGAGGTACGAGGCGGAGGACAGACCGGCGACACACGCGCTAGGGATGCAGAGGACAGGCACAACGGCGACGCAAGGTGGTGGTCATGGCGGTGATGCGCCTGTGCGTCGCCCAATCCCCTGCTGACCGCCGCTCGAAGTTGCCCTCCACGCCGCCGACTCATCGCCGGCGCGGCCCCCCTGCTTCCTCCCGTGTGGCCTTCTTCCTCAGTTTGCTACTGACTCATCGGTCGTTCTTCTTCGCCAACACCTGAAGGTCCTATTTCTTCATCTCATCATCTTCATTTATTTTCGCTGCTCGCTTGGCAGTTCATAGACAAAAAAATTGAACGGGGGTCTCTAAATATTTTCTTGATATATGTCTAAACAGGACCAACTTTGCCATGTTTTCTGCTTGTATGTGTGTGGTTGAACTATTTAGCTTTTGAGTGAAGTTCAAACTTCATATGTGTAAAGGTCGAATCAAATTCAGTTTTGTACATATGAGGTTGAGCTAGTTTTTTAGGCTACTGAAACCAATCATTTGATAGGGAATTCAGAAGAACAGTATATATGAGCATACGTGAAGTTGAAGTTCTTGGTTCAGGAAAGTAGACATCCCTATTTTACACTCTTCTATATTTTCGGTCACAAAAACACTAGGAAGAAAATGCTCGATCGAGAAGTTCACACACTACTGTCTCAAACGTTCGGACATTCTTTTCCGTACGCAAAAATCGAATACAGGTTAATTCCCCATGAAATTCGCTTTGTTGCTTTTCTTCCTCACCCAGCTATGTTATGCAAAAAACAGTTCAATTTTGCTAATTCGTCCAGTTTTGATTAGATAAATTTTGTAGTTCATTTTTTTTTGATTCCTACTGACTATAGTTTGAAGGGGAGCCTTAGCGTAGTGGTAAAGCTGCTGCCTTGTGACCATGAGGTCACGGGTTCAAGTCCTGGAAACAGCCTCTTACAGAAATGTAGGGAAAGGTTGCGTACAATAGACCCAAAGTGGTCGGACCCTTCCCCAGACCCTGCGCAAGCGGGAGCTACATGCACTGGGGCTGCCCCTACTGACTATAGTTTCTTTTGGTTTGTTGCAGCAGATCAAGCTAAATTCGAGAGAGAGAAAATTAGTTCACCTTTGTGTGTTTTTTCAGATCATCTTACATGTTAAGCACCAAACCGACACCGCGGCTTCTGCTGCTGGTGCTAGTGTGGATGTTAGCAAGTTCAACTACCAGTCTACGCCGAGTTCAGGTACATTGTCGTCGACGGCCAAGTTCAGGGATGCCTCTGTGCCTAAGGCAAGTTGACGCACTTTAACCAGTTCTTTGTAATAGTCCTATTTATTGCTTTGATCTTGTACAGCAAGCTGAGAACATATCTATTGATCTGACATGTTAATTAGGGATTTAGTTTTCTCTCGTTCTTCTAGGGGAATTAACCTTGGGCGGTGGGTAGCACATAAAATGCATGCCCGCCATATGTTCGCTATATTGCTGCAGTAGGATTTTAGATTTTTCGTTCTACCTTGGATGCACTGAATACGTGACATGTTGTGAAATAATTAAGTACGGAATTCTGAGGCTGTATGATCTATTAACAACATGAATTGCATTTTTTGCATCCTTACTGGATGCTGAGGATGGCTAGATTATATTTGGCATTAGCACCATCGGTGTGTATGCAAAATCCTCTTTTTTCTCAATTATGGTTAATGCTATTGTATGATACATAGAAATTGAGATATGAGGGCACTCTTGCTGTATACACATGGTATGACTATTCTGAAAAATTTAAAATTATAAAAGCAGATAAGTTCACGGGTTCACTGGTGGAAGTTCAAGGAATAAAAAGATCAAAGAAAAGGAGTGTTCAGTAAATGGTAGTACTGTCTGCTGTTGGCTGATGTCTCCTGTTGCCTGAAGCCCCTGCTGCTTGCTAGCTACTTGTTGTGCGTGCGTGTTTGTGTGCTGCTGCTGTTTGTTGCTGCATCAGGGTGATGTGAGAGAGATAGATAGATAGCAAATGGAATGATCTTCCACATTGACTAACTCGTGACACACTTGGTTCAGTTTCTAAATTTAATCTAGTTCAATTAGAATTTTAATTCAGTTCAAAGACTGTTGCTGTTTATCTCCTTGATGTTCAGTTTTGTGTTCTCTTGTTTGCCCCAATTGATCCTTGTGTTAATGCTTGTATATGTTGTGCACTTCTGATCCCATAGTGAAGTGAAAAATGACAAGCAAGCTAAGTACTAGTTCGGAAAGTTTGCAAGTTTGAACACATAAACCTAAAAAAGTTCATTGAAAAAGTTTGGTTTGCCTGTTCCGTGAAAATGTCTTGCTAAACAAATATCTCTTGTGCACTTATTTATGCCGCGCCCCGCCGCCGCCTGCCATCTCGCGCACCGCTCGCGTCCCGCCGCCGCCCGGCCAACCCGCGCCCCGCCGCTGCCTGAGCCTCCTGCCAGCTACGTGCCCTGCCACTTCAGCGTGTAGGCCGTTCAACTCCGACACCCCAGGCTGTTCACGTCCGCCACGAGTGTCGGTTCAATGCCGCCCCGACAATCCAACGCACGTTGAGAACTACAAAAGAGGTTCAGTTTCTGAACTTTTGAATGCCAAGAGGTTCAGTTCAGAACTTGGTATGGTGGGTGTACTACTGATAATCTCAAACTTGTTCCTCTTAACTTCAGTAGAAGAATTTCTGGGAATAGATAAATGTGTGTATGCAAAGTGTTGTGTGATGGGATGTGGCCTGTGGCTGGGTTAATTAGCTAGAGATCTCAATTAGCTATGCCGGGGCAGATCCTTTGTGTCTGTACAGTTTAGGCCAAGAAGAGAAGCAAACGTGCTGCTCATCATTTGCCATCATCCATCTCTACTCAAATTATGTTCATCTTTTTCAGTTCATCTTTGAAATTTCGGTCCATTTTCTGTTGGCAGGATGCGTAAAAAAAGTCGAAGGCAGCAACTCAAAAATAGATGAATGTTGGAAGGAATATGTATAAGGCTGAGAGGAAATATCATCTTGAGGTCCGTTACCCTTCAACTTATAGACATATATGCTCAGTTATTGTTGTGTAACATAGAGTTACCCTGGATGTAAATGCTCCTTCTCTTGTGTATTTCAGTTCAACATTTGGTGTTTCTTCAGGTCACTTTAGCGTGCATTTTCAGTACATCTTCCAGGTGAAGGAGCTTCCCTTCAGTTAATTTTGTTTATGTAGAAAAAAGATTGTGTCAAAAAATTGAAGGCATCAGTTCAAAAGGGTATAAGGCTGAGAGGAAGTGGTCTCAGGTCACAAAATTTCCACTGGAAAAAATAGCCACAAACAGGTTGAGTTCACTACACAGAATCTGTTTGTTCAAAACAGAAACAAGCTCATTGTTACAACCCGGTGAATGCACAAAGGAAAAAAATGGGAATTAAAAGGAAACTTGTAGAAGTTTGTTGTATGCAATTCTGAATGTTCGAGTCCCAAAACGAGAGAAGTACAAAACACTGTTGCAAAAAAAGATAAAAAAATAAACACACAAAACATTTTCTTTTTGGAAAAAATATCATTCAGTTCAACGATATAAACCATATAAGTTCAAGGACGATGATAACATAAACCATTGAAAAGTTATGAGGATAATCATACAAAAAAAGTAGAGTAAAGTCCAATCTATGAAAATACATCAGTACAAAAAAACACATATATCAGTACGAGTACTTTGTTTTTCAGACAGAAAAATAACACGATGAGAGAAATTCAAAATGATAAAAGTTCAAGTGGTAAAATGAGAGAAGTCCAACATATCGTCGCACAACAATGTTGAGTTCAAAAGAAAATACAAAACATTTTCATTTTATTAAAAAATCATTTAGTTCACATTTTGAATATATACTAATAAAATGTGTGGTGGCATTGTCCACATTTTGAATTTAAACCACTAGCTTTTTTATACACAAGGTCTTGTCCTAGGAGAGCCCTATATAGGCATGAGCACTACTGCTACAAACTTTAATCCCCCATTTTTCGGCCTGCAGAGCATTAGAAAAAAGTTCAATTTTGAAAATTCATTCAGTTCTCTGGTTAGTAGACTAGTGGTTCATCTTGCTAAATCTTGTGGTTTAAAGTTTCTTTTTGTTACAGCAGTTCAGTGTGTATTTTAAGAAGAAAAACCAATATTGGCGGCTGCACTGGAGCCGCGTGACTACTATTGCTGATAGGTTTGTGAACTAATAAACATTCTTTTTATGTTCCTGTGATGTTTCATATTTTTGTGAACTGGTAGTTGATGCTCTTTGTGGACTGATAGCTGATACTTTTTGTTAACCGATAAACTGAATAAATGAGATGGATGTATTATCAGGCCGCGAAAATGATGTAAAAAATATGTGCAGTTCAGCGGATGAGTATTATGCATGTCCTTCTAATCTAAAGGTAGTGGCACCACTAAGAAAAACAAAATAATCAGTTTTTTGTAGCCACGGAATGGGCATTTGGCTCAGTAATCTTCCATTGCTAGAGGTACTGCCTCTTGAGTTAATTTATGAAACTGAAATCATCCTTTTTATGTTTTCGTGTTGTCAAATAAAACCAATTTTTTTGGACATGCGGCGCTCAAGCCGTTCACCCTTACCACCACAAGCCGTTCACCTCCGCCACACGAGGCCGTGCGACGACGCAACTATCAGAACGTTCACCTCTGCCATAGGAGGCCAATGCAACGCTAAGAATGTTTTGTTCTTTTTCAGTACATGTTTTGTGTGCTTTTTAGTACACCTACTTAACGATTCTATGTCCAATTTCCCCTGTTTAAGTGTTCTTCCTATAGCAGAATAGGAGTTGTGTGTTATGCCTTAATAAGCATTTGAGAAAACCTTGTATGGATAGAAACTAGCATATGTTATGTTCTATTCTTGTAAATGAAGCTCCACTTTTGTTTCGTTTGAGGTTACTTAACATAAAAGTTAGTATATGTTCTATTGTAAAAACATATCTAAAATGTCATGATGCATGCTAGCAGAAATCTGAAAATACACTCAGCTCAGTTCTTATATTTTATTTCAGTTCAATTTAGAACTATTTGCAACTGTTCAGACTCGAGTGTTCCTATATTTTATTTCAGTTCAATTTAGAAGTATTTACAACTGTTTACACTTGAGTTTACAACGGAAAAACATTTGGAAGTTTAGCGAGCGAAAATACTTGTTAGATTAATTTAAAAAGTGTCATATAGTTCAACTTTTATATATAATAAATTCATAATGAAATGTGGGAACAATTCAATATGTGTGTGTGTTAAAAACATAATAGTACAGAGAAATTTGGTACGTACTTGTCGAAAAAAATCGCATCGGTTCGAGAGGCACGGAAAAGAAAATTTGGCGCCAATAAAGTTTGAGGGAAAAAACAACTTTAAAAGGAAATGTGAGAAGCTCACAAATTAATTCTGTGACATTGACGTCCAAATTCTACAACTGATCCATACAAACAAAAACGGTCGTCCGTTCTACAAAGGAAAATTGATTTAATTAAAAATATTGATCAGTACAAGTTAAAAACGATGGTCCCTTCGAAATAAAAGAAATGATAGAAATTTAAATTGTAAAAGTTCAAGCAAAAGGAAACCCCATGTAATTCAAATGGTAAAAGTACAAGTCATAAAATAAGAGAAGTCTACAACATTGTTGTAAAAAAATGTTTAGATCAAAAAAAGAATAAAAAAACATTTTGTTTTTGAAAAAAAATATCATTCAGTTTGATGATATAAACCATGCAAGTACAAGGCCGATGATACAATAACATTCAGTTCAATAATAAAAACCATGCAAGTTCAGGGCTAAGATACAGTAAACCGTTAAAAATTTACGAGAAAAATATTACCCAAAAAACGGAGCAAAGTCTAGTTAGTAAAAATATGCTTAGTACAAACCATGCAAGCATCAGTACAAGTACTTTTTTCGAAACAATTTAAAATTACTCTACAAAAAATAGCTCAGAACAAACAAACACATATATCAGTACGACTACTCTGTTTTTCAAACGAGAAAACAGCAAGATCCGTCAAACTGTATTCAAGATTACTCTTAAACGTTTGCGAGGTAGAGAAAACGTCCAACATGACTAAGTTTCGCATTTTCGATAGCTATCCAACGGTATATTATTTGCCCCATTTCGACAAACTTTTTAAAAAAAACGCATTCAAAACCAATTTTAACCGTATTTGAATTCGTATTTAAACTGTAAGGAATTAGAAAAAACTTTCTATACGCAAAAGTTGCGCATTTTCCATAGCTTTCCAACGCTCTATCATTTGCGTCAATCCGATAAACCGTTTGCAAAAAACAGTGAAAAAACATTTCGCCCAGAATTTCACCGTTTTTCATATTACTTTTAAATCGTATGAAATTTGAAACAATAGTAGATATATGAAAGATGCGGATTTTCATAAGCTTTCCAATGCCATCTCATTTGCTCAATTCCGACAAACCGTTTGAAAATTAAGTCCAAAATACGATTCGCGTTTTCGGTTTTGAAAAAAATGGTTTTTTCAAAACTGCTCTTAAATCATAATTTTTTGGTAAAAACAAATTATAAGATTGTAATGTGGATGTCAAGAGCTTTCCAACGATATATTACACGCCCTGTTTTAACAAAAAAATTACAAAAAAATTTGAACTAAAGAAGACGATTTTTGACAACGAGAGCAAGCATTAGTTCAACTGCTCGAATTTCATCAGTTCAACCGCTTGAATTCATCAGTTCAAGTAGGGTAACAAAATAATATTCTGTTACACGTAACAAAATAACTCAGATGTATGTATGTATGTGTATATATATAGGACAACACTATTCCAATCTCAGAATTAAAATAGTTATTTGGATCACAGCGTCCTGTATAGGCTCGATGCGGATGTTCCCGTAACAGAATAATATTCTGTGTGTGTGCGCGCGACCACAGAAAAAGAAGGGGAATAAGCCCACCCCACCTCCCCCCGATCCTGATCCCACCAGCTCCCGCACCTCCCGCCCGCCGCGCCGTCCCCAACGGGTGGCATCGGCGCCGCCGCCACCTAGCCCCCAACCGGAGACACCGCGGAAGCCCCGCCATGCCTCAACCGGAGACACCGCGGCCCCAACATCCCGCCGCCGCCCCCAGCTTTCCCTGCCGTCAATACGCGTCGCCGTCACGTTGTGCCACCACGCGCCGCCGGAGGTGGAGGAAGCTTCCTCCCCCACAGCGCTAAAACCGTCCACCCCATCCCCTACCGCTCCCTCCGGTGAGGTAAATGATGAGATCCCCCACCCCCTCTGTACTCCTCCCCAATCGTGCTTGTATCTTCAAGATCTGGGATGTAGTTCTGGAGGCTTCTCCTCACTCCATGAACGGGGTTGCTCATTGGAACACACAAGCCGTGGTGGGCTGCAATTCGGCGGGCACGTGCAAGTAGTTCATCTTTGGCCTGTGGCGTCACCCTTTGCGCTGGCGAGTACCGGAGCTGGCCTGAGGCGTGGTCCTACTCGTCGTCCCTTGGTGCCGCTCGGCTGAAGAGAGATGGAGCTCCGCACAACGTGCGAAGTTCAACGGGTGAGCCTACGCAGTCCGACGGTGCGTGTTGGGCAGATGGTGAGCCTCCTCCGCCTGCTTCAGCCACGAGAGCGTCCATTGTGACACTTGCACCGACGGATCAGTGTGGAAACAACTCACGGACGGGGTTTCCTGTATGCAGGCACGCAGCTGCCGCGGTGAAGCCCCTGCCTATGTAGTTCAGTTTTGCCTACTGATGCATTCTCTGTTTCTTAACTGAACATTTGTGATAGACGTATGTGTGTGCTTTCTACTGATGTGTGTGTCGTGCAATGGCATTTTAGCTAGCACCCAAACATGCTTCTTACTTTGTTGTATGTACAAAATTGTGGTTGCTCGCTTCTTTCTGAGTTACTTGATTGTTGTACGTCTGTACTTCCTATACCAGTGATGAACCTGCAACTAGAGGAGGGCTCGGCCTGCAGCAAGAGGAGGGCACGACCTACAGCCGGGTGGCCACATCCGGCAGAGAAGATAGATGCAGCTGGGTGATGGATCTTGCACGCGCCCCTCCGGCCAGGAGGCTGCCAAGCTGCTGGGTCGTTGGCCACCAGCAGAGCAGCAGCAGGTCATCTTTCCCCACCTCCCCGTACAGAACGCTGACGATGACAAGCTTCTCAGCCCCTCTGCCCTCCACCAGTATTCCTTGTAGAAATCGAGCGTTGGTCCCAACAAGCTAGGAGAGGTTCATGTATTTTTGCTCACGAGGGAATTTTACCTAAGTTGACGCAAAAAAGTTCGTTTTGTAATTCATGGAAGTTTGATGCCTATGCTTTTGAGACTGAAACTGTTTTCATTTCATGAAAGCCAAAAAAATTTGTGGATGTGTTGTGGGTGTGTGTGTGTGTGTGCGCGCGCGCGCACGCGTATTACTCTAAATTTTAGAACTCTTTTTTGTCATGTTTGTTTTCCATATTGGTTTTATAGTGTCAGTTTTTTGTGCTCATGGAGTAAAAAATTAGGAAGTTCAATTTTGAGAAAGCGGCAAGTTCACCCAATACGGAAAACACTAAAACATACATTGAATAGAAACTTTTTTAGTTAGGTTCAAAATGAAAAGACATGATAAAAAAATTGATCTTTGTTCTTTACGGTAAAAATGCATCATGTATTGGTCGGTTTCCTCAACTAGTTGCTCTCTGACACACATTATGTTGCTGCTTTCCTTTTCCTTCATGAAACTGTTACAAAAAAATAGAGCATAGAAGTTCAATATTAAAAGTGAAAAAACAAGCGAGCATTTCTTGAAGACAAAACAAGGTTTATGTGAAGTTCATATTCTCTACCACAGATAGTTCAATATGTTCACTTACCGCAAAACACACACATTGGGTATCCAAAAACAAAGAGGCAAACATACAAAAATTCAATGAAGCTCAAATTTTAAAAATAGAGAGGTCTGAAGTTTATTAAAAAAAGAAAAATATTATTCGTTTCTAAAAAATAAAATAAAACATTCAGGTTTAAATACCACAACAGTTGGATGTTCATTAAAATACTCCTAGAAAAATAACTAGGAAGTTCAATTCTAAATAATAGAATAGTTTGAAGTATATTAAAACCTTGGATTTTTCTCGTTATGAAAAGAATAAAACCAAGATTTTCCTCATTACTAAAACAATAAACCCAAGAAGTTCAGTTTATAAATAGTAGAGTGGTTTGATGTTTTTACAAAACTCTCATTTCTCTCGTTACTAAAGAATAAACCAAGAAGTTCAATTTAATAACAGAGTAGTTCAAAATTCAAATAACACAATTTTCTATACATAAGCTTTTCCAAGCGGTATTATCATACCCGGCCGCCGGCCCGTGCGCCACCTGCTATGGCTCCCATCTCAGCTACACTTTGCCACCACCTTGAACCTTAGGGCACCGAATATGGTAAGGATCCACTGAAAATTTGAAACCAGTGGTTCAACTACTACATGGAGTGTGTTTCAAATAAGAAAAAAAAGACAAGGTATAAAAAGACTTTAGAAGTTCACGTGGTCGCCCCAGGAAGTTCAAATATTCTTGTAAAGGAGGTTCGCCGTCTATTTACTTGTGCAAAAACACACACAAAATGTCGTGCAACTCCGACGAACGGGTGGGGAAATTACGAACAAAAAAATTTGACCGAAGTTCAATATGAAAACAACGAGCAATTCAACTATTTATATAAAATGTGTTTTCAGTTGAGAATAAAAAGAATACAAAACTAAAAGCCTAAAAGGTTTGTAGCGAGAAGTTCACGTGCTCCTCATGCACAGTTGAAAAATTAAATTGTGAGACGTCTAACCTTCAATTACATGTAAAAGAGGAAAACCAATGTTGTTTTTGGCATTTTATGCTCTCAAAAGGAAACGAATTTGTAACAAGTGTCTACATAAAAAAGTTGTTTAAGAATAAAACCAAGAAGTTCAATTTTAAAAGCAGAGCTATTTGATATTTATTTAAAAACTCAGTTTTCCCGGTTACTAAAGAATAAGACCAAAAAGTTCTATTCGAAATAACGAAGAAGTTCAATGTTTCTAACAAAACTCCAATTTTCACATTTCCAAAAAACACACAAAAAAGTTCAAATAAAAAAGTTAGAGCGGTTCGATGTCTATAAAAACTCAGATTTTTTTTCGTTACTAAAGTGAAATCGAGAGAAGTTCAAATTGACAACAGACGGAAGTTCATGTACTGTATGGTGTGTATTTCGTATGAAAAAACAGGAATAAAAAGGTGAAGTCCAAAAAACTGTTGCTAGAAGTTCAAGTGCTCGGCCCGAGAAAGTTCAAATTAAAGTAACAAAAAATAGTTTCAAAAATTTAATTAGGAAATAGATTTCCCCGTTTGTAAAAAAACATAGAAGTTCAAATTAAAGCAATGAGCGGTTCAATGTTTATTAAAAACTCGAATTCTAACCGCTAATAGAAAATAAAACCAATGTGAGGTTCGAATTAAAATAACATGGAAGTTTGGAGTTTATTAAAACCTAAGATTGACATGTTCGAAAAAAAGACAAATGCGATTTTGGAATTTTTAAAACCATCTCATAAAATGAATAAAATTTCTTGCTAAAAGTTCAAGTGCTCGACGAGGGAAAGTTGGAAATTGCTACCCACTTTAGGCACACATAATTCTCTCTCCCGTTTGTGTCTATGCTTTTACAAATAAATCAAAATTTAAAAAGAATGTGGAGGGAGTCCAATATTTATGACAAAACTAGGATATTTTGATGATAAAAGAAATAAACTAAGAAGTCCAAATTACAAAATAAAGAAGTTCAATATTTATAAACAACTCATATTTTCCTTGTTAATAAAGAATAAAAATAACGAAGTTCTAATTAAAATAGAGTACTTCGATGTATACGGGAAACTCAGATTATTAATGTTTCTAAGAAAAAAAGTATGAAGTGCAATTTACAAAAAATGTTTAATGCTTATTTAAAAACATATTTTCTTTCTAAGAATATGACTAAGAAGTTCAAATTAAAATAACAGAGAAGTTCGAGGTATATAAAAAAATCAGATTTGTTGCAAGAAGTTCACGTGCACCTCCGTGCACGGTTTAGAATTTATATTCCGGGATGCCCGAACTCCAATTACATGTTTTAAAATGGCAAAAAATGACATCCCACCTTCAATTGCGTCCGAAGTTCATAGTGAAAACAACGAGAAGTTCAAGTACTGCAATGAATGCATTTCAGGTGAAAATAAAAGTATAGGAAAATAAAATCTTAAAAGGTTTGTTGAAAGAGGTTCAAGTGCTTTGTCCGGGGAAGTTCAAAAATTCTTGTGAGAGAGGTTCACCTTGTATTTCCATGTTCGTAAACACAAAAAAGAAATTGTTTTTTTGCCTTTTAAAATAATTCTCTCAATGCACAAAGAAGTTTAGTTATTATTTGGGAGCAATTTGATTTCAAAAAGAAAATAAAAAATTCAATTATAAAAATGGAAAAAGTTCTTGTACTACATGGTGTGTTTAATATGAGAAAAATGAATAAAAAGGCAAGGTCCAAATATTTTGTTGTTATAAGTTCAAATCCTCGGTCGGAGAAAGTTAAAAAAATATTTGTGAGAAAGGTTTGTACAAAAGGAATATCTTTTGTGTAACACTGACGAATGAATGAGGAAATTACAAACGAAAATACGTCACCGAAGTTCAACGTGAAAACAACAGGAAGTTCAACTACTATAGTGAATGAATTTCAGATGAAATCTTTTTAAAATAGTCACGAGTATGAAAAAACGATCAACACGGGAAAGTTGTGTGTTTACAGCAGTTTTCCAACAGTATATCACTTGCTCAATTCCGGTGAGTGGATGGAGAGCTAAAAGTAGTGGATGGAGATCTACAAGCAAATAAAGCATGTGAAAAGCAGAGTGAAGTTTAGGTACACGCGCCGAGAAGTTCAGGTTCTTCACGCGGTGCATTTTCGAATAATGTCTTTCGCGATAAAGGCAGAACGAATGATCTTGCCATTTTTGAAATTACATGAAAACGGCTAAGAATCAGAGAAAATCCTCAACATGGAAAAGTTTTGCATCTTCCGTAGCTTTTCAGCGGTATATTATTTGCCTCATTCCGATAAAGTTTGTAGAAATTACGGGGAAAATACGTTTTTAGCCATTTTTAAAATTGACTTAAAACTGTAAGGAATTGCGAGAAACAATATATACAGAAGATTTTCGCATTTGTTCAAGCTTTCCAACGCCATATCATTTGCTCCATTCGGACGTACGGTTAAAAAATTAGCTTGAAAATACTAACTCGGTAGAACTTGTATCATTTTATAAATTACTTTTAAACCGTTCAAAATTAGAAAAAAACTTTTAACATAAAAAAGTAGCGCATTTTCATAAGCTTTCCAAAGCCATATTATTTGCCTCAACTGGATTCGCCGTTTAGAAAGGGCATCAAAAATACGAACTCGGGTGTTCCGTTTGTGAAATTCTATGATTTTCCAAATTACTCTTTATCCATAGGGAATTAGAGAAAACTTTCAACATGTGGAAGGAGCGGTTTTACAGCAGCTTTCCAACGCCATATTATTTGCCTCATTCCGATAAATAGTTTAGAAATGCGATCGAAAATACGATTCACGTTTTTTATATGAGGAAAAAACGGTTTTCAAAACTGCTCTTAAACCATGTACATTTTGCCAAAAATTTAACTTGGGTCATGATACTCATGTCCATAGCTTTCCAACGGTATATAGCAAGCCCCATTTGGACAAAGTTGGCGGAAGTTCAACCTAGCACTCAAAGAAGTTCAGGTCAAACAACTCAGGCAGTAAAATTGCAAAAAACGCAATTTCATCACGACCTAGGAGCAAAATCCGCCAACAAGCGAGATTCCTATTTTAAACTGGTATTTAGTTGCTAAAAACGTTTCTAGATTACACTAACATCATATAGAACATGACTAAACAGAATAATTCACGGGGAAAGCCATGGTTGCGAAGATAGCACGAAGGTCGGGCTCGTACAGAGGGAAGTTTAGGCGTGTTACTCAGGCAGTTTAGGTTGTGATTAGAATAAATTCTGATTCCGTGATCAGAATAGTGTTTATGTGTCTATATATATAATATATATATATATATATATATATATATATATATATATATATATATATATATATATATGTAATAAAGACTAGTTTTGAGTTGAGGGCTTTGCTTTCTTGCTATGATCTTGAGGGAATAAAAGAAAAGAGAATACAAAGAAACAAAAAGATCATATAGTGATCTTATGGAGAGTAATGACTTCACATATAAAGAGTATGATGAATAAAAGTTGTTCAGAGTTGACAAACATAGTTTTGTTCATTGTTGCAATTAATAGGAAGTAATAAAGAAAGAGAGGCTTCACATATAAATATACTATCTTGGACATATTTTGTAATTGTGAGCACTCATTAAAATATGACATGCTAAAAGGTTGATGTTGGACAAGGAAGACAACATAATGGGTTATGTTTTCTTATATCCGAATAGAAGTTATATTGTCATGGATCCTCCAACATGTTGAGATTGCCTTTCCCTCTCATGCTAGCCAAATTCTTTGCACCAAGTAGAGATACTACTTATGCTTCCAAACATCCCTTAAACCCGTATTGCCATGAGAGTCCACCATACGTACCTATGGATTGAGCAAGATCCTTCAAGTAAGTTGTCATCGGTGCAAACAATAAAAATTGCTCTATAAATATGTATGATCTATTAGTGTGAAGAAAATAAGCTTTATACGAACTTGTGATACAGAAGAAATAAAAGCTACAGACTGCATAATAAAGTTCTTTATCACAAGCGGCAATATAAAGTGACATTCTTTTGCATTAAGATTTTGTGCGTCCAACCATAAAAGCGCATGACAAGCTCTACTTCCCTCTGCGAAGGGCCTATATTTTACTTTTATCTTCTACCTTAGACAGGAGTCATGGTGATCTTCACCTTCCCTTTTCACAATTTTTCTTTTGGCAAGCACTATGTGATGGAGAGATCCAGATATTTATATCCACTCAGATGTAGGTTATCATAAAGTATTATTGTTGACATTACCCTTGAGGTAAAAGGTTGGGAGTCAAAACTATAAGCCCCTATCTTTCTCTGTGTCCGATTGAAACTTTGTACCCATAAGTATCGCGTGAGTGTTAGCAATTGTGAAAGACTAAATGATAGTTGAATACGTGGACTTGCTGAAAAGCTCTTATATTGACTCTTTTCGATGTTATGATAAATTGCAATTGCTTCGATGACTGAGATCATAGTTTGTTAGTTTTGAATGCAGTTTCTGATTCATACTTTACCTTGTGAATGAATTGTTACTTTAGCATGAGAAATTATATGACACTACATGTTGTTGTCCTAAAGATGATCATCATGCCCTCATGTCCGTATTTTATTTTATCGACACTTCTATCTCTAAACATGTGGACATATTTTTCGATTTCGGCTTTCGCCTGAGGACAAGCGAGGTCTAAGCTTGGGGGAGTTGATACGTCCATTTTGCATCATGCTTTTATATTGATATTTATTGCATTATGGGTTGTTATTACATATTATGGTACCATACTTATGCCTTTTCTCCCTTATTTTACAAGGTTTACATGAAGAGGGAGAATGTCGGCAGCTGGGATTCTGGACTGGAATAGGAGAAAATATTAGAGAGCTATTCTGCACAACTCCAAAAGTCCTGAAACTTCACAGAGAATTTTTCTGGAATATATAAAAAAATATTGGGCGAGGAAAGCACTAGAGGGGGGCCACCTGCCATCCACAAGGGTGGGGGCACGCCCTACCCCCTAGGCGTGCACCCCTACCTTGTGGGCCACCTGGCAGGCCCCCGATGCCCATCTTCTACTATATGGTGTGTTTTGACCTAAAAATTCAGAAGAAGCACCGCTGTCTCGAGGCGGAACCTGAGCAGAACCAATCTAGGGCTCCGACGGAGCTGTTCTGGTGGGGAAACTTCCCTCCCGGAGGAGGAAATCGAAGCCATCGTCATCACCAACGATCCTCTCATCGAGAGGGTGCCAATATCCATGAGTATCTTCACTAGTACCATATCCTCTCAAACCCTAGTTCATATCTTGTATCCGATCTCTGTCTCAAAACCTCAGATTGGTACCTGTGGGTTGCTAGTAGTGTTGATTACTCCTTGTAGTTGCTGCTAGTAGGTTTATTTGGTGGAAGATCATATGTTCATATCCTTAATGATAATTAATACTCATCTGATTATGAACATGAATATGCTTTGTGAGTAGTTACGTTTGTTCCCGAGGACATGGGAGAAGTCTTGTTATAAGCAATCATGTGAATTTGGTATTCGTTCGATTATTTTGATGAGAGGTATGTTGTATTTCCTCTAGTGGTGTTATGTGAACATCGACTACATGACACTTCACCATTGTTTGGGCCTAGGGGAAGGCATTGGGAAGTAATAAGTAGATGATGGGTTGCTAGAGTGACAGAAGCTTATACCCTAGTTTATGCGTTGCTTCGTAAGGGGCTCGTTTGGATCCATATGTTTCATGCTATGGTTAGATTTATCTTAATTATTCTTTCATAGTTGCGGATGCTTGCGAGAGGGGTTAATCATAAGTGGGAGGCTTGTCCATGGAAGGGTAGCACCCAAGCACCGGTCCACCCACATATCAAATTATCAAAGTAACGAACGTGAACCATATGAGCATGATGAAAACTAGCTTGACAGTAATTCACATGCGTCCTCGGGAGCGCTTTGCTTTAAATAAGAGTTCATCCTGGCTTGTCCTTCGCTAAAAAAGGATTTGGACACTTGCTGCACCTTAGTTACTTTTATTACTTGTTACCCGTTACGAATTATCTTATCACACGACTATCTATTACCGATAATTTTAGTGCTTGTCATTTCCTTCTGCTCCTCGTTGGGTTTGACACTCTTACTTATCGAAAGGACTACAATAGATCCCCTACACTTGTGGGTCATCAGGAAGCGGCAACGGACTGTCCAAGTGAATCCCAAATAAAAAAGGAAAAAATGAGAGAAAAGGGAGAAGGGACAATCTTACTATCCTTTTTTCCACACTCGTGCTTCAAAGTAGCACCATGTTCTTCATGATAGAGAGTATCCTATGTTTTCACTTTCATATACTAGTGGGAATTTTTCATTATATAGAACTTGGCTTGTATATTCCAATGATGGGCTTCCTCAAATTGCCCTAGGTCTTCGTGAGCAAGCAAGTTGGATGCACACCCACTTAGTTTCTTTTTGAGCTTTCATACACTTATAGCTCTAGTGCATCCATTGCATGGCAATCCCTACTCACTCACATTGGTATCTGTTGATGGGCATCTCCATAGCCCGTTAATACGCCTAGTTGATGTGAGACTTTCTCCTTCTTTTTGTTTTCTCCACAACCACCATATTCTATTCCACCTATAGTGCTATATCCATGGCTCACGCTTATGTACTGTCTGAAAGGTGAAAAAGTTTGAGAACACTAAAAGTATGAAAATTTTGCTTGGCTTGTCAATGGGGTTGTGCATGATGAAATACTTTGTGTGATGAAGATGGAGCATAGCCAGGCTATATGATTTTGTAGGGATAACTTTATTTTGCCATGTTATTTTGAGAAGACATGATTGCTTTATTAGTATGCTTGAAGTATTATTGTTTTTATGTCAATATTACACTTATGTTTTGAATCTTATGGATCTGAATATTTATGCCACAATAAAGAGGATTACATGTATAAATATGTTAGGTAGCATTCCACATCAAAAATTCTATTTTTATCATTTACCTACTCGAGGACGAGCATAAATTAAGCCTGGGGATGCTTGATACGTCTCCAACGTATCTATATTTTTTATTGTTCCATGCTATTGTATTATCTATTTTGGATGTTTTATATGCATTAATATGCTATTTTATATTATTTTGGGACTAACCTATATCAACCTAGATCCCAGTGCCAGTTTATGGTTTTTCCTTGTTTTTGAGTTTTACAGAAAAGGAATATCAAACGGAATAAAACGTTCACGATGATTTTTCTTGGACTAGAAGACACCTATAGGACTTGGAGAGGGGGCCAGAAGGTTCTCGAGGAGGACACAAGCCTACCAGGCGCGCCCTAGGGGGGGAGGGCACACCCTGAGGGCTTGTGGGCCCCTCGGAGGTCTCATAACCCTAATCTTTGCACTATATATTCCCAAATATTGCCAAACCATCAGAGGCATCCACCAAAATACTTTTCTGCCGCTGCAAGCCTCTGGTCCCATGAGATCCCATCTTGGGGCCTTTTGCGGCACCCTGCCATAAGGGGATTCGATCATGGAGGGCATCTACATCAACCTTGCTGCCCTTCCGATGAAGCGTGAGTAGTTTACCACAGACCTAAGGGTCCATATGTTGTAGCTAGATGGCTTCTTCTCCCTCTTTTATCTTCAATACAATGTTCTCCTCGATGTTCTTGGAGATCTATTCGATGTAATATTCTTTTGTGGTGTGTTTGTCGAGATCCGATGAATTGTGGATTTATGATCACATTATCTATGAATATTATTTGAGTCTTCTCTAAACTCTTTTTTGCATGAATAAATATCTTTGTATTTCCCTTTGAATTATCGGTTTGGTTTGACCAACTAGATTGGTTTTTCTTGCAATGGGTGAGGTGCTTAGTTTTGGGTTCAATCTTGCGGTGTCCTCACCCAGTGACATAGTAGGGGTAGCAAGGCACGTATTGTATTGTTGCCATCAAGGCTAAAAAGATGGGGGTTTCATCATATTGCTTGAGTTTATCTCTCTACATCGTGTCATCTTACTTAAGGCGTTACTCTATTCTTATGAACTTAATAATCTAGATGCAGGCAGGAGTCGGTCGATGTGTGGAGTAATAGTACTAGATGCAGAATTGTTTCGGTCTATTTGACATGGATGTGATGCCTATATTCATGATCATTTCCTTGGATATCATCATAACTATGTGCTTTTCTATCAATTGCTGGACAGTAATTTTTTTACCCACCGTATATTTTCTTTTAGGAGAGAAGCCTCTAGTGAAACCTATGGCCCCTGGGTATAGTTTCCATCATATATTTTCAGATCTATAAACCAAAAAACCCCAAAAATACCTTGCTGCAATTTATTTATATTTACTTTAGTTTGCTCTTTTATTTATCTTTTATACCTATCTCTATTAGATCTCACTCTTGTTCGTGACCATGAAGGGATTGACAACCCCTTTTTGCGTTGTGTGCAAGTGTTTGTTAGTTTGTGCAGGTGCATAGATTGGAGACTTGCTTGTCCCTCCTATTGGATTGATACCTTTGTTCTTAACTGAGGGAAATACTTATCTCTACTTTGCTGCATCACCCTCCTCTTCAAGGTAAAAATCAACGCAAGCTCAAGAAGTAGCACATGATAACCATTAAACCACCTAATTTTTTAGATTGTTTTTACATGTCTAGGGTTTCGATAATCCAATGTATAAATTTCTAATTCTTTGTATCATCTTTTCTTCATAATTTCAAGACATTAGCCTGACTTACAGTGTTGGGTAAGAAGCATTGTGAGGTGCTAAGAAAAATCTATATGTTTATTTATCACGCACACACATACATATATATGGTGTTAGGACTTAGGGTCCCTTGTTGTCGAGTTCGCCCAAGGGCCTTCTGAAACACAGGGACAGCCCTGCCTAATGGGCCAGGCGCACTCCCCCTTAGGCCCATGCGACCGGGGGGCCTAGGGGTGGGGAGGCGTCCCACCTGGCTTGGGGGGCAAGCCTCCCCCCTTGGCTTCTGCCCCCTCCGTCACCCCTATATATAGTCGGGAGGCACAGGGGGGATGCCCCCTTCCACCTCGGCCCTCCCACTCTCCCAACTACTGCCATCTCCCTTCGGTACGTGCTCGGAGAAGCCCTACTGGAATTCCGCTGCTGCCACCACCATCATACCGTTGTGTTGGCTCCAACCTCATCTACCTCCTCATCCTCGCTTACTGGATCAAGAAGAAAAGGACGCCATCGAGTTGAACGTGTGCTAATCTCGAAGGTTCCATCCGTTTGTCACCAGACCGGATTGGATCACGATTGGATCATGAAGAGTGTGACTAAATCAACCGTGTTACGTACGCTAATGCTTTCAGTCTACAAGGGTACGTCGACACATTCCCCTCTCATTGCTATGCATCTCCTAGATATCTTGGATGTTCGTAGGAATTATTTTGATTTCCATGCTTCATTCCCCATCACCAACCGCTAGTAACGCTTGGTACTACAGTAGTAGCGCTTCCTATGGTACTTCCGTTGTGGTCTACCACAGCTACTTCTGGTTGGGGAAATGCTTCTGGAATGCGTGACAAACTTCACGGTAGTAGAGCGGTAGCACCAATCTGAGCGGTAGAACCCCTCTAACAGAACTACCGCCCTTTTTCTGTCTTGTTGGGTTGCTTTGACCAAGCTATGCATAGATTACCCCAAGTTTCTATCGGAGAATGTAAGACGAAAACATGCATCAACTCCTATGCATAGATTACCCCAATGTCACCTCGGGAATCCACGAGTTGAGTGCCAAAACATACATCAAGTGAATCAATAGAACATCCCATTGTCACCACAGATATCCCATCGCAAGACATACATCAAGTGTTCTCAAATTCAATACTCAATCCAACATAACGAAACCTCAAAGAGCAAGACTCAATTCATCACAAGAAGGTAGAGGGTGAGAAACACCATATGATTCAACTATAGTAACAAAGATCGCGGTACATCAAGATCATGCCAAATCAAGGACATGAGAGAGAGAGAGAGAGAGATCAAACACATAGCTACTGGTACATACCCTCAGCCCCGAGGGTGAACTAATCCATCCTCATCATGGAGACCACCGGGATGATGAAGATGGCCTTCGGTGATGGTTTCCCTCTCCAACAGGGTGCCAGAATGGCCTCCCGATTGGTTTTTCATGGCTACAGAGGCTTGCGGTGGCGGAACGTCCGATCTAGGGTTCTTTTCGGAGGTTTCTATATTTGTAAGAATTGTTGGCGTTGGAAACAAGTCAGGGGGGTTCCCGAGGAGTCCACATGCCAGGGGCGCCCCTACCCCCTAGGGTGCGCCTTGGGGACTCGTGGGATCCTCGAGACTATTTTGGTCCAGCTCCGGTGCTTCGGAGGTCTCTTTTGGTCCATAAAAACCACCGTAAATTTTCAGCCCATTCTGAGAACTTTTATTTCTGCATAAAAAACTACACCATGGTAGTTCTGTTAAAAATAGCGTTAGTCCGGTTTAGTTCTAATAAAATCATACCAAAACCATATAAAATTGTTGTAAACATGGCATGAATACTTCATAAAGTATAGATACGTTGGATATGTATCAGGAGTCCATCAGCAAATGCCTCTGAAGAAGTCTGTGGAGCTGGAGGAGATGACACTGGAGGAACAACTGTGGCAGTGGCTACCAGTGCTGAAGTGGTAGTCCTAGAGTCTCTGGCAACTGGCACGGCTAATGATCTTTGTGCCCTTGGCACTCTCTGGAATGTATCTGTTGTGGGTCTACATCACGATCCTCAGCATCATCCCATAGCTGCTCCACAACTATCTAAAACTTAGTGCCCTTCGCATCTAGGTCATGGAACTTAGTCTCAATAATCCTCTCAAGACTTTCCTGATTTTGAGACAAGGTGGCCAAGCTCTTCTCAATTCTCACGGTGTCCTCAAGCAGATAACTGAGTTGGTATTTCTTGGTCTTGTGATTCGCATCTTAAGCATCTGGGGCACTTGCTACCTTTGCTGCTTTTGCAGCCTTTGCTTTCTCCATCTTCTCCTGGGCTTCTGCACAAGTAGGATGTGAAGCATCCATGACAACCTTGTTGTCCTCAAAGTCTGGCCTCGGGGGAATATGCTCTTTGTCTAGTAGATATGTCCCAGTTCCCATCTTGGAGTTGATCAAAGTCTGAATGTGTGGGGCATATCCACAGGACCTCTTCTGGTCTGCAGTTGTTCTCTTCACTATTTCAACGATCAAGCTCATGACCTTGAATTTTTGAGGAACATCAAACAAGTGAAGTAGATTGATGGAGTGACCACGAATCATCCTATGATCTCTAGACTTGGGAAATAGAGTGTGCCTCAATATGGTGTTCATGGTGGTCAAGCCATCAAGCAGATAGTATATAGAACCAAACTTGTGAGTGTCCAGAGCTGGATCAGGGATTGGCTTGTACATGTTAGCCATGGAGTTGTGATCCTTCCTAGGCTTACTGTATACATCAAGATCATCCTCTTCTTCCTTGGGGGCATTGATCAACTTGGCCCATTCAGAGATTGTAGACTGATATCTGGCTCCTTCTGTCATCCACACTATCTTACCATCGGGGTAGAAGTGAGCTGTTAACTAGAACTATATTATCATTTCATCATTCCACTTTGTCAATTTCTGACCAACAAATTTTTCGACACCATTCATCCTGAAGCTCTCATGCACATGAGGAAAGTAATCTTCATTAGAGTCAATGTATTTCCAATCTACCCACTTCATGTCACATACTATGGGTTTCTTGTCCAATAGGACAGTGTCATAGTAGTCCGACTATTCTTTGATGTGAAAGTGATAGTCCACAACTGTCCTTCTCCTAGTGGCATAAGGATAAGTCTTCCTCCATTGTCTTAGACCTGCATCCTTTCTCAACTTCATGTTCTCTGCCACAGGATGATCATCATTTTGATCTAGGATCTTGGTTTTGAGTTTCCTGAGCACTAGTGGCTCTTCATCTTGAACTTCAAGCACTGGGGCCTTATTCTTCTCTGCAGCAGAGATGTTCCTTGCTGATCTCTATGGAGCAGTTGACTTGGGGGCTTGAGCTGGAGCTGAAGGCTTGGGTGTAGACTTAGGCTTAAAAGGAGTAGCCCCAGTCTTGATGGCATCCCCCATCAGCTTCTATGTCTGGCAGGAGGTGCAGCAGACACTTCCTCCTCCTCTTCTCCTTCCTCATCCATCATTATTGATGGTCTAATCACTTTGGCAATGGTATTCCTAACTCTTTCTTTCCTCTTCTTTCCACCAGCAGCATCTTCTTCCTCTCTGGGCTCAAGTGTAAACTGCATGGTTTCTTGAGTTGAGGCTCTGGCCTTAGACATTGGAGTCCTCTTTGCAGGTTCCTTCTTGGAAAGGCATGGCTTTATGGCAGCAAAAGTAGCATACTCTTTCTTGAGCACTTTCTTATTGGAGGTCACTTCCTCCTCCATCACAAAATCTTCATCTTCAGATCCAGATGTCCTATTCTTACTTTGCCTAGTAGCTTCCTTAGGCAAGTTGTTGGGAGTGCTCCTACTCCCTTCATCATAGCTACCTAAGGGACTGGTGCCCTCATTGTGATTGACCTACTCTTCAGACTTGTTCTGACTGTCACTGGCCTCTGACATAGCTGCAGCTGACCCTGTGAATAGTTGGGTGTGGATAGAGTAGATGAGAATCACAAAGTATAGCTTATTTTGCAAAAAAATGAGACAAAAACTTAACTTTAGTTTTCTGCAGAAAGCATTTCGAAGCTACCGATTTGACAAACTCGGTGACGCTGAAGCACTAATAGAGTCTAAACATGCAGTTTCGCTTAGACCATAATGTAGTTCAGTGACACCGAGATGCTAGGGTTTCACAGAGAAAGTGATTTCGGTCTCACCGATTAGTACACTTCGGTCAGACCAAGTTGTACTTTGTGCAATGGCCAGGGCCAATCGGTGTGAGCGAAATCCTCAGATCTATCGGTCCGAGATGGGTTCAGCGGAAACCTAACCCTAAGTTTTTGCACCAAATCTATTCTAAGGAATTTGTTTGCTGGATATATTGATCTCATACGTGGGAAGAACAAAGGCATTATATTTTGTGCAAGAATCAGAGCAATGGAAAGCACAAAGGGTCAAATCCATACCCTAACTTGGTGACGGATTGCTACGGCCACAACGGTGGTGAAGATTCCCGTTGACGGTGGTGGAAACCAGCGGTAGAGGGTCACTGGTGAAGACGGTGATGATCTAGAGACCAAGGGGGTGGCAGTACTGGGGCGCGAGCTCGTGCGGTTTGAAGTGATTTTCAACTGTACGGGTACGCGAGGTATATATACCTAGGCGGTGTCGGTGGCGCCAAGTGGAACATCTCGATGGCATCGAGATGCAAAACTTAGATCAACTTACTGATCTCGGTGAGACCGAGTTGGATAGGTCGGTCTGACCGAAAACCATTAAGAGGTTTTGGAAGTTAAGCCCTTGACGGATCGGTGACTCCGCGTGCTCCTCACCCGGAGGGTCCAAAAGTGACTTGTTCAAACTTTGTGATGTAGCATGAATAGAGTATGAGAAGAGAAAAAACATAGATAGCTAGAGGAAGTACTTAGGCATTCTTGTCCATCCATTTGGCAAAAGAAAACCAAACAATCAAAACAACAAATGGATGTCCTCGAACGGAGAAAATTATGCAACCAACATGCTCACACAATAGGATAGAAAATAAAACATTTGGCAAAGCATGCACATACAGTCTAGCATCTATCTAGCAATTGGTGATGACTAGGTCATCTGTGTAGGAGTATATTGACTGAGGATTAAAATGAGAACATTTGATTGTAGGTCATACTCATCGTTTAAGCACAAGTGGGGTTACCACTTGTACATAAAGCATTGTTGTGTTCACAACATTAGAGTTTATTTAGCTCAATTCTTAGAGTAAAGCTCCCCCTAGATGTGATATCCCCCCTAAGAGGGATGAACTAACCTTGGGTTTTGTCGATGATGACTTCATATAGATGTTGAAGATGTGGATGCTCAATGTTGATGTAGATCATTTGGAGCAATCCATTGGAGTGTTTTGCACTTTCAATACCTACATGGGTTAGTCCCACAAGGAACATACAAGCATATCCATAGATATAGAGCGAAACACACTTATGATGTTGTCCATGAAAGCATTAGGTTACCTTGTCCCTTGTCTTACCAATAAGAGGGTTTGTGACTACATGAACTAGTGCAAGATGTGAAAGTTGATTGCACTTGTCCTTGCCAAAATGAATGTGAGTGCAGTATGTTGGCGGAGTCACCCTCAAGAACACTCTAGTTCTTCTTTGGGATCCACATCAACTTGATGGGAATCCTTGGAGTTGTAGCCATACTTGACGAAGTAGAATTGGGCATAGTCTTGGGAACCCACTTGACCATGGCCTTAGGAGCTTCTTCAAATGAATCAAACTCTTCTTGAAGCTTGTCCTTACCTTTTAGCTTGTGGTCTTGTGGTGAAATATCATCTTGAGCTTGTGTTACCTTGAAAGAAGTGGGGTCATACTTCTCTTGTTGAGCAACAAACTTTGTCTTGGGATATTGATCTTCTTCCCACTCAACTCCATTGGCATTAAACTTTCATTCAAAACCAACACCTTGATTCTTCCGATGCCTTCCTTGCTTGTGTACAATTTCCTCAAATTGCTTACTTCCGGCAAGGCTCTTCTAAACGCCTTTCTCTATAATTCCCTTCAATGAGCTATTTTCTTGCTCAAGTGTAACTTGGCTAAGAGAATCATTAGTGGAATCAAGAAAACTACTAGAAGCAACAATATTAGATTTAACATGATTATTGTTACTACTAGAGGAAGAATCTTTCTTGTTCTTATTGCTAGATTTTACTTGTGGCATGTAAGTATACAAGCGGAGACGTTTGGCAAGATAAGAAGAGCTCTTCTTTCGAAGATCATCATTGATAGCTTTTAGGAACTCATGCTCTTGCTCTAAATTTAGCTTCTCGAAGTGTAGCTTCTCGTAAGTTCATTTGACCTTTCTATGATCGTCTAGAGTTGTATCATGAGCTAACTTAAGAGTGTTTAGTTATTTAGTTGGACACTCAATCTCCTTATCATTGTCACTCGTTTCATCTTGATTAGCATGAATATTAGCTATTTCATCATAGTTTTCATCACTAGTGTTGTCAACAAGTAAATTATCATCACCTAGCAAATCATCTTCGTCACTATTGAAATCAACATACTCTAGGTGAGATACCTTAGGGCCTTTAGCCATGAAGTATCTTCCAATTCCTTCATTTAGTGAGTCAAATATGTTGTTGGAGTTGGATGACACAAGTGCAAGTCTGGCAACACCTTCATCTTGAGTATATTCGGAGTCGGAGTGATAGCTTCTCTTGGAGTAATTGTCGGAGTTGGAGTCAGAACCGGCTACCCATTCACCAACGTGAGTTTGATGTCTTCGTCTTGTGTAGCTCATTGATGACGTGTCTTTCCTTTCCGAATCCTAGCTTCTACCGGAGGGTCTTCATTCATAACGATCATCTCTACTCCTTCTCTCTCTAGGTGGTGATTCATCTCTTTTACTCCTCCTTTTTCTTGAATCTTCTCTTTTCTTATAGGGAGCCATACACTCATTGGAGTAGTGTCCGGGCCTTCCACAATTGTAGCAATTACGATCGCGACTAGAAGATCTTTTGTCATTGTAGGACCTTGACTTGGAGCTTCTCTCTTTGCTTCTATTCTTGTAGAACTTGTTGAAGTTCTTCACCATTAAGTTCAATTCTTCATTGAAGGCTTGTTTCTCACTTGATGTTGTAGGAGCATCACTTGAAGCTTTGTAATCACCAGTAGACTTGTTGTGGAGCTCTTCCTTATCCTTGAGTGACATCTCATGAGCAACGATTCTACCAACAACTTTGGTGGGCTTGAGATATTTGTAATTGGGCATCATTTGGATCAAGGTACACACGGTATCATATTTTCCATCCAAAGACCTTAGGATATTCTTGATGATGAATTTGTCGGTCATCTCTTCGCTTCCTAAGCCGGCAATCTCATTTGTGATGAGAGCAAGCCTAGAGTACATCTCAGCAATTCCTTCACCATCCTTCATCTTGAACTTGTCAAGTTGACTTTGAAGCACATCCTTCATCATGAACCAAAGTATCCCAAATTTCCTTTGCATTCTCAGGGCGGCTAATTTTGTTGAATTCTTTGGGGCACAATCCATTGAAAAGAATATCGAAATCTTGAGCATTGTATTGCAACATCTTCATTTCTTCGCTGTCAATTCACGATCCAGTTCTTTTCCATCCTCGAAGAAATCACCTTGCAAGCCAACACGCACAATAGCCCAAACGGCGGGGTTATGACAAAGAATATGTATTTTCATCTTATGCTTCCAACTATCAAAATTAGTACCATCAAAATAAGGACCTCTACGTTGGTAATTTCCCTCACTAGATGCCAAACTCTCCTAGGTTGTGAAACCAAGGCTATGATCACCAAAGCTATGGAAATCAAGGAAAATGGAGACCAATGCTCTGATAGCAGTTGCAGGATCGAAAGTAGGTCTAGAGGGGGTGATTACATTACTTGACCAAATAAAATCTAACCTTCTACCAATTTTAGTTGTGGGAAGATTTTAGAAAATAGCACAAGTCAAGCAATCAACCTACACATGCAATTCTAAGAGCATAGCAGCAGAAAGCAAAACATTGCATATGAATTAAAGGGAAGTGTAGGAGTTATTGGCGACGGGTACCCAGAAGACGGCAAGACAATAATTCAAGATATCGGCGATAGCAAAGCCCCTCAGTCTGGCTGCCCGGCCGCTCCTGCCGGCTCCACGGCCCACTACCTGGCCGGCCGCCGGCTGTCGACTGCGCCAACCAGCCGGTTGCCGGCTGCAGCTCGACCCAACACCGACAAGACCCCGATGGGACGGCCGTACCGCAAGGTCATCTACAGTGTACCATGTCCCCTGGGCATTGACTTATAAAATGCCCTAGGGGACAAGCATGACATGCACCATGCCACTAGCTAGCTAGCTACCATGCCTACATAGCTTGGTTTGTAAGCTACCCAAGGTAGCTTACAACCAACGCCACCACCACCCATGCCAACTCCTATATATAGGCACACATCCATCCATCTAGGGAGATGGACAAGGCACTCACGCCACACCCATTCGACCATACTCGGCCACAAGAGAATGCCATGCACATGCATATACGAGATCATATGCACTTTTCACTAATCTCAGATACAGCTCCAGGAGCACTTTGTACTGCCCGATGTACATCCCAGATATATACTCAGACATGCAGGAGTAGGGGTATTATCTCTCCCGAGAGCCCTGAATCTAGGTAAACTTGCGCGTGCTACTCGCATACCCATCCCTGAATATTCCGGCAGCAGTCTTGCCCTCACACTAAGCCACCCTGTGGCATGTGTCGTCTTGCACCCCCCGTGAGAATACCACGACAGTTGGCGCCCACCGTGGGACGGTACTATGCTACCGCGCTGCTGCTGGTTTCGCACTCCGGGTGGGACCATCTTCGTCATCTCCGTCGTGACGTCGCCGTCATCTCATCCGGTAGTGCTCGGGGGCCCGACATCAACACGCCCCCGGAGTGGCCTCGAGGGGCGGCGCGTCCTCGCCGTCGGCCTCGCCATCTTCATCATCACTGCGACGTCGCCACCTCTCCGGCGCCGGTCAAGGGCTCGACATCAGCACACCCTCGGCGCGTCCATCCTGGGTGGTGCGACTTCGTCACCATCATTGCAACGCGGCAGTCCGTCCGCGCACATGCCGCGCGCGGGCTCGCTTCGGTCGGCCGTGTCCATCCACGCGTCGTTCGTGTCTGCTCCCCTCCACGTTGCGCCTTGCCTTTGGCCGGAAGGCGCGTTCGCTCCTCCATATATTATCCACACTAGCTGTCTAGATGCAAGTCAACTATTGGCAAACCATTAGCCAACCATGGTCAGATATAACCCATACACTAGCCAGACTCTAGTCATACATCTCCCAGATGCAAGCCATACATGCATGTAAGCAATGCGTACATTACTCGCCTTGCATCGCGGTTCTGCTGCTCCACTGCACCGCGCCGTCCGCTGCAGGAATCCCAAGCGCGATCGCTGTTTAGTGCCTGCGTCCTCCTTCCCCTCCATGTATGCGCGCACCGGGTATCCCGCCGCCTGGGTTCGCCTCTGCTCCATTCCACGAGCATGCATGCGCGCGCTGCTGTCCAGCTCATAACCGCCCGCCGCATTGGCCCTCTGCCCCGCTCGGCCCTAGCGTGCGCGCAGCCGCTTGCCGCGCTGGCCCTCCGCTCCGCTGTGCCATCCCAGCGCGCCTCTCCCTTTGCAGCTCCTGGCCGGCTCGCCCAGCCGCCTACCATCCAACTCGCCGCGCGCCTCCCGCAAGCCAGGCTCGGCCTCTCGAGCCGTCTCCGCTAGCGGGCCAGATTGCCGTTCGCCGGCTCCTGCGTCAGCCTGCCGGCCGCGTGCTGCCTCCCCGCGCCGGGTGCTCCTGGCCAGGACGCGCTGACGCTCCCGAGCTGACCGGCTCTCGGCTCCGCCCCCATGGCCTCCGTGCGACCCAGCCGGCCTCCTCCACGACGCTGCGCCCCTCACCGCCGCGACCGGGTCCGTGCCGGCTCGGCCGAACGTCCCCGCCTGGACCGCCTCCACGCCGGGTTCCCTCCGCCCGCGGCCGGCGCTGGCCGCTCCCCTCGCTCACTCCCGCACCTCGTCGGTCCGCCTCCGCGTGCCACCCCAGGCCGGCTCCCGCGCCTGCCTGCTGGCTCCGTGCCGGCTCCCAGCTCGGCCTGCCGGCTGCGCCACCCGGCCGCCTGCCCGCATCCCGGACGCCGACTCCCGCGCTACGCTCCACTCCGCCTTGCCCCGCTAGCTGTTAGACTGTATTTACACGTTGTATACCACCTCATTATATATATATGTGATAGGCCACCCCTAGAGGGTTGTGCCGGTTCCCCCCAAAGCCTATTGTCTTACATGGTATCAGAACCCCTCACGCTGGCCTCCATTGGACAGCCCCTCACCGACTCCGAGTTCAACTCGTTTATTGTCAATGGTCTTGATGAGGAGTATGACGCCCTAGTCGAGATCATCAATGAGAGGGGCAACTCCAGCCCATGCCAGCACACGAGGTCTTTTCACGCCTCCTGCTTACTGAGCAACGAGTCGAGACGCGCCGATCCAGGGGCAACGGCGCCCTCTCGGCAAACGCCGCCACCAAGGGTGGTCGCTCCTCTGCTTCATCCAGGGCTCCTTCGGGGCAGTCACCACCACCCGCCTCGGCCCCTCCTCCTACTGCAATGCTACCAGGGGCTGGCGGTCCACGTGTGTGCCAGCTTTGTGGTCGCGATGGGCACTGGGCTTCGAAGTGTCACAAGCGCTTCCAGCGGGGTTTTCTTGGTCTTGGCAATGACGCGAAGGATACACGCAACTTCGCTCGTCAGGTCGCCATGGCTGATCGTCCGCCGCCGCAGAAGCCACAGGGACACACTCAGTCCTACTCCATTGATCCCCACTGGTACATGGACTCTGGGGCGACAGAGCACCTGACCAGTGAGATGTGGAAGCTTCACACTCGTGAACCCTACCATGGCTCCGACAAGATCCACACCGCCAATGGAGCAGGTATGCACATCTCTCATATTGGTCAAGCATCACTTCTCACTAGACATGCCAATAGGAGTCTTCAACTTCGCAATGTTCTTCGAGTTCCATCTGTGACACGTAATCTTCTTTCAGTTCCTAAACTCACTCGTGATAATAATGTGCTTTGTGAATTTCATCCTTTTGATCTTTTTATTAAGGATCGGGGCACGAGGGACATTCTTCTTAGTGGGCGGCTCTGCCAAGGTCTCTATCGTCTGGAGCATCCTGGCGTCGCTCGCGTCTTCAGTGGAGTTCGGGTATCTCCGTCACAGTGGCATGCTCGTCTTGGTCACCCGGCCACACCTATTGTCCGGCATGTTTTGCGTCGTCATGAGCTTCCTAGTGTGTCTAGTAATAAAGATGTAGCAGTGTGTGATGCTTGTCAGCAGGGGAAGAGTCATCAACTTCCTTTTTCGGAGTCCAGTCGTGAGGTGAAACATCCTTTAGAACTTGTGTTTTCAGATGTATGGGGTCCTGCTCAGACTTCTGTTAGTGGTCATAATTATTATATCAGTTTTGTTGATGCTTACAGCCGCTTCACCTGGCTTTATCTTATCAAACGTAAATCTGATGTGTTTGACATTTTTGTTCAGTTCCAAAAACATGTTGAACGTCTTCTCAAGCACAAAATTGTTCATGTTCAGTCGGACTGGGGTGGCGAGTATCGCAACCTCAACTCCTTCTTTCAGTCACTTGGGATCACTCACCGTTTAGCATGTCCACATACACATCAGCAGAATGGTTCAGTAGAACGTAAGCATCGTCACATTGTTGAAGCTGGTCTGACTCTTTTGGCCCATGCATCTGTTCCGTTTCGTTTTTGGAGTGATGCTTTCACCACTGCATGTTTTCTCATCAATCGTACTCCTACTCGTGTTTTGAATATGAAGACTCCCATTGAAGTTCTCCTTAATGAACAACCGGACTACACCTTTCTCAAGGTGTTTGGGTGTGCTTGCTGGCCCCATCTTCGTCCATATAACAAGCGTAAGCTCGAGTTTCGTTCCAAGAAGTGTGTTTTTCTTGGTTATAGCTCTCTTCATAAAGGGTACAAATGTCTTCATGTTCCCACTAATCGTGTCTACATCTCTCGGGATGTTGTGTTTGATGAGCATGTTTTTCCCTTTGCCAAACTCCCTGTGTCCACTACCGAGCCACCGGTCATGCATTCATCCTCTGTTGCTTCTGACCAATTTGATGATGTTGCATATTCTCCTCTATTGTTGCCTAACCATGGTGCAGGCACTGGTCGTGGGGCTCGTTTGGAGATTCTGGAAGCGCCATCTTCCTCTTCGTCGCCATCGCCTTCATCCTCGGCACCTTCTGTTGTGCATGAGGAGCACATGGCGCCCCTGCATGGCCTCGGTTTCCGTGCTCATGCACGGCCGATCGACGTCCTGGCCCGATCGCCTCTGGCTTCTGGGCTGCCTTCGCCATCGTCGCGCCCTGCAACCCCGCCGACTGGGCCGGCCTCCTCGGTCCCCATCTCGCCCAGGGCGTCGGGGCAGTCATCACCAGGCCTGGCCTCGCCCGCCCCTGCCTCGCCCAGCGTGTATGGGCCCTTCTCACCAGGGCCGGCCTCGCCTGCTCTCGCCTCGCCAAGGCCGTCTGGGCTGGTGTCACCGGAGTTGGCCTCGCCCACCCTCGGTTCGCCCATGGCCTCTGAGCCCCTGTCGTCGGACCAGTCTTCGCCATGCAGCCCAGAGTCGTCTGTCCCGAGCTCGCCTGAGGTGATTCCTGCATCTCCGGCGACCGTCACGTCTCCGTCACCTTCGCCTCCGCCGGCTCCTGCTGCTGCTCTACGTCCACATACGCGCAGTCGGACTGGCATTTTTCAGCCTAAGCAACGTCACGATGGCACAGTTGCTTGGTTAGCGGCGTGCATGTCTGCTGCTCTCGCAGATCCATCCTCTGAGCCACGCACGTATCAAGCTGCTATGCGCATTCCTCATTGGAGAGAGGCCATGGAGCAGGAGTATCAAGCGCTTCTTCGCAATCAGACATGGACTCTTGTTCCTCCACAATCACGGGTAAATGTCATTGATTCCAAATGGGTTTTCAAAGTGAAGAGGCATTCTGATGGGTCCATTGAGCGCTATAAGGCTCGTCTGGTTGCTCGTGGTTTTCGACAGCGTTTTGGACTTGACTATGAAGACACCTTCAGTCCAGTGGTCAAGCCTACTACCATCAGACTTCTTCTCTCTCTGGATGTTACTCGAGGTTGGTTTCTTCGTCAGCTTGATGTTCAAAATGCTTTTCTTCATGGTGTCTTGGCGGAGGAGGTTTACATGCCCCAGCCTCCGGGTTTCTCTGATCCGGATCGCCCTGATCATCTCTGTCGTCTGTCCAAGGCAATTTATGGTCTGAAGCAGGCTCCTCGTGCTTGGCATGCTCGTCTTGCAATGGCTCTTCGTGCTCATGGTTTTGCATCATCAACTGCTGACTCCTCATTGTTTCTTCTTCAAAGGCCTGAGGTTACTATGTACTTGTTGGTCTATGTAGATGATATTATTTTGGTCAGCTCCTCTCAGTCGGCTGCTACTGCGCATGTTCGCTCACTTGGTGCTGATTTTGCGGTCAAGGACCTTGGGAAGCTTCATTACTTTCTTGGTGTGGAGGTTACTTCTCGTGCTGCTGGCCTTATTATGACGCAGAAGAAGTACTCTCTGGATTTGTTGCAGCGAGCTGGGATGCTTAAGTGCAAACCGACGACTACACCCATGTCTATCACTGATAAGCTCAATGCTGTTGATGGTGTGCTTCTTTCTTCTTCTGATGCGACCGAGTACCGGAGTATTGTTGGTGGGCTCCAGTACTTGACGATCACGCGACCAAACATTTCCTATGCTGTTAGCCGAGTCTGCCAGTATCTGCAGTCACCCCGTGACACTCATTGGTCTGCTATTAAGCGGATTTTGCGCTATATTCGTTTCACGGTGGCTCATGGTTTGCATATTCGGCCGTCTGACTCTGGTTGTCTTTCAGCATATTCTGATGCAGACTGGGCTGGCAATCCGGATGACAGGCGATCCACGGGGGGTTATGCTGTCTTCTTTGGCTCTAACCTGATTGCTTGGAGTGCTCGGAAACAGGCTACTGTCTCGCGTAGCAGTACTGAGGCTGAGTATAAGGCTGTGGCCAATGCCACATCAGAGATTATCTGGGTACAATCCTTACTTCAGGAGTTAAGTATACCCCAATCACAGCCTCCTGTTCTTTGGTGTGATAACATCGGTGCTACATACCTTTCTGCAAATCCGGTATTCCATGCCCGAACGAAACACATTGAAGTTGACTATCACTTTGTGCGTGAACGTGTCTCTCAGAAGCAACTACAAATCAAGTTTATTTCTTCCAAGGATCAACTTGCTGACATCTTCACCAAGCCATTGCCTTTGCCACAGTTTGAGACTTGCAGGCACAATCTTACCCTTCTAGATTCATTAGAAAGTGGCTAAGATTGAGGGAGGGTGTTAGACTGTATTTACACGTTGTATACCACCTCATTATATATATATGTGATAGGCCACCCCTAGAGGGTTGTGCCGGTTCCCCCCAAAGCCTATTGTCTTACACTAGCCAGCGTCCGCCCCGTCGGTCCTCCCCGCGGACAGGTGCTCCACGCCCGCCCGCCGGCGGCCGGATGCGCCGCCTCCCGTTGCCCGGCTTGCTACCCCAGCCCGCACTCGCCGGCCGCCTCCCGCTCCAACCGATCGATCCAGCCGGCTGCTCGAGAGAAGAAAAGAAAAAGAAGAGTCTGGCTGCTAGAAAAGTCAAGAGTCTGGCTGGAGGGTTGGCCAAAAAAAGAAAAAAAGAGAGAGAAGTCGGCTGGGACAGAGAGAAGAAAGAAAAACACATCCGGATGACCCGTCCGCCTGCTTCGCCACTTGGACGGTCAGTTGTGACCCGCACTGCCGGCTGTGCCAAGCTGGTTGTACTGCCTCCTGCTCCGACGACGCATCGAGCGGGTGCGCTGACGAGCCCCCACGAGGAAGAAGACAAAGTAGTTGCCGAGAGATCCGGCCCAGCTTCTCAGTAGTCGGCCCGAATCTCGGGGGCTACACCCAGCGGGTGTGCTGACGCGCTCCCGCGAAAAAGAAGAAGACAAAGTAGTTGTCGGGAGATCCGGCCCGACTACACAACAGTCGGCCCGAATCTCGGGGGCTACACCCAGCGGGTGCGCTCATGCGCCCCCGTGAAGAAGAAGACAAAGTAGTTGCCAGAAGATCCGGCCCGACTGCTCAGCAGTCGGCCCGAATCTCGGGGGCTACACCCGGTGGGTGCGCTGGCGTGCCCCCACGGAAGATTGCAAACAAGAGAAGAGTTTTGTCCGACTGCTAGCAGCCGACAGAAGAGAAAAAGAAGAAAAAGGGCGTTGCAAGACGCCTCGCCGCCTGGCGGGTCGAGGCTGACCGGCCAGGACCCCTCTTCGAGCACCCGGGGGCTCGAAGGCTACATCCAGCGGGTGCGCCGGCGCACTCTGCGAGCGCCGAGCCGTGCTGGCTGTCTTCGGCAAACTCCGCCTCGGCTACACAAAAACTAATGTGAGCTCCTCACCCGCATGTTTTTTGCACCACGCAAGTACGGATAACCCCGAGCGATTCTCGGGGGGCTATCTCCGCATTTCATTACAGTTGCATCACTGTTCGCCCCGGCGCCAGCCAGAGTTGGCCCGGGGACTGGCCGCTTGGCCTGAGATATTAGTTCTCGCAGACTGCTTAGTAGCGTGCGCGGTACCAAAGGCCCACTCTTAGTCACAGACCTCAGAGTGGCTGTTCGGCTAGCAAGAGTGAATGCTGGAGGCCACCCACGCGAAAAACGTCCGGGAAGAAAAACGGTTCGGGCGACCCGGTCATTTTCTTTACAAGTATCTACTCGGTTGAATCTGCTCCCAGACTCTGAGTACTGTACACTCCACTTCGCGGCTGTCCGGCAAGCAAGAGCACAAGCCAAAAAGTGGAGGGAACACGAAAAAGATTAAGGGGGCTCGGAGGAAACCGAGTTGGCACCCTCCGCATAAAACTTGCAATGCTAAAGCAAAGATTTGATATATTTGCATGGACTAACTTTGTATTTTTGCATGATCATTTCTGTGGGGAACCCCCCCCCCCTCGCTCGGAGGCTCGGAGACTACATTAACACCTGCCAAGGAACTTCCGTCCAACTTTTCCAAGTTGCCCGAAGGCTCGGGGGCTACTGTCAGAGTTATTGGCGACAAGTACCCCGAAGATGGCAAGACAATAATTCAAGACATCGGGTATAGAAAAGCGCCTCAGTCCAGTTGCCCGGCCGCTCCAGCCGGCTCCATGGCCCACTACCCGGCCGCTTGCCAGCTGCGCCAACCAGCCGGCTGCCGACTGTAGCTCGACCCGACACCGACAAGACCCCGACGGGACGGCCATACCGCAACGTCATCTAAAGTGTACCATGTCCCTTGGGCATTGACTTATAAAATGCCCTAGGGGACAAGCATGACATGCACCATGCCACTAGCTAGCTACCATGCCTACATAGCTTGGTTTGTAAGCTACCCAAGGTAGCTTGCAACCAACGCCACCACCACCCATGCCAACTCCTATATATAGGCACACATCCATCCATCCAGGGAGATGGACAAGGCACTCACGCCACACCCATTCGGCCACACTCGGCCACAAGAGCATGCCATGCACATGCATATATGAGATCATATGCACTTGGCACTGATCTCATATACAGCTCCAGGAGCACTTTGTACTGCCCAATGTACACCCCAGATATATACTCAGATATGTAGAGTAGGGGTATTATCTCTCCGGAGAGCCGTGAACCTGGGTAAACTAGCGTGTGCTACTCGCATACCCGTCCCTGGATATTCCGGCAGTAGTCTTGCCCTCACACTAAGCCACCCTGTGGCATCTGTCGTCTTGCACCCCCCGTGAGAATACCATGACAAGAAGGGTTTGGAGAGTGCAAATGCAATGATGACACGGAGATTTTTGGCATGGTTCCGATAGATGGTTCTATCATATATCCACGTTGATGGAGACTTCAACCCATGAAGGGTAACAGTTGCGCGAGTCCACGGAGGGCTCCACCCATGAAGGGTCCACGAAGAAGCAACCTTGTCTATCCCACAATGGCAATCACCCATGAAGGACTTGCCTCACTCGGGTACATCTTCACGAAGTAGGGGATCTCCTTGCCCTTACAAACTTCTTGGTTCAACTCCACAATCTTGTCGGAGGTTCCCAAGTGACACCTAACCAATCTAGCAGACACCCCTCTCCAAAAGGTAATAGATGTTGCGTTGATGATGAACTCCTTGCTCTTGTGCTTCAAATGATAGTCTCCCCAACATTCAACTCTCTCTCTCTCTCTCACACAGATTTGGATATGGTGGAAAGATGATTTGAATGGAAAGCAACTTGGGGAAGGCTAGAAATCAAGATTCTTGTGGTTGGATTGGAATATCTTGATCTCAACACATGAGTAGCTGGTTCTCTCTAAAAATGTAGGCTGGAAGTGTAGGCACGTTCTGATGGCTCTCTCACATATGGAGAAGGGGGTGGAGGGGTATATATATCCTCCACACAAAATCCAACCTTTACACACATTTGACCCAACTCGGTCGGACCTAATAGATGAACTCAGTGAGACGGATTAAGTTAAAAATGTGAACATTAGGAATCTCGGTGGGACCGACTGGAACAACTCAGTGGGACCGATGTGCTAGGGTTAGGGAAAACCTCATCTCGGTGAAGCCGATTGCTTGAACTCGGTGAAACTGATTTCAGCAAAGAGCAAACAGAGAGTTGGTCAAGGAAACTCGATGGGACCAATCACTCATTTCGGTGAGACCGAAATGTTACGGAAGGGAAATAGAGAGTTTGCAAGGCCATCTCGGTGAGACCGAGATCTGTATTGGTGTGACCGAGGTGTTAGGGTTTCTAGCAGTGGCTAGGTCAAATGAACTCGGTGGCACCGTTTAGAATATTTCGGGGGGGGGGGCAATTTGACATTGGGTTTTGGACATATTTGGAAATGAGAAAGTGGTTAAGGGCTTTGGAGAAATATCTCTAAGCATTTTCAGAAAGTAGACTATAAAGCAACACCTCATCCCATTTTGATATTATTGTCTTTCCTATGGACTCAATGTCATCTTGGATCACTAAAATATAAATGAAGAGTCTTGAGCTTTTGCCAATATGTGTCATTAGCATTTTGAGGGATCCACATCTCTAGTCCATGCCATGCCATTCATTGAACTTTCCTAAATATTAAACTTGAATGAATATTAGTTCAATGAGCTATATATTGTTATGAATTACCAAAAGCACCCGTGGATTAGTTGCACTTTCAGATAGCCATAGTGTTTCTTGTTATATATCTTGTTGTCACTTAGTTGTGTATCTTGCTTAGCAAAGTTGTTGGTGCACATAGGTGAGCCTAGTTGATTTAGGTTTTGTGCTTGACATATTAAGCGCTAGTTTTATTCCATATTTGTTCAAGCTTAACCCGTAACTATTTTAAAGCGCCTATTCAACCACCCCCTCTAGGCGACATCCATGATTTTTCAGTTGGTATTAGAGTCACATCTCTCTTTATTAGGCTTAACCACCTAGAGAGTCAAGATGTAGACTAGGGGATTAGGATTCGTTGACACTCTTAATTTCGATGTCACAAACTTTGATGTTTTGGTAATTTGCATGCTTAATCTCTTTAGGGTCATGGGCCCAAATTTAGAGCGAACTGTGGATGGGTTTTTCTCCTCCAAAGGATCCTCAAAACCTATATTTAGAGGATGAGAAAAACTCTTATCTCAATGCTCAAGCTTCTATAGTGCTTTTTGATGCTTTGAGCAATGTACTTATATTTCAACTCATGCCATTTCGGGATACTCATGAGTTGTGGACAAAGCTTCACAATAAATATGGTGTGTCCAAAATTTGTGGGAATGATTGTACTCCCTCCATCTCTGGTCATGTAGTTTTCTCAACTTCTTCTACTTCACCTAAATGTGGATTGCCACAAAGTAATGATATTGTGCGTAGTGTTGGTCATTGCAATGATGATGGTGGGATTATTGTTGATGATCCTTCATCACTATCTTATTGCAATGATCCTTCTTTGGACCTTAACACTTTGACCACTCTAGTTGTTTCACATGCTTGTGTTGATAGTCCTTGCATATCATGTAGAAATTGTTTGACTAAATCTCATGATGATATGCTTGCTATATCTTGTTGCCATGATAAAAATGCCTCTATTTTCTCGAGTTGTTGTGCTAACAATGTGGAGGAAAACCAACGGTGTATGGAACAAGGCTTGGTCTCGGATGGTGCATCAAGGGATCCTACATCATCATCTCTTGTTTCTCACTTTTTCCTTATGGATAAGGCTTCAAAGGTATCTCCTACTTTGAATCCCAATATATCTCTTGATGATGATGTTGATGATAATGATGAAGAAAATGATAAAGTTGCTTCCTTAAAAATTAAGGGGGAAATGATTTTTAAAGCTCTTCATAAGAACAAAATTGCTCGTTCCAACTTCATGGAAATCATGTATATTGCCATTAAGGGTAATAAATACATTGAGGAGTTGGAAGCTCATCTTGAGTAGCATGAGGTCACCACTGAGAAAATGGAAGGTCATGAGCGTGATTACACTAATGAGATTGTGGATCTTTCTCAAGCTCTTGAGGAAGGACAAGCCACCAAGGAATCTCTTGAGGAGACCTTTTGCTCTAGAATTAACTAAAATAAAGGAATCCCATGATAGAGCCCTTGAGGTGGCCAATGATTTCAAAACTAAAAATGATAAGCTTGAAGTTGCTCATGTTAAAATCCTTGAGGACTTTGAGCACCTCAAAAATGGTTCAAGGGTCATTAAGAGTGAGATCCTCGGACTAACCGAGTCTCATCCACAACTGAAAGTTTCATATTTAAAAGAGCTTGCTAGGTTGCCTTCTCCTCTTGTTGTTAATGATGATGCTTGTGCTAAAGGCTCAACTTGAGTTGCTATCTAGCCATTATGGGAAATTGGAAGAAAGCCATGTAAAGCTCACAGCTCTCATGATAATCTTCTAGTATCCCATAATGTGCTAAAGATAGCTCATGAGGATATGATTACTAAGGTAACAGATCCTCATGTGGATACTAGCACTACTTGAAGTCAAAATGCCATATTGCCATGTGCTAGTCCTTGTAATCCATCTACTCACAATGTTGCTACATCTTGTGATGAATTGCTTTCCTTGCCTTGTTGCTCTAACGATGAAGCTTATACTTCCTCTAGTACTTTTGTTGACATTAACCATGTAGAGTAAATCAAAGAGCTCAATGCCCAAGTCACTTCTTTGAACACTGGTATGGCGAGCTCCTATACAAATGGGTTTTAACCCCTTTCCGTGATGACATTTTGAATTGTCGCCTAGTGAGTGTGGGTGATAGGCGGGTCCCTCCCACACGACCCAGAAACCGTAGGGAATAGGCCCTCTGGTCACACATGCTGGGCAAAATGAGATCATGTCCGATGGGCGAGCGATCAAATACAATTATACATGCCCAATCGGTTCCGGACGTAAGTACATCCCACACAGTTAGTCCTAGACAAACATTTCCGTTCATATGTACATTCCACACAGTCAATCCAAGGAATACATTTCTGTTCGTATGTACATACCACACAGTCAATCCAAGAAATATGTTTCCGTTCGTATGTACATCCCACACAGTCAATCCAGGGAAAACCTTTTCGTTCCCACGTACATCACACAATTTTCCCCATTAGATCTTTTGTGATAGTGTTGCCATTGTAGACGGTATTAACCATTTTATCGTTTGCATTATTGAATGCATCACACACGGTGCATAGAAGCAACTATGTGGCATAGGCTATCCATCACACACACTTTTTATGTGGTAAACATTTGCGCAAGGTGGCCTAACACAAACAGTTTTCAAGAGGAAGTCGTGTGTGATTATTCATTGATCCGACACGTTTTCTTCCTAGAAACTATGTGCATTGTTTGAGGTCATCGCCCACGGTGTTTTTGCAATACCTGTTTGCAACCAATTAGCAGGCTAATTGGCCTATTGTTAGTAATCCATTTATTAATAAAATTGACATTTCATATTAAGCACACAATATATTTCATGTTCGTATTAAGGAAGCAAGATTTCATAATTGAAATACAGCAAAGTACAACATCAGATAACTTCAGCACTCAGTTACACCATATAGGCATATAGCTAGCTACCCCATTACACAACTGCACGAGCACCAAGTTTCACATGCAACATCTATAACCTTTCGAAATTAGCATCATAGACGGTACATAGACAGATGAATCTCATCTAGAAAACTGCTGAAGCGGAAGGCGAATATTGAGCCTTCATTGATATTGAAGGTCTTTGCAACTTTAGGTCGGTGCCTCTGGATGATTGACCGTCCATCCTTCATCCTCTTCAGGAAGACTTCAATACTAAACCGTGGGTGTTGTATGAATACATTCATCACCTCCTGACCACACAGATGGTTTGAGAGATCATCATCAGTGAATTGCTTTGGAAAGGCCTGAAAATAAGGATATGCATAAATATTTTCTCTAGATCTGAAATGGCGCAAAGGAATAAAAAAGACGAGGTATAATAGTTAGTACCATCATGTCGTGAACTGATGTCTTCTTCATTGTGCAGACAAAGATCTTGTTGTTTTTGTCGCTAATTTCTTTATCGTAACAATCTTTGTGAGTTTCTTGACTTGACTGATATTCATGGACAACTCATTTCCCCATATACAAAAAGGGTCGAACAGTGGGTCAAAACATTTGACAGCAGGACCTACATGTGCAAGACCAAATTGTTAAAAACCTAAATATTAGAATGGTTCTTGCAATTGCACAGTAATGTGCTATTAGACAAAGGACCATGCATGTGCAAACCTCGATTGTAAACCTTGGTGCTTCCCATTGTTTCCCTACAACACATATAAGGTAGTTAGTGATCAGGTTAAGTGATGGTTGGCATGCTATCAGTAAAATATCTTGATGAAAGATAAACACATTGCAGATTCATCGGATTAATTATAGCCACATGGAAAAGCCATTTATCCAAACCAAGCATGATTAAGAACTAGGAAATATAGCAATTTTATATGTTTCTCATGTATTAAGTGTAGCCAAATTCGATTTATTCCTCGCATGCATAACAATTCAAATTTGTACCCACAATAATTGGACATCACATTGCAGAATTGAACCAAGCAGTTAACTAAACACCATGACAAATGAACCAAACATTAACTGAGCACCACTTGCACAATAAAACATACTCCTAATAGAAGATCAGATAGTTAACCAAACCAAGCATGCTTAACAACTTGGAAATATAAAGATTGTATTTGTTTCTCATGTATTTAGTACAACCAAATTCAATTTATTTCTCACATGGTAGAAAATAGCAAAATGCATCCACAACAATTGAACATCGCATTGCAGAATTGAACCAAACAATTAACTAAACACCACAACAAATGAACCAATCATTAACTGAGCACCACATTGCACAATATATAACATACTAGAAGATCAGATAGTTAACCAAACCAAGCATGCTTGACAACCTGGAAATATAGCAATTGTATTTGTTTCTCATGTATTTTGTAGGACAAATCCGATTTATTTCTCACATGGAAGACAATACAAAATTGCACCCAGAAGAATTGAACATCACATTGCAGAATTGAACCAAACAGTTAATAGAACACGACAACAAATTAACCAACCAGTTAATAAGTGAGCACCACATTGCACGATATATAGAACATATACACTAGAGGAATAGATTCCATGGTAAACGTAGATAGGAAAATTCACTAGAATTTGTTAAGGAAAGGCAGGAGCAGCACATGCAACAGGTAAACCCAGCATGCTTAACTGGCGTAGCTAGCTAACTGAACATAGGTCCTTACAGTGAGCTAATTAGACAAGAAACTCCTCATCGTTGGAGATATCGATGATGATTGGCTCCTTGGACATGGAAGAGGGCGAGGCCTCCACATCGTGGGTGCCCTCCTCGTAGTGGTGAGTTGCCTAAGCCACTCCGGGCACCAACCCGCTGGCTCTCGAGTTGAGGTAAGCACGGGTACGCTGAGAAAGAACCTCGTAGTCTTCGTCGAAGGCACCGACGGTGGCCTCGAGAAAACGCCACGCACTGTCGTTTAAAGTAGCCAACCGCGTTGCGGCATCAGCGCACGAGGCGTCGATGGTGAGGTGCTCCTCCAAGATATGGGGGTCGGCATGAATGGCAGGCATCGCGATCTCATCCGCGCGTGCGGCCCTGATATGCTTCTCCGCTGTTAAATGCTCCTTGAGCTCCTAGCTATAATGCATGAACCATGGCTTAGGGTGGCGCTTATTTGGGGTAGGGGTCGGTGATTTGGGTGGAAGGTGTCACACCAGTGGTCGGGGCCTGTGGGATGTAGAAGGAGGAGGAGGATGGGGGCCGGTTGTGGATTACCTGCCTAGATCGAATGAGGCCGAGCAGCGTGAAGCAGGGTCTCCGGCGAGGAGGTGGCGCTGCAAGCAAGGAGTGAAGATTTTGACTTGGAAAGGAAGGCAGAAACAGGGGAAATGTGGCTTTTGGTAAGGGGGAGGGGTGGGGAAGTAGATATTTCTGCGGAAGCCAATTTTTTTGGCTCTGTGGAGCGAAAAAACTAGCGCGCAAAGTGTCATCGGTCCCTTATTCAGCACTGTGTACGATATGTGAACATCACAAACGATTCATATAGCTTACCCCGTGTGTGATGAGTTTGAACGTGCAAATTTAGGTCTGAATTTCCCTGGTTACAGTGGTTATCCATGTCATTGCATAATTTTGGTACGTAAAGGAGCCTATGGCACACCCACACTTCTTAATCGAGCAGGTTTAGCATTTAAACAGAGCTAGCCGACCTAAACATTACTCTAACAAATTAAAGATCGGCGCTCTTAATTAAACAAGGAGTACTACTCCGGCTGGTGCAGACTAAGGCATAGCCTAGTGGTGTGAAGGGGCTGATGCCTTCCCACCCACCTAGGTTCAAGGCATGGTACTTGCAATTTGGGTTTGTTGCACCAATTATACTGTAGGGGGTTCCCTTACAGTCTTTCTGTCAAAAAAACTACTCCGGCTGGCGCTCGTCGATCTCCACCACCTCCTCCATGTCCAGCTCACGCCTCATGATCCTCTGGGGAAGGCGCTGCATGCCATCCATCGCACCATACTCGGCAAGCATCTCACCATCCGCATCTGCCATCTCTTTGGAAAAGGCCTCCATGAGCTGGGTGTGGGAAGCCGTGATCTGGGCTTGGACGGGCACCTTCGTGACAAGGTGTGCCGCAAAGGAATGGACGGCTGCTCGAACGACCTCGGCGATTGCCAACTCTTCGGCTGTGGGTTGCTGACCGTTCTCGGAGAAGCTTCATTCGATTTGTGTGATGACCGCCAGGAGGTGGGCGTGGGCGGCCTCGACATGGTCGTGGACGGCCTCCATCAGAGCTAAGGCTGCCACTACGAAACGAACAGCTGTTGTGTCGCTCTCGCCAGTTGCTATCCCCGAGGCAGATGTTGCTGCCACCACCTCAGAAGCAACAACGGCCGTTTGGGCTGCCTTGGCTGCCCAGTTGCAAATTTTGGCCGTGCTCACACAACTTGTTATCATGCGCATGGCGGCTTGATACATCTCCAATGTATCTATAATTTTTGATTGTTCCATGCTATTATATTATCTGTTTTGGATGTTTTATATGCATTAATATGCTATTTTATATTATTTTTGGGACTAACCTATTAACCTAGAGCCCAGTGCCAGTTTCTGTTTTTTTTCGTGTTTTTGAGTTTTACAGAAAAGGAACACCAAACGGAGTCCAAATGAGCTGAAACTTTACACCGACTTTTTATGGACCAGAAGAAGCCCACGGAGTATCAGAGATGGACTAGAAGAGCCACGAGGCATCCACAAGGGTGGAGAGCGCCACCCTAGGGCATGCCCCCTGCCTTGTCGTCGCCTCGTGGACCCCCCCCCCTAATTTGTTCGTGACGCCAAAAATTCCTATAAATAGATAAAAACCCAGAAAGAAACCTAGATCGGGAGTTCCGCCGTGGCAAGCCTCTGTAGCGACGAAAACCAATCGGGAGCCCGTTCCGGCACCCTGCAAGAGGGGGAAACCATCATCGGAGGCCATCTTCATCATCTCGCGGCTCTCCAAGACGAGGAGGGAGTAGTTCACCCTCGGGGCTAAGGGTATGTACCAGTAGCTATGTGTTTGATCTCTCTCTCTCTCTCTCTCTCTCTCTCTCTCTCTCTCTCTCTCTCTCTCGTGTTCTTGATTTGGCATGATCTTGATGTACCGCGAGCTTTGTTATTATAGTTGGATCATATGGTGTTTCTCCCCCTCTATCTTCTTGTGATGAATTAAGTTTTACCTTTGAGGTTTCATTATTATCGGATTGAATACTATTATGGATTTGAGAACACCTAATGTATGTCTTGCATGGGATACCCATGGTGACAATCAGGTGTTCTATTGATTCACTTGATGTATGTTTTGGCACTCAACTCACAGATTCCCGAGGTGACATTGGGGTAACCTATGCATAGGGGTTGGTGCACATTTTCGTCCTTGTTTCTCCGGTAGGAATCTAGGGGCACTCTTTGAAGTTCTTTGTGTTGGATTGAATATTATGAATCTGAAGTTGTTTGATGCATATCGTATAATTGCCCCACGGATACTTGTGGTGACATTGGAGTATCTAGGTGACATTAGGGTAGATTTATGTGTGTCATATGATGTTATTTTACTACGAACTCTAGGGTTGTTTGTGACACTTATAGGAATAGCTCAATGGATTGATCAGAAAGAATAACTTTGAGGTGGTTTCGTACACTACAAGCAATTTCATCGCATGTTCTCCGCGATAGAAACTTTGGAGTGACTCTTTGTTGCACATTGAGGGATTGCCATATGATCTAATTATGTTATCATTGTTGAGAGAACTTGCACTAGTGAAAGTATGAACCTTAGGCCTTGATTTCAAGCATTGCAATACCGTTTTCGCTCACTTTTGCCACTTACTACCTTGCTGTTTTTATATTTTCAGATTACAAAAACCTATATCTACCATCCATATTACACTTGTATCACCATATCTTCGCTGAACTAGTGCACCTATAAAATTTACCATTGTATTGTGTGTGTTGGGGACACAAGAGACTCTTTGTTATTTGGTTGCAGGGTTGTTTCAGCGAGACCATGTTCATCCTACTCCTCCCATAGATTGACAAACCTTAGGTCATCCACTTGAGGGAAATTTGCTACTATCGTACAAAACTCTGCGCTTGGAGGCCCAACACGAGTCTACAAGAAGAAGGTTGCATATTAGACATCAAGCTCTTTTCTGGTGCCGTTGCCGGGGAGGTGAGTGCTTGAAGGTGATACGTCCATTTTGCATCATGTTTTCTTTCTATTATTTATACTGTTTTTATCTATAATAATGCTTTTTGGAGTAATTCTAATGCCTTTTCTCTCACAATTTCAAGGAACACACCAAGAGGGAGAATTCCGGCAGCTGGAAATCTGGACCTGGAAAAGCTACGTTAGGCCACCTATTCTACCGAACTCCAAATAAGTTGAAACTTCACGGAGATTTTTTATGGACTGTTTAAGAAATATTGGAGCCAATAAACTCCAGAGGGGGCCACCAGGTGGGCACAACCCACCTGGGCGCGCCAGGCGCGCCCTGGTGGGTTGTGGCCTCCTTGGCCCACCTCCGGTGCCCATATTTTGGTATATACGTCATCTTAACCTAGAAAAAAATAGGAGGAGTGTTGGGGAACGTAGTAATTTCAAAATTTTCCTACGCACATGCAAGATCATGGTGATGATATAGCAACGAGGGGAGAGTGTTGTCTACGTACCCTCGTAGACCGAAGCGGAAGCGTTGACGCAACGTAGAGGAAGTAGTCGTACGTCCTCCGGTTCAACCGATCCAAGTACCGTTACTCCGGCACCTCCGAGTTCTTGACACGCGTACAGCTCGATGACGCACCCTCGATCTCCGATCCAGCAGAGGCGCCGAGGGGGAGTTCCGTCAGCACGACGGCGTGGTGACGATCTTGATGTTCTCCTGTTGCAGGGCTTCGCCTAAGCACCGCTACAATATGACCGAGGTGTAATATCGTGGAGGGGGGCACCGCACACGGCTAAGGAACGATCAATGATCAACTTGTGTGTTCTAGGGTGCCCCCTACCCCCGTATATAAAGGAGGGAGGGAGGAGGTGGCCGGCCCTAGGGGGGCGCGCCATGAGGAGGGGGAAACCTAGTCCAAGTAGGTTTCCCTCTCTTTTCCTTATCTTATTTGGAGGGGGAAGGAAAGAGTACTAGTATTAGGAAGTAGTACTAGTAGTAGTAATAGGAAGAGGGGGAAGGAGAAAGGAAAGGGGGGCCGGCCCCCCTCCCCAATTCGGATTGGGCTTGGGGGGGCGCGCCCCCCTCCCTTGCTCCTTCTCTCTTCTTCCTACATGGGCCCAATAAGGCCCATATACCTCCCGAGGGGTTCCGGTAACCTCCCGGGGCTCCAAACTTCTCCGGAACCTTTCCGGTGTCCAAATATATCCGTCCAATATATCAATCATTATGTCTCGACAATTTTGAGACTCCTCGTCATGTCCGCAATCATATCCGGGACTCCGAACAACCTTCAGTACATCAAAATACATAAACTCATAATATAACTGTCATCGAAACCTTAAGCGTGCGGACCCTACGATTCGAGAACGATGTAGACATGACTGAGACACATCTCTGGTCAATAACCAATAGCGGGACCTGGATGCCCATATTGGTTCCTACATATTCTACGAAGATCTTTATCGGTCAAACCACATAACAACATACGTTATTCCCTTTGTCATTGGTATGTTACTTGTCCGAGATTCGATCGTCGGTATCCAATACCTATTTCAATCTCGTTATCGACAAGTCTCTTTACTCGTTCTGTAATACTTCATCTTATAACTAACTCATTAGTTACATGCTTGCAAGGCTTAGGTGATGAGCATTGCCGAGAGGGCCCAGAGATACCTCTCCGACAATCGGAGTGACAAAACCTAATCTCGAATTATGCTAACTCAACATGTACCTTCGGAGACACCTGTAGTACTCCTTTATAATCACCCAGTTATGTTGTGACGTTTGGTAGTACCCAAAGTGTTCCTCCGGTAAATGGGAGTTACACAATTCTCATAGTTACAGGAACATGTATAAGTCATGAAGGAAGCAATAGCAGAATACTAAACGATCAAGTGCTAAGCTAACGGGATGGGTCATGTCAACCACCTCATTCTCCTAATGATGTGATCCCATTAATCAAATGACAACACATGTCAATGGTTAGGAAACATAACCATCTTTGATTAATAAGCTAGTCAAGTAGAGGCATACTAGTGACTATATGTTTGTCTATGTATTCACACATGTATCATGTTTCCGGTTAATACAATTCTAGCATGAATAATAAACATTTATCATGAAATGAGGAAATAAATAATAACTTTATTATTGCCTCTAGGGCATATTTCCTTCAGTCTCCCACTTGCACTAGAGTCAATAATCTAGATTACATAGTAATGATTCTAACACCCATGGAGTCTTGGTGCTGATCATGTTTTGCTCGTGAGAGAGGCTTAGTCAACGGGTCTGCAACATTCAGATCCGTATGTATCTTGCAAATCTCTATGTCTCCCACTTGGACTTGATCCCGAATGGAATTGAAGCGTCTCTTGATGTGCTTGGTCCTCTTGTGAAATCTGGATTCCTTTGCCAAGGCAATTGCACCAGTATTGTCACAGAAGATCTTCATTGGTCCCGATGCACTAGGTATGACACCTAGATCGGAAATGAACTCCTTCATCCAGACTCCTTCATTTGCTGCTTCAGAAGCAGCTATGTACTCCGCTTCACATGTAGATCCCGCCACGACGCTTTGCTTGGAACTGCACCAACTTACAGCTCCACCGTTTAATAAAAACACGTATCCGGTCTGCGATTTAGAATCGTCCGGATCAGTGTCAAAGCTTGCATCGACGTAACCATTTACGACTAGCTCTTTGTCACCTCCATATACGAGAAACATATCCTTAGTCCTTTTCAGGTATTTCAGGATGTTCTTGACCGCTGTCCAGTGATCCACTCCTGGATTACTTTGGTACCTACCTGCCAAGCTTATTGCTAAGCATACGTCAGGTCTGGTACACAGCATTGCATACATGATAGAGCCTATGGCTGAAGCATAGGGAACATCTTTCATTTTCTCTCTATCTTCTGCTGTGGTCGGGCATTGAGTTTGACTCAACTTTACACCTTGTAGCACATGCAAGAATCCTTTCTTTGCCTGATCCATTTTGAACTTTTTCAAAATTTTGTCAAGGTATGTACTTTGTGAAAGTCCTATTAAGCGTCTTGATCTATCTCTATAGATCTTGATGCCCAATATGTAAGCAGCTTCACCGACGTCTTTCATAGAAAAACTTTTATTCAAGTATCCCTTTATGCTATCCAGAAATTCTATATCATTTCCAATTAATAATATGTCATCAACATATAAAACTAGAAATGCTACAGAGCTCCCACTCACTTTCTTGTAAATACAGGCTTCTCCAAAAGTCTGTATAAAACCATATGCTTTGATCACACTATCAAAACGATTATTCCAACTCCGAGATGCTTGCACCAGTCCATAAATGGAACGTTGGAGCTTGCACACTTTGTCAGCACTTTTTGGATCAACAAAACCTTAAGGTTGCATCATATACAACTCTTCTTCTAGAAATCCATTCAAGAATGTAGTCTTGACATCCATTTGCCAAATTTCATAATCATGAAATGCAACAATAGCCAACATGATTCGGACAGACTTAAGCATCGCTACGGGTGAGAAAGTCTCATCGTAGTCAACCCCTTGAACTTGTCGAAAACCTTTTGCAACAAGTCGAGCTTTGTAGACAGTAACATTACCATCAGCGTCAGTCTTCTTCTTAAAGATCCATTTATTCTCAATGGCTTGCCGATCATCGGGCAAGTCAACCAAAGTCCATACTTTGTTTTCATACATGGATCCTATCTCAGATTTCATGGCCTCTAGCCATTTTGCGGAATCTGGGCTCATCATCGCTTCCTCATAGTTCGTAGGTTCATCATGGTCTAGTAACATGACTTCCAGAATAGGATTTCCGTACCACTCTGGTGCGAATCTTACTCTGGTAGACCTACGAGGTTCAGTAGAAACTTGATCTGAAGTTTCATGATCAATATCATTAGCTTCCTCACTAATTGGTGTAGTTGTCACAGGAACCGGTTCTTGTGATGAACTACTTTCCAATAAGGGAGTAGATACAGTTATCTCATCAAGTTCTACTTTCCTCCCACTCACTTCTTTCGAGAGAAACTCCTTCTCTAGAAAGGATCCGATTTAGCAACGAAAATCTTGCCTTCAGATCTGTGATAGAAGGTGTACCCAATTGTCTCCTTTGGGTATCCTATGAAGACACATTTCTCCGATTTGGGTTCGAGCTTATCTGGTTGAAGTTTCTTCACATAAGCATCGCAGCCCCAAACTTTGAGAAACGACAACTTTGGTTTCTTGCCAAACCACAGTTCATAAGGCGTCGTCTCAACGGATTTTGATGGTGCCCTATTTAACGTGAATGCGGCCATCTCTAAAGCATAACCCCAAAACGATAGCGGTAAATCGGTAAGAGACATCATAGATCGCACCATATCAAGTAAAGTACGATTACGACGTTCGGACACACCATTTCGCTGTGGTGTTCCAGGTGGCGTGAGTTGCGAAACTATTCCACATTGTTTCAAATGTAAACCAAACTCGTAACTCAAATATTCTCCTCCACGATCAGATCGTAGAAACTTTATTTTCTTGTTACGATGATTTTCTACTTCACTCTGAAATTCTTTGAACTTTTCAAATGTTTCAGACTTGTGCTTCATCAAGTAGATATACCCATATCTGCTCAAATCATCTGTGAAGGTGAGGAAATAACGATATCCGCCATGAGCCTCAACATTCATCGGACCACATACATCTGTATGTATGATTTCCAACAAATCTGTTGCTCTCTCCATAGATTCGGAGAACGGTGTTTTGGTCATCTTGCCCATGAGGCACAGTTCGCAAGTACCAAGTGATTCATAATCAAGTGATTCCAGAAGTCCATCAGTATGGAGTTTCTTCATGCGTTTTACACCGATATGACCTAAACGGTAGTGCCACAAATATGTTGCACTATCATTATCAACTCTGCATCTTTTGGCTTCAACATTATGAGTATGTGTATCACTACTATCGAGATTTAATAAAAATAGACCACTCTTCAAGGGTGCATGACCATAAAAGATATTACTCATATAAATAGAACAACCATTATTCTCTGATTTAAATGAATAACCGTCTCGCATCAAACAAGATCCAGATATAATGTTCATGCTCAACGCAGGCACCAAATAACAATTATTCAGGTCTAAAACTAATACCGATGGTAGATGTAGAGGTAGCGTGCCGACCGCGATCACATCGACTTTGGAACCATTTCCCACGCGCATCGTCACCTCGTTCTTAGCTAATCTTCGCTTAATCCGTAGTCCCTGTTTCGAGTTGCAAATGTTAGCAACAGAACCAGTATCAAATACCCAAGTGCTACTGCGAGCATTAGTAAGGTACACATCAATAACATGTATATCACATATACCTTTGTTTACTTTGCCATCCTTCTTATCCGCCAAATACTTGGGGCAGTTCCGCTTCCAGTGTCCAGTCTGCTTGCAGTAGAAGCACTCAGTTTCAGGCTTAGGTCCAGACTTGGGTTTCTTCACTTGAGCAGCAACTTGTTTGCCGTTCCGTTTGAAGTTCCCCTTCTTCTTCCCTTTGCCCCTTTTCTTGAAACCAGTGGTCTTGTTGACCATCAAAATTTGATGCTCCTTTTTGATTTCTACCTCCGCGGCTTTCAGCATCGCGAAGAGCTCGGGAATAGTCTTGTTCATCCCTTGCATATTATAGTTCATCACAAAGCTCTTGTAGCTTGGTGGCAGTGATTGGAGAATTCTGTCAATGACGCTATCATCCGGAAGATTAACTCCCAGTTGAATCAAGTGATTATTATACCCATACATTTTGAGTATATGCTCACTGACAGAACTATTCTCCTCCATCTTGCAGCTGTAGAACTTATTGGAGACTTCATATCTCTCAATCCGGGCATTTGCTTGAAATATTAACTTCAACTCCTGGAACATCTCATATGCCCCATGACGTTCAAAACGTCGTTGAAGACCCAGTTCTAAGCCATAAAGCATGGCACACTGAACTATAGAGTAGTCATCAGCTTTGCTCTGCCAGACGTTCTTAACGTCGTCAGTTGCATCAGCAGCAGGCCTGGCACCCAGCGGTGCTTCTAGGACGTAACTCTTCTGTGCAGCAATGAGGATAATCCTCAGGTTACGGACCCAGTCCGTGTAATTGCTACCATCATCTTTCAACTTTGCTTTCTCAAGGAACGCATTTAAATTCAACGGAACAATAGCACGGGCCATCTATCTACATACAAACATAGACAAGCAAAATACTATCAGGTACTAAGTTCATGATAAATTTAAGTTCAATTAATCATATTACTAAAGAACTCCCACTTAGACAGACATCTCTCTAGTCATCTAAGTGATTACGTGATCCAAATCAACTAAACCATGTCCGATCATCACGTGAGATGGAGTAGTTTCAATGGTGAACATCTCTATGTTGATCATATCTACTATATGATTCACGCTCGACCTTTCGGTCCCCGTGTTCCGAGGCCATATCTGTATATGCTAGGCTCGTCAAGTATAACCTGAGTATTCCGTGTGTGCAACTGTTTTGCACCCGTTGTATTTGAACGTAGAGCCTATCACACCCGATCATCACGTGGTGTCTCAGCACGAAGAACTTTTGCAACGGTGCATACTCAGGGAGAACACTTCTTGATAATTAGTGAGAGATCATCTTAAAATGCTACCGTCAAACAAAGCAAGATAAGATGCAAAAAGGATAAACATCACATGCAATCAATATAAGTGATATGATATGGCCATCATCATCTTGTGCTTGTGATCTCCATCTTCGAAGCACCGTCGTGATCACCATCGTCACCGGCGCGACACCTTGATCTCCATCGTAGCATCGTTGTCGTTACGCCATCTATTGCTTCTACGACTATCGCTACCCCTTAGAGATAAAGTAAAGCAATTACAGGGCGTTTGCATTTCATACAATAAAGCGACAACCATATGGCTCCTGCCAGTTGCCGATAACTTCGGTTACAAAACATGATCATCTCATACAATAAAATATAGCATCATGTCTTGGCCATATCACATCACAACATGCCCTGCAAAAACAAGTTAGACGTCCTCTACTTTGTTGTTGCAAATTTTACGTGGCTGCTACGGGCTTAAGCAAGAACCAATCTCACCTACGCATCAAAACCACAACGATAGTTTGTCAAATAGACTCCGTTTTAACCTTCACAAGGACCGGGCGTAGCCACACTCGGTTCAACTAAAGTGAGAGAGACAGACACCCGCCAGCCACCTTTAAGCACGAGTGCTCGTAACGGTGAAACCAGTCTCGCGTAAGCGTACGCGTAATGTCGGTCCGGGCCGCTTCATCTCACAATACCGCTGAACCAAAGTATGACATGCTGGTAGGCAGTATGACTTATATCGTCCACAACTCACTTGTGTTCTACTCGTGCATATAACATCAACGCATAAAACCTAGGCTCGGATGCCACTGTTGGGGAACGTAGTAATTTCAAAATTTTCCTACGCACATGCAAGATCATGGTGATGATATAGCAACGAGGGGAGAGTGTTGTCTAAGTACCCTCGTAGACCGAAGCGGAAGCGTTGACGCAACGTAGAGGAAGTAGTCGTACGTCCTCCGGTTCAACCGATCCAAGTACCGTTACTCCGGCACCTCCGAGTTCTTGACACGCGTACAGCTCGATGACGCACCCTCGATCTCCGATCCAGCAGAGGCGCCGAGGGGGAGTTCCGTCAGCACGACGGCGTGGTGACGATCTTGATGTTCTCCTGTTGCAGGGCTTCGCCTAAGCACCGCTACAATATGACCGAGGTGTAATATCGTGGAGGGGGGCACCGCACACGGCTAAGGAACGATCAATGATCAACTTGTGTGTTCTAGGGTGCCCCCCTACCCCCGTATATAAAGGAGGGAGGGAGGAGGTGGCCGGCCCTAGGGGGGCGCGCCATGAGGAGGGGAAAACCTACTCCAAGTAGGTTTCCCTCTCTTTTCCTTATCTTATTTGGAGGGGGAAGGAAAGAGTACTAGTATTAGGAAGTAGTACTAGTAGTAGTAATAGGAAGAGGGGGAAGGAGAAAGGAAAGGGGGGCCGGCCCCCCTCCCCAATTCGGATTGGGCTTGGGGGGGCGCGCCCCCCTCCCTTGCTCCTTCTCTCTTCTTCCTACATGGGCCCAATAAGGCCCATATACCTCCCGGGGGGTTCCGGTAACCTCCCGAGGCTCCAAACTTCTCCGGAACCTTTCCGGTGTCCAAATATATCCGTCCAATATATCAATCATTATGTCTCGACCATTTCGAGACTCCTCGTCATGTCCGCAATCATATCCGGGACTCCGAACAACCTTCGGTACATCAAAATACATAAACTCATAATATAACTGTCATCGAAACCTTAAGCGTGCGGACCCTACGGTTCGAGAACGATGTAGACATGACTGAGACACATCTCTGGTCAATAACCAATAGCGGGACCTGGATGCCCATATTGGTTCCTACATATTCTACGAAGATCTTTATCGATCAAACCGCATAACAACATACGTTGTTCCCTTTGTCATCGGTATGTTACTTGTCCGAGATTCGATCGTCGGTATCCAATACCTAGTTCAATCTCGTTATCGACAAGTCTCTTTACTCGTTCTGTAATACTTCATCTTATAACTAACTCATTAGTTACATGCTTGCAAGGCTTAGGTGATGAGCATTGCCGAGAGGGCCCAGAGATACCTCTCCGACAATCGGAGTGACAAAACCTAATCTCGAATTATGCTAACTCAACATGTACCTTCGGAGACACCTGTAGTACTCCTTTATAATCACCCAGTTACGTTGTGACGTTTGGTAGTACCCAAAGTGTTCCTCCGGTAAACGGGAGTTACACAATTCTCATAGTTACAGGAACATGTATAAGTCATGAAGGAAGCAATAGCAGAATACTAAACGATCAAGTGCTAAGCTAACGGGATGGGTCATGTCAATCACCTCATTCTCCTAATGATGTGATCCCATTAATCAAATGACAACACATGTCAATGGTTAGGAAACATAACCATCTTTGATTAATAAGCTAGTCAAGTAGAGGCATACTAGTGACTATATGTTTGTCTATGTATTCACACATGTATCATGTTTCCGGTTAATACAATTCTAGCATGAATAATAAACATTTATCATGAAATGAGGAAATAAATAATAACTTTATTATTGCCTCTAGGGCATATTTCCTTCAAGGAGGACTTTCGGTACGAAGCGCCGCCGCCTCGAGGCGAAACTTGGGCAAGAGCACTTTTGCCCTCCGGCGAAGCGATTCCGTCGGGGGAACTTCCCTCTCGGAGGGGGAAATCATCGTCATCATCATCACCAACAACTCTCCCATCTTCGGGAGGGTAATCTCCATCAACATCTTCAACAGCACCATATCATCTCAAACTCTAGTTCATCTCTTGTTACCGGAACTATAGATTGGTGCATGTGGGTGACTAGTAGTGTTAATTACATCTTATAGTTGATTACTATATGGTTTATTTGGTGGAATGTTATATTTTCAGATCCATTATGCTATTTAATACTCCTTTGATCATGACCATGTTTATTATTTGTGAGTAGTTACTTTTGTTCTTGAGGTCACTGGAGAAATCATGTTGCAAGTTATCAGGTGAACTTGATATGTGCTCGATATTTTGATAGTTTGTATGTTGTTATTCCCTTAGTGGTGTCATGTGAACGTCGACTACATGACACTTCACCATATATGGGCCTAAGGGAATGCATTGTGGAGTATAAACTAGATGGTGAGTTGCGAGAGTGACTGAAGCTTAAACCCCAGTTTATGCGCTATTTTGTAAGGGACCGATTGGATCCAAAAGTTTAATGCTATGGTTAGAATTTATTCTTAATACTTTTCTCGTAGTTGAGGATGCTTGCAGGAGGGTTAATCATAAGTAGGAGGTTTGTTCAAGTAAGAACAACACCTAAGCACCGGTCCACCCACATACCAAATTATCAAAGTAGTGAACACAAATCGAACCAACATGATGAAAGTGACTAGATGAAATTCCCGTGTACCCTCAAGAATGCTTTGCTTATTATAAGATACCATTTGGCATGTCCTTTGCCTCAAAAGGATTGGGATACCTTGTTGCATACTTGTTACTTTTATCGTTACTTGCCCGTTACAAATTACCTTGCTATCAAACTACTCGCTACTTACAATTTCAGCACTTGCAGACAATACCTTACTAAAAACTACTTGTCATTTCCTTCTGATGTTCGTTGGGTTCGACACTCTTACTTATCTAAAAGAGCTACAATTGATCCCCTATACTTGTGGGTCATCAAGGCTATTTTCTGGCGCTGTTGCCGGGGAGTGAAGCGCCTTTGGTAAGGAAACATTTATATAGTGTGCTAAAATTTATTGTCACTTGTTACTATGGAAAACAATGCATTGAGGGGTTTGTTCGGGGTATCTTCACCACATCCAGAACCAGAATTATCTACCCATCAACCTACTGCACCTACTTCAAATATTAAATATGAAATTCCTTCGGGTATGATAGAACAACTGCTAGCTAATCCTTATGTAGGAGATGGAACCGAACATCCTGATATGCACTTGATATATCTAGAACAAATTTGTGGATTGTTCAAGCTTGCAGGTTTACCCAGGGATCAAGTTATGAAAAACGTTATCTTTGAAGGGAAAGGCATTAGCATGGTATAGGCTATGCGATGATATTGGATCATGGAATTGGAATCGTTTGAAATCGGAGTTCCACCAGAAATTTTATCCTATTCATCTAGTTCATCGTGATCGGAATTATATACATAATTTTTGGCCTCGTGAAGGAGAAAGTATCACTCTAGCTTGGGCGAGGCTTAAGTCAATGTTATATTCATGCCCCAATCATGAGCTCTCAAGAGAAATTATTATTCAGAATTTTTATGCTCGGCTTTCTCGTAATGATCAAACCATGCTTGATACTTCTTGTGTTGGTTCCTTTATGAATAAGACTATTGAATTCCGGTGGGATCTTTTGGAAATAATTAAATGCAACTCTCAAGATTGGGAAATCGACAAAGGTAAAGAGTCAGGTATTAAACTTGAGTATGATTGTGTTATATCTTTTATGGATACCGATGCTTTTCAAAAGTTTATCACTAAATATGGACTTGACTCTGAGATAGTAGCCTCCTTTTATGAATCATTTGCTACTCATGTTGAACTCCCTAAAGAGAAGTGGTTTAAATATCACCCACCTATTAAAGAAGAAATTAAAGAACCGGTACTAGTTAAAGAAGAAACTATACTTTATAATGTTGATCCAATTGTTCCTTCTGCTTATATTGAGAAACCACCTTTCCCTGTTAGGATAAAGGAACATGCTAAAGTTTCAACTGTGGTTAACAAAAGCTATATTAGAACACCTAAACCTGATGAACTAATTAAAGTGGAACCTAGCATTGCTATGGTTAAAGATATCTTGGAAGAAGATATTGATGGGCATGTTATTTACTTCTATGAAGAAGTTTCTAGAATTGCTAAACCTGATAGAAAAGATAAACATAGACCTGCTGTTGGCATGCTTGTCATTTCAGTTAAAATAGGAGATCAATGTTATCATGGTTTATTTGACATGGGTGCTAGTGTGAGTGCTATTCCTTACATTTTATATGAAGAAATTATGAAAGATATAGCACTTGCTGAGATAGAAGAAATAGATGTTACTATTAAACTTGCTAGTAGAGACACTATATCACCAATTGGGATTATTAGAGATGTTGAGGTCTTGTGTGGGAAAATAAAATACCCTACTGATTTTCTTGTTCTTGGTTCCCCACAAGATGACTTCTGTCCAATTATATTTGGAAGACCTTTCTTGAACACAGTTAATGCTAAGATAGATTGTAAGAAACAAACTGTGGGTGTTAGTTTTGGTGATGAGTCTCATGAGTTTAATTTTTCCAAGTTTAGTAGAAATCATCATGAAAAGTAATTGCCTAGTAAGTATGAATTAATTGGCCATGCTTCTATTTCTGTACCACCTACTAATTCTTTAGAACAATATTTGCTAGATCATGAAAATGATTCACATATGCATGAAAGAAATGAAATAGATAAAGTTTTCTTTGAACAACGTCCTCTGCTTAAACACAATTTGCCTATTGAAACTCTTGGAGGTCCTCCTCCACCTAAAGGTGATCCTGTGTTTGAATTAAAACAATTGCCAGACACTTTGAACTATGCTTATCTTGATGAAAAGAAAATATATCATGTTATTATCAGTGCTAACCTTTCAGAACATGAAGAAGAAAGATTATTGAAAGTTCTAAGGAAGCACCGGGCTGCTATTGGATATACTATTGATGATGTAAAGAGAATTAGTCCCACTCTATGTCAGGACAAAATTAATATGGAACCTGATGCTAAACCAGTTGTTGATCACCAACGTCGGATAAATCCGAATATGAAAGAGGTGGTAAGAACGGAAACATTAGAACTTCTGGAAGCAGGTATAATCTATCCCATAGTTGACAGTAGATGGGTAAGTCATGTTCATTGTGTCCCTAAGAAAGGAGGTATAACTGTTGTTCCTAATGATAAGAATGAGCTTATTCCACAAAGAATTATTACAGGCTATAGAATGGTAATTGATTATAGAAAATTAAAGAAAGCAACTACAAAAGATCATTACCGTTTGCCTTTTATTGATCAAATGCTTGAAAGATTATCTAAGCACACACACTTTTGCTTCCTTGATGGATATTCTGGCTTTTCACAAATACCTGTTTCTCAACCTGATCAAGAAAAGACCACTTTTCCTTGTCCCTTTGGAACTTATTCTTATAGACGTATGCCTTTTGGTTTATGTAATGCACCTGCTACTTTCAAAGATGTATGACTGCTATATTCTATGATTTTTGTGAAAAGATTGTTGAGGTTTTCATGGATGACTTCTCTGTTTATGGGAAGTCTTTTGATGATTGTTTAAGCAATCTTTATCGATTTTTCCAGAGATGTGAACAAACAAATCTTGTCTTGAATTGGGAGAAGTGCCACTTTATGGTTGATGAAGGCATTGTCTTGGGTCATAAAATTTCTAAAAGAGGTATTGAAGCCGACCAAGCTAAGGTTGATGCAATTGAGAAAATGCCATGTCCTAAGGACATCAAAGGTATTTGTAGTTTCCTAGGTCATGTTGGTTTCTATAGGAGATTTATCAAAGACTTTCTAAAATTTCTAGGCCTCTTACTAATCTCTTGCAAAAGGATATCCCTTTTTTTTATGATGATTGTTTAGAAGCTTTTGAAACACTCAATAAAGCCTTAATTACCGCACCTATTGTTCAACCACCTGATTGGAACTTGCCTTTTGAAATTATGTGTGATGCTAGTGATTATGTTGTTGGTGTTGTTCTAGGACAAAGAGTTGATAAGAAATTGAATGTTATTCATTATGCTAGTAAAACTCTAGACAATGCTCAAAGAAATTATGCTACTACTGAAAAAGAATTCTTAGCAGTTGTGTTTGCTTGTGATAAATGTAGACCTTATATTGTTAATTCCCAAGTAACTATTCACACAGACCATGCTGCTATTAAATATCTTATGGAAAAGAAAGATGCTAAACCTAGACTTATTCATTGGGTTGTCTTGTTACAAGAATTTGATTTACATATCATTGATAGAAAAGGAGCTGAGAATCCAGTAGATGATAATTTGTCTAGGCTTGAAAATGTGCTTGATGACCCAATACCTATTGATGATAGTTTTCCTCATGAGCAGTTAGCTGCAATAAATGTTGCTAATAGTACTCCTTGGTATGCTGACTATGCTAATTACATTGTTGCTAAATATTTACCTCCTAGCTTTACATACCAAGAAAAGAAAAAAATCTCCTATGATTTAAGACATTACTTTTGGTATGACCCACATCTTTATAAAGAAGGAGTAGATGGTATTATTAGACGTTGTGTACCTGAGCATTAACAGGGACAAATCCTACGGAAATGTCACTCTGAGGCTTATGGAGGGCATCATGCTGGAGATAGAACTGCTCACAAGGTATTGAAGTCTGGATTTTATTGGCCTACTCTCTTCAAGGATGACCGTAAGTATGTCTCATCTCGTGATGAATGTCAAAGAATAGGTAATATTGGTAAGCGCCAAGAAATGCCTATGAATTATTCACTTGCTGTTGAACCATTTGATGTTTGGGGATTTGATTACATGGGACCTTTTCCTTCCTCTAATGGGTATACACATATTTTGGTTGCTATTGATTATGTTTAAGTGGGTAGAAGCTATTCCAACCAGTAGGATAATCACAACACCTCTATTAAAATGCTTAAGGAATTTATTTTTCCAAGGTTTGGAGTCCCTAGATATTTAATGACCGATGGTGGTTCACACTTTATTCATGGTGCTTTCCGTAAAATGCTTGCCAAGTATGATGTTAACCATAGAATTGCATCACCCTATCATCCTCAGTCTAGTGGTCAAGTTGAACTTAGCAATAGAGAAATAAAATTAATTTTTCAAAAGGTTGTTAATAGTTCCAGGAAGAATTGGTCTAAGAAATTAGATGATGCACTTAGGGCTTATAGAACAGCATATAAAAATCCTATGGGTATGTATCCTTATAAAATGGTTTATGGAAAAGCTTGTCGTTTGCCTCTTGAGTTAGAACATAAAGCATATTGGGCAATCAAGGAACTCAATTATGATTCCAAACTTGCTGGTGAAAAGAGGTTATTTGATATCAACTCATTAGATGAATGCAGAACCCAAGCATATGAAAATGCAAAATTATTCCAAGAAAAAGTTAAAATATAGCATGACAAAAGAATTCAAAAGCGTGAGTTTAAAGTAGGAGAATATGTTCTTTTGTACAACTCTCGTTTTAGATTCTTTGCAGGAAACTCCTCTCAAAATGGGAAGGCCCATATGTCATCGAGGAGGTTTACTGGTTTGGTGCCATCAAAATAAATAATTCCGAAGGTACTAACCCGAAGGTTGTTAATGGGCAATGAATAAAGCATTATATCTCAAGTATGCCTATTAATGTTGAAAGTAATATTATCCAAACCATGACACCGGAAGAACACATAAAAGAGTCCTTCCAGAACACTCTAGAATCGTGAAAATAAGGAGGTACGTGATACGGTAAGTAAACGGACTCCGAAAAATCCGCAAAAATATTTTTTATCAGTTTTGGAATATTTTAGAATTTTGGAAATGAAGAAACTCCCAGGGAGCGTCCCCTGGTGGGCACAAGACACCAAGGCGCGCCAGGCTTGCCTAGCGCACCCAGGTGGGTTGTGCCCAACTGGGACACCTCCCGTACTCCATTTTTCTACCTTATACTTCTCCTCCAAGATAAAAAATATATATATACTCCCCGAACATATTGATCACCGTATCGCGGAGAAGTCCTTCGTTCTCTTTTCTTGTTGTTTCCTGCGCAGTTTTGAAAATATGTCGTCCCAAGACTCCGACGGTGAGAGCTATGTCTCGCATCTCATTGCTGACCCAAAGGCCTATGGGGACCTATCTCCTTATGGTCGAACTACGGATGATGAGGAGGATGCTCACTTGATGAGGATCGATGACTCAAGCTCGGAGGAGGAGGATGTTCCCCTACCTCAACCTGGGGATATGAAGATAAAGTTCAAGAAGTCCAGTCTCCCTAAGAGAGCTAACCATTCTAATAACCGACCTATTCCTTCTCATTTTCGGTAGAAAAGTAAAGGAGATCTATGTGACAAGATCTTGAAATTTGGAGTTGGAAGTCGATGATTTAAAGGAGGAAATTGATATCCTCAACTACAATATGAAAAAGTTGAAGGCACAATTGGCCTCACCACCACCATCACCTTCTTCACCACCAAAGGAGAACTAAGTATCAGGCATGGGCACTCCCCTTGGCTTCCTCCAAGCTTGGGGGAGGTGCCCCGGTATCGTATCATCCCACTATCTTTTTGCTTTTACTTATCTTAGTTTGATCTTTTGCTTTTAGGTGAAATAAAAGTTTAGTTATATCCTTTCTTCCTTCAGAGTTTGCTTAGTGATCTATCCTTGTAATCGTGTGCAAGTTATATAATAAAGTTAGTTTGAGTTTTTGCTTTCTTTGCTTTCATGTTGTAAATAAAGAAAAGAAATAAAGAAAGAAATAAGAAAGGAAATAAATAGAGAAAATATTATATACTAATCCTATGTTAGGTGATAGCACCACATAAGGAAAAGTATAAGTAGAAAATTTTATTAAAGATTGAAAAACATAGCATTAGTCAATGATGCAACTGATGAAAGAATTAATAAGGGAAGAGAAGATTCACATATAGATATACTATCCTAGAAATCTTTTGTGATTGTGGGCCCTCATCAAAATATTATATGCCAAAATTGTTGATGTTGGACAAGGAAGACAACTTAATGGTTTATGTTTGTTTATATTCACATAGAAGTCATATTGTCATAGATACTTTAACATGTGATGCTTGCCCCTACTTTGCTAGCCAAAAATTCTGTACTAAGTAGAGATACTACTTGTGCGTCCAAAAACCCTTAAACCCAAATCTTATTTTCAAGTGTCCACCATACCTACCTAGGGATTGAGCAAGATCCCTCAAGTAAGTTGTCATCGGTGCAAAAAGGCAATAAAATTACTTCTAAAAGTGTGAGATCATTTAGTGTAAGAGAAAATTGAGCATTGCACAAACTGGTGATGGTGAAGAATAAAAGCGACAGACTGCATAATAAAGGTCGCTATCACAAGGGGAAATGTAACATCACGTTCTTTTGCACTAAGGGATTGAGCATACAAGCAAATAAGCGCATGGCAACCTCTGCTTCCCTCTGCGAAGGGCCTATCTTTTACTTCTATGCAAAGAGTCAAAAGTTTTTCTCTCTATTTCTTTTATTTTTCTCTTTTGGAAAGCATCATGTGGTGAGGAAAGATCAAGGCACATATGTCCAGTTGAATATGGGTGGCATGAGTTATTATTGTTGACATCACCTCGAGGTGAGCATGTTGGGAGGCAAAATCATAAGCCTTATCTTTCTATGTGTCCGGTTGAAATGTTTTTCTCATGGGTATGAGGTGTGTGCTAGCAATCATAGAAGACTATATGATGGTTGAGTATGTGGACTTGCCTAAAGGCTCCGACATGTGACTCTTCCTGAAAAGATGATGAGTTATAGTTGCAAAGTTGACTGAGAACATAGTTTGTTGGTTTCTAATAGAGTTTTTGCTTTATACTTCGGTTGTGTGATGAACTTTACTTATTCATAGGAAGTATATGATAAAAGTCCTATATTAAATTTTTTTGCTGTTATAATAATCAACATGATGCTTCTATGTCTGTATTTTGTTTTTATTGACACCTCTCTCTTAAAGCATGCGGACATGTTTTTTGATTTCGATTTTTGCTTGAGGACAAGCGAGGTCTAAGCCTGGGGGAGTTGATAAGTCCATTTTGCATCATGTTTTCTTGCTGTTGTTTATAATGTTTTTATCCATAATAATGCTTTTTGGAGTAATTCTAGTGCCTTTTCTCTCATAATTTGCAAGGAACACACCAAGAGGGAGAATTCCGGCAGCTGGAAATCTGGACCTGGAAAACTTACGTCAGGCCACCTATTCTGCACAACTCCAAATAAGCTAAAACTTCACGGAGATTTTTAAGGATTATTTAAGAAATATTGGAGCCAATAAACACCAAAGGGGGCCACCAGGTGGGCACAACCCACCAGGGCGCCCCAGCCCCCCCAGGCGCGCCCTGGTGGGTTGTGGCCTCCTCGGACCACCTCCGGTGCCCATCTTTTGGTATATAAGTCATTTTGACCTAGAAAAAAATAAGAGGAGTACCTTCGGGATGAAGCACCGCCGCCTCGAGGCGGAAATTGGGTAGGAGCACTTTTGCCCTCTGGCGGAGCGATTCCGCCGAGGGAACTTCCCTCCTGGAGGGGGAAATCATCATCATCATCACCAACAACTCTCCCATCTTTGGGAGGGTAATCTCCATCAACATCTTCAATAGCACCATCTCATCTCAAACCCTAGTTCATCTCTTGTATTCAATCTTGTTACCGGAACTATAGATTGGTGCCTGTGGGTGACTAGTAGTATTGATTACATCTTGTAGTTGGTTACTATATGGTTTATTTGGTGGAAGATTATGTTCAGACCCATTATGCTATTTAATACTCATCTGATCCTGACCATGTTTATTATTTGTGAGTAGTTACTTTTGTTCTTGAGGTCACGGGAGAAATCATGTTGCAAGTAATCAGGTGAACTTGATATGTGTTCACTATTTTGATAGTATGTATCGACTACATGACACTTCAACATATTTGGGCCTAAGGGAATGCATTGTGGTGTAGCAACTGGATGGTGGGTTGCGAGACTGACAGAAGCTTAAACCCTAGTTTATGCGCTATTTTGTAAGGGATCGATTGGATCCAAAAGTTTAATGCTATGGTTAGGATTTATGCTTAATACTTTTCTCGTAGTTGCGGATGCTTGTGAGAGGGTTAATCATAAATAGGAGGTTTGTTCAAGTAAGAACAACACCTAAGCACCGGTCCACCCACATACTAAATTATCAAAGTAGCGAACACAAATCAAACCAACATGATTAAAGTGACTACATGAAATTCCCGTGTACCCTCAAGAACGCTTTGCTTATTATAAGAGACCGTTTTGGCCTGTCTTGCCTCAAAAGGATTGGGCTACCTTGCTGCATACTTGTTACTTTTATCGTTACTTGCCCGTTACAAATTACCTTGCTATCAAACTACTCGCTACTTACAATTTCAGCACTTGCAGACAATACCTTACCAAAAACTACTTGTCATTTCCTTCTGTTCCTCGTTGGGTTTGACACTCTTACTTATCGAAAAGAGCTACAATTGATCTCCTATACTTGTGAATCATTAGAAGGTATATCTTTAGATCTTGCAATTGAATATTTTAGTTTCTTGTTTTATCACTAGTTTAGTTTATAAAAGAAAATTACAAAAATGGAATTGAGGTTGCCACATATTATCCATCTTTATAATGTCTTCCGTAAAAATGATGGAAAGGAAAATTGTGCTCAAGTGTTAGAAGAAGAAGTCAATAAAATGTTTGCCACTAAATCTTTGAATGGTGAGCATGATTGCAATGTTGTTAGTACGAATTCCTTGAATATCCATGATGCTAATGATATGCAAAGCTACAAGCTTGGGGATGCTATGTTTGATGAAGATGATATTTTTTGTCCCCCGAGTTTTGATGAGCAAATTTATTATGATGATAACATTCCTGCTATTTATGATGATTATATTGATGGAAGTGGTTTTGGAAGAGCATCAACTTTAGGTAATGATCCCACAGTTTTGGAGGGTGTTGAATCTTATTGTCAGAATTATGAAAGTGGATTTGGAGAGGCCATGACTTTATTTAGTGATGAATCCACTATTTCGGAAGAGGTTCCAAATGATTATGAGAACAAAGTTGCTATCTATGATGATTATTGTGATGACATGTATGCTATAAAGAATAATGATAACCATGAAACTTGTCATCATGATTTTAATTTTCAATTGGATTATGCCTCACATGATAGTTATTTTGTTGAGTTTGCTCCCAATACTACTCATGAGAATAAATTTGCTTATGTGGAGAGTAGTAAAATTTGTATGCTTGTGCATCATGAAAATAATGTTTATGTGATGGTTACATTGTTGAATTCATTCATGATGCTACTAAAAATTATTATGAGGGAGGAATATATGCTTGTAGGAGTTTCAGTAATATCGAGTTTCCTCTCGATGTGCTGAAAATCTTGAAGTTATGCTTGTTTTGCCTTCCTATGCTAGTTGATTCTTGTTCCCAAAAATTGTTTGGTCACAAAATCCCTATGCATAGAAAGTGGGTTAGACTTGCTAGTCATATGCTACATGATGCTCCCATTATGTTTCAATTCTTATCTTTTATGTGAGCATCATTGAAATCATCATGCCTAGCTAAAAAGGCATTAATGAAAAGCTCTTGTTGGGAGACAACCCAATATTTATACCTACTGTTTTTGTGTGTTCACATGATTTGGATACTGTATTAATCATGTTTTGTAGATTTTATTTCAATAAAGTGCCAAGTAAGACCTTTGGGATGGTCTATGGTGATAGTTGATTTGATCTTGCTGAAAAACAGAAACTTTTGCGCCCAGTAAAATAATTTTCTCTTATTACAAAAGCGTGATAAAATCCTGATTCTTTTTGAAAAAGATTAATATAAAAATTTCCCATGTTGCCCTAATTTTTCAGAATTTTTGGAGTTACAGAAGTATACGAAGTTTCTAGATTACTACAGATTGTTCTGTTTTTGACAGATTCTATTTTCTATGTGTTGTTTGCTTATTTTCATGAATCTATGGGTAGTATCGGAAGGTATGTACCACGGAGAAGTTGGGATACAGTAGATATAACACCAATATAAATTTATAATGAGTTCACAACAGTACCTAAGTGGTGATTTTCTTTATTATACTAACTGAGCTTACGAGTTTTCTGTTGAGTTTTGTGTTGTGAAGTTTTCCAGTTTTGGGTAAAGTTTTGATGGACTACGGAATAAGGAGTGGAAAGAGCCTAAGCTTGGGGATGCCCAAGGCACCCCAAGGTAATATTCAAGGATAACCAAGAGCCTAAGCTTGGGGATGCCCCGGATGGCATCCCCTCCTTCATCTTCGTTCATCGGTAACCTTACTTGGAGCTATATTTTTATTCACCACATGATATGTGTTTTGCTTGGAGCATCATTTTATTTTACTAGGATTTTCTTGCTATTTGAATAATATCCCAAGATCTGAAATTCTTAAATGTTAGAGAGTCTTCACATAGTTACATAATTATTCGACCACTCATTGATCTTCACTTATATCTTTTGGAGTAGTTTGTCGTTTTCTCTAGTGCTTCACTTATATCATTTTAGAGCATGGCGGTGGTTTTATTTTGAAGAAATTATTGAACTCTCATGATTCACTTATTTTTGTGGAATTGTCATGGCAGATGTCCTAGTGTGAGGACTTAGTCGTGAGGCCAGTGCATCTTTGTGGTAGCTTGAGAGGGGTTGATCGGGATGAGAGACATAGGGCGGATCAACGCACAAGACAAGGTTTTAGACAGCTTTGGGCCCCGGGAAACATCATCCTGTAATAGCTCTACATGTTGTTTGTGCCTAGATATCATTATGGTTATGAGAGAGTCGCCGCATAGCCGGCTCCCCCTTTGTGTCTAGCCCTAGAGATTGTTTCTTTCTTACTTGTCCCTCTTTGGGGAGCCCTGCCCCTCCTTATATATGTTGAAGGGGCGGGTTACATGACTAGTCCTAGTAGGATTAGGATTACTCTATTACAAGTGGAGTCCTGGTCTTGCTTCCTTTGCAGGAGAATATTCCTTATGTCTTCCTCTTAAGTCGGACCACCATAACATGAGCCGGCCTTCTGGGCCTTGGGCCTTGTCATCCATCTGAAACACCCACCGGGTCACCAATGAGTCTTTAGGCTCGTGAGTTGTCACACCAGTGAACCGCCAGACACATGAGCTGCCAATCCTCTGGCGGGTTGCCAATGAAATGCCAAGTCCGGTCGGGTCATATATCCGACCGGGTCATACCGTGGGGTATATCCCCGACATTAGCCCCTAGTTTAATTTGGATTTATCCATATTAAACTAATCTGCAATATAAACACAAGAACAAATTTTATAGGTTGTGCTTCGGGTTAAATTTTTTTGTAAGCCGGCACCTGATCATCCTTAAGTCCTTGACATTTCTCCCGGAAAATCTGGGTCAATAGGCCAGCTTCATAATCCATTTGCTGACATTGGCTCTTGTAAAGAAATATTATAAGAGATAATCCATTTGAGTCGGCCTTCAATGCTCTGATTTAAAAAAATATTTGTCTTGAAATATTCAACTGATATTCAGCCGACTTAAAGATGTAGATCTTGCCGATTTATGATTGCCAAAATTGTCGGGTTATAAACAAATGATGCCGGGTCATGCAATTGTTGCTGATGCCGGGTTAATCTTATGATGACGTCGGGTCATAAACTTTGCAGATTTCTCCGATAACAATATAATACCTGATTTTCTCAAAACTGAGAATTTGAAGTTATTCCTCCCTTATATGCATATCACATGTAGCCCCCAAGTGCCAGGTTGTCATGCTTGCAGCAACCTGGGACTTGTAATTGCCTTATGCTCATAAAAATTTCAACTAGTGTAGCCCCCAAGGGCCGGGTAATTATGCAATAATGAGCAGGGACTTTGTAAATATGATCATGTAAACTTGAGCAGCAACATGTAGCCCCCAAGGGCCGGCTCAGTAAGATATTACTGAGCTGGGACTGTGTATATGATTCATTGATAATAACATCATATGATGTAATCTCCACCATGGAGCTTGAACCCACATCCACAAGGTTAAGAGCTTTGTACTCTACCATCTGAGTAGTGGATCTTTCAATATAATGGATTAAGGCTTGTGTACCTTGAATTTTCGACAGGAGCAATTGGTAGCCCCCAAGGGCTGGCTCATTTAGAATGTGATGAGTCGGGTCTTCAATAAGTTGAGCAAAAAATGATTTGTATTAGCCCCCAAGTGCCATGGTGCATGCTGGCAGTGACATGGGACTTGCATATTCGATGTAATCTCAACTTGAATAATGTAGCCCCCAAGTGCCGGGTCATAAGCCTACAGCGACTCGGGACTATTCCTTCCATTGTAGAATAAATTATATCCATTGATAAAATAATATCCATTGCACTGAAGCGACTTTGAAAACCTCAATCATAACATTGGTTATTGATAACCATTATAAAAATCCAGCCATGTTGGCTATTAAAGATTTGAATAGTATAACTCGGTTTGAAAAACTGGTTCCTGTGATATTGAATCGTACTGCCGATCTAGGATACCTGTGCAGTAAGGGTGATAACCCAATCTTTAGAAGCCAAAAACTTCCAAATGTTTATGATTGTCATATATGGCGACTTATCATCCAAACTCAAGTCGGGTTAATCGAAACCACATATATGCTTCAGATATGAACAAAAAGTCTCAAGACAAATCCAACAGACCGTTTTCAAAAAAACTTAAGCAAAATAGAAAGAATAATTTGAGGCTTCTGATTCGAATATGATCAGTAAACCGGACCAAAGGGGTTAAGCTAGGATTCGAATACGATCATGTAGCCCCCAGTGGCTTTGGCGTTGCGCCGATCAAGAGTGTACCGACAGCTATGTTCTCTTTGGTTCGAATACGACCTATGTTTGAACAGGAAGCCCCCAAATGACCTTGACAGTTTTTTAACGACTCTGATTCTAATACGATCAAATTCGGACCCAAAAGGGGTTAAGCTATGATTCGAATACGATCAAGAAGCTCCCTAATAGGTTTGGCATTGCGCCGATCAAGAGGGTACCGACAGCTATGTTCTCTTTGGTTCGAATACGACCTATGTTTGAACAGGAAGCCCCCAAATGACATGTAACTGTGGCTATGAGCCGGATCAAAGGGTAATCATAGCTTAGCTCAATAAGCCGGAAGCCCCCAAGTGATATATTTCTAAGCAGTGCTCGCCAGGTGCCTATGTTTGAGTTGTGTTGTGCAACAAACTCTCTTTGGTCCCTGTAATTTTTCTAAGAACTCGAACTTGCGAGAGATTATTTCTTTTAAACCGGGACTTTAAACCGAATATTGAGAGCTTCCAAAGCTTTGTGGGAGATAGATTTACCTTGAACCGGAATCCTTCGTGATAACCCGGAGTTCTTCTATTGAGCCGGAACTCTATGATTGTCAATCCCTTTTTAAGCCGGAAATTTTTTGACGGCCTTTAAATTTTCACCAACAGGGTAGTAGCCTCCAGGGCCGGGTTATTTTTCCCTCCAATGACCCAGAGTTCTTGAATTTTGCTGAAACTAGCAACATTTGTTGGGTCATGTCATCATAGCCCCCGAGTCTCAAGGTGACTCGAGGAGTTCGCTTGAGATTCTCCATAATTGACCGTGATATAAACCGGTATGAGTCATTCAACAGCTCAGTGATATAACAGTCCTTTTTGCAGTAAACATCTTGTCCTGCATTAAAGAACTTGCAAGCCAGAGTAATTGCTCTTTTTAAAGAATGCCAATATGTAATATAAAAATATTCTGGATGGATTTCACCTGATATGTTAGACCAGAAATTATCCACCGCGGAGTTGATGATCACCACGGTGAAGCTAAAATCAATCACGCCCGATTCGGCCACGGGAACAAACAGATGAGCCGGCCACGGCGTTGTAAGCCAGCGCGGACGGGCGAGGCAATCGCAGGCGCGGTAAGCCGCACGGACGGGTGAATCAACCACGTCATCTTGATGTAAACTGGGCCGTAAAAAGGTGGTTTCCACATATATTCATCTAGCATCATGGCACGGTCAGATGCTGGCGCATGATAATTGTGACGTGATCTATACGTCCATGACATGGCCATCGCTCTTGCAGTGAACAATTGTCCTGCATAAACAATATTGCAGACCAAGGCAAAGATAAACTGCTCTTTTGCAAAAATAATATGTGCAAATACGATAAATTTAAATGAATATCACCTGATTTGTTCGGATGACGGATGATCCATTCAACACGATAGAGGCGGTTCAGGCAGACCGGTGACTCAATATGGCCCCGGCAGCTCAACGCGGCCCCGACGGTTGGCCGGCTCAGCAGGAGAGGCTACGACAGCCAGAGCACACGAAGGGAGCGGTAAGCCGGCCTGCAGAAGAGAACTGTGCAAGGAGCCTGCGGTTTTTTTCCTTTTTGAACCGGTCACATGCCCACATCCAGGGCGGCTCGCGACGGATCAACATGCCGGCGAGGCCGCCTGTAGGCGATTCGTAGTGATGGAGACGGGACTAGCTCAAGGGAGACCCTCAGGCAGGAACAGCTCAGGGAGGTTCCCTGCGGCGGTGAGACAAGTTCGTCATGCGGGCGGCTCGCGGGCCCGCATCTCAGACAGCGGGCGGCTCTTCGCGCAGCGGCAGCGGGGCGACGAGGTGGCCACCTGCGGTTGAAAACTGTGCTCGAGATGACAATGTGCTCTGCGATGAGTCAGCGAAGGCGCGCATCAGCTTGTCACTACCGAGGCGGCGCAAGGGGCGATTGATTAGTTCCATAACTCCTGTTTATAAATCGTTGAAGGACAGGGATCCGAGCCACACTCCAAACCGTTGACCCTTTGACCAAAATGTGCAAGAATTTGACGAAGGAACCTGTCCATCGGGATGATCGGATGCGGCAGAGCTCATGACCCCATCGCTGTTGATGTACTTGGATAGTATTAGCAGTCTTGGACTTATTTTTTGGGGGGGTATGTGGAGGACGAGTCTGATTTCTTGTTCGATTCCATGCCGACCGCATTGACGGCTCGGACTTCTACGTCTGCGACTCCGGCTCTGCCTCGTGCGGTTCCGACTCATGTGCTAGCTTCTTGAAAGTACTGATTCCATATATGCAACTTGCGTACCAAAACACGGCGGCTCAGGCGGATTGCAGCTTGTGTCCTTCACGCACACATAATATGCAACAGTTTTGACCCATGATTCGATGTATTGACAGCAACAATTTTGTCTTGGCACGTAGTATGATGATTGATGTGTTGTGCTCTGAACTTTCCCAGCTGCCCTCCTTAGTTTTTAAAGGGAGGATGCCCGACGCTTGGGCGGCGTATAACCAAAACCTTGCAAACTTTCGGCATGATGCTTTGGTTCAACGCGACGGCATTGTTGTGAAAATTGCATTGGGTTTCATTGCTTGGCGAGATTTCTCTTGAACACTTGTGAGTCAGGATCCACAGCCGCTACGTAAACATACGACGGATCACCCATATCTGACGTACGCGGTCGTCAAAGAAACTTTTTCCCTCAATCTATTTATGCGGACGCCGAAACTTTTTCAATCTCGACTAATGAACTCGAAGTTGATGTAGTTCCTTCTGCGGCCGCGCTTGTCATTTGAACAATAGCAATCTTCTTGAACCCTAGAAAAGATCCCTCCAAGAACTCATCACCACTGTGTGGTCTTGGGTTCGAACCCCACGGTGGGCGCTAACTGTCGTGGAATTGTCACGGCAGATGTCCTAGTGTGAGAACTTAGTCATGAGGCCAACGCATCTTTGTGGTAGCTTGAGAGGGTTTGATCGGGATGAGAGACGCATGGCGGATCAACGCACAAGACAAGGATTTAGACAGCTTCGGGCCCCGGGAAACATCATCCGGTAATAGCCCTACATGATGTTTGTGGCTAGATCTCATTATGGTTATGAGAGAGTCGCCGCATAGCCGGCTCCCCCTTTGTGTCTAGCCCTAGAGATTGTTTCTTTCTTACTTGTCCCTCTTTGGGGAGCCCTGCCCCTCCTTATATGTGTTGAAGGGGCGGGTTACATGACTAGTCCTAGTAGGATTAGGATTACTCTATTACAAATGGAATCCTAGTCTTGCTTCTTTTGCACGAGAATATTCCTTATGTCTTCCTCTTAAGTCGGCCCACCATAACATGAGCCGGCCTTCTGGGCCTTGGGCCTTGTCATCCATATGAAACACCCACCGAGTCACCAATGAGTCTTCAGGCTCGTGAGTCGTCACACCAATGAATCGCCAGACACATGAGTCGCCAATCTTCTGGCGGGTTGCCAATGAAATGCCAAGTCTGGTCGGGTCATACCGCGGGGTATATCCCCGACATTTATATTATTTTGAGTCTCTCTAAACAGCGTGGTAATTTGCTTTGGTTATGAATTTAGTCCTAATATGATAGGCATCCAAGAGGGATATAATAAAAAAAATCATATTAAGTGCATTGAATACTATGAGAAGTTTGATTCCTTATGATTGTTTTGAGATATGAGGATGATGATATTAGGGTCATGCTAGTGATTAATTGTGGATTGTAGAAATACTTTTTCTAAAGTTTGTGATTCCCGTAGCATGCACGTATGCTGAACCGTTATGTAACAAAGTTGGAGCATGAGGTATTTATTGATTGTCTTCCTTATGAGTGGCGGTCGGGGACGAGCGATGGTCTTTTCTTACCAATATATCCCCCTAGGAGCATGCGCATAGTACTTTTTTCGATGACTAATAGATTTTTGTAATAAGTATGTGATTTCTTTATGACTAATGTTGAGTCCATGGATTATACGCACTCTCACCCTTCCACCATTGCTAGCCTCTCTTGTGCCGTGCAACTTTCGCCGGTACCATACACCCACCTTATACCTTCCTCAAAACAGCCACCATACCTACCTATTATGGCATTTCCATAGCCATTCCGAGATATATTGCCATGCAACTTTCCACTGTTTCGTTTTTTATGACACGCTTCATCATTGTCATATTGCTTTGCATGATCATGTAGTTGACATAGTATTTGTGGCAAAGCCACCATTCGTAATTTTCATACATGTCACTCTTGAGTCATTGCACATCCTGGTACACCGGCGAAGGCATTCATATAGAGTCATATTTTGTTCTAAGTATCGAGTTGTAAGTAAATAAAAGTGTGATGATCACCATTATTAGAACATTCCCCATGTGAGGAAAAAAAGGGAGGCCAAATAAGCCAATCAAAAAAAGAGAAGAAAAAAATGAGAGAAAAGAGAAAAGGGGCAATGTTACTATCATTTTTCCACACTCGTGCTTCAAAGTAGCACCATGATCTTCATGATAGAGAGTCTCCTATGTTGTCACTTTCATATACTAGTGGGAATTTTTCATTATAGAACTTGGCTTGTATATTCCAATGATGTGCTTCCTCAAATTGCCCTAGGTCTTCGTGAGCAAGCAAGTTGGATGCACACCCACTTAGTTTCTTTTTGAGCTTTCATACACTTATAGCTCTAGTGCATCTGTTGCATGGCAATCCCTACTCACTCACATTGATATCTATTGATGGGAATCTCCATAGCCCGTTGATACGCCTAGTTGATGTGAGACTATCTCCTTTTTGCCTTCTCCACAACCACCATATTCTATTCCACCTATAGTGCTATGTCCATGGCTCACGCTCATGTATTGCGTGAAAGTTGAAAAGGTTTGAGAACATCAAAAGTATGAAACAATTGCTTGGTTTGTTATCGGGGTTGTGCATGATTTGAGTATTTTGTGTGATGAAGATCGAGCATAGCCAGACTATATGATTTTGTAGAGATGGCTTTTTTTGGCCATGTTATTTTGAGAAGACATGATTGGCTTATTAGTATGCTTGAAGTATTATCGTTTTGATGTCAATATTACACTTATGTTTTGAATCTTATGGATCTGAACATCCATGCACAGTGAAGAAAATTCCATGGATAAATATGCTAGGTAGAATTCCACATCAAAAATTCTATTTTTATCATTTACCTACTCGAGGACGAGCAGGAATTAAGATTGGGGATGCTTGATACGTCTCCAACGTATTTATAATTTTTTATTGTTCCATGTTATTATATTATCTATTTTGCATGTTTTATATGCATTAATATGCTATTTTATATTATGTTTGGGACTAACCTATTAACCTAGAGCCCAGTGCCAGTTTCTGTTTTTTCCTTGTTTTGAGTTCTACAGAAAAGGAATACCAAATGGAGTCCAAACGAGCTGAAACTTTATGACGACTTTTTATGGACCAGAAGAAGCCCACGGAGTATCGGAGATGGACCAGAAGAGCCACGATAAACCCACAAGGGTGGAGGGCGTACCCCCTAGGGCGCACCCCCCTGCCTTGTCATTGCCTCATCGACACCTCTGACTTGTACCCGACGCCAAAAAATCCTATATATATAGAAAACCCCCAAAAGAAACCTAGATCAGGAGTTCCGCTGCTGCAAGCCTGTGTAGCCACGAAAAACCAATTGGGAGCCTGTTCCGGCACCCTGTCAGAGGGGGAAACCATCATCGGAGGCCATCTTCATCATCCCGACGCTGTCCATGATGAGGATGGAGTAGTTCACCCTCGGGGCTGAGGGTATGTACCAGTATCTATGTGTTTGATCTCTCTCTCTCACTCTCTCGTGTTCTTGATTTGGCACGATCTTGATGTACCGCGAGGTTTGTTATTATAGTTGGATCATATGGTGTTTCTCCCCCTCTATCTTCTTGTAATGAATTAAGTTTTACCTTTGAGGTTTCACTATTATCGGATTGAATACTATTATGGATTTGAGAACACTTCATGTATGTCTTGCGTGGGATACCCGTGGTGACAATGGGGTGTTCTATTGATCCACTTGATGTGTGTTTTGGCACTCAACTCACGGATTCTTGAGGTGGCATTGGGGTAATCTATGCATAGGGGTTGATGCACGTTTTCGTCCTTGTTTCTCTGGTAGAAATCTTGGGGCTCTCTTTGAGGTTCTTTGTGTTGGATTGAATATTATGAATCTGAAGTTGTTTGATGCATATCATATAATTGACCCACTGATACTTGTGGTGACATTGGAGTATCTAGGTGACATTAGGGTTGATTGATGTGTATCATATGGTGTTATTTTACTACGAACTCTAGGGTTGTTTGTGACACTTATAGGAATAGCTGAATGGATTGATCGGAAAGAATAACTTTTAGGTGGTTTTGTACCCTACACGCAATTTCATCTTATGTTCTCTGCGATAGGAACTTTGGAGTGACTCTTTGTCGCACATTGAGCGATTTCCATATGATTCAATTATGTTATCATTGTTGAGACACTTTGCACTAGTGAAAGTATGAACCCTAGGCCTTGTTTTCAAGCATTGCAATACCGTTTTTGCTCACTTTTGTTACTAGTTACCTTACTGTTCTTATATTTTTAGATTACAAAAACCTATATCTACTATCCATGTTACACTTGTATCACCATCTCTTCGCCGAACTAGTGCACCTATACAATTTACCATTGTATTGGGTGTGTTGGGGAAACAAGAGACTCTTTGTTATTTGGTTACAGGGTTGTTTGAGAGAGACCATCATCATCCTACGCCTCCCACGGATTGATAAACCTTAGGTCATCCACTTCAGAGAAATTTTCTACTGTCCTACAAAACTCTGCGCTTGGAGGCCCAACACGAGTATACAAGAAGAAGGTAGCCCTCAAAACATGGGTCCACGTCCCCATCTTTTGCTGGCGACGATTGAAAAGTGAAATGATATTTGGGGAGAGAGCTAGTGTGCTTGATGCGTCGGCTGTGGACTGTAGTCGACACACCTTCTCGCATAAGCCATATACGTACTATACTCCGACGGTGCTCCAAGATATTTTGTACTGCATCTCACAGAGTTGGTGATAACAAACTGTGTGCAATCTACTTGATTTTTCGTCTTGATTTGAAATACATAATGTGATCTCAGCGGAAAAGGAGGGTGTTTGAATTGCTAGAACTTTTATCGATAGTGAACATGCAACTATAGGTGTGTCGTCAAAAAAATTGGAATTATTCAGGGTTCATTTGGACATTTTTATACATTAACTTGGTTTTCTAGGCATTTCAGGTGCACAATTCAAAATTAAACTACATGCACATGCTCCGGTGCACCGAAATGGGTTGTAAAATCATATATGTCTCCATGGGTTGATGCTTATGTCCCAGCAAGAAATGAGGATGAATTTGAAACACCTTGGCACCGTGGCTCGCTGGCAAACATTGAGATACTTGGTTTTGTAATTCTAGTAAATCCAAAACTCGTCTGAAATTCATGAACCTTGGCATGCAATCATGGAATGGAATCAACATGTTGGGGTAAAAAAAATTGTCCCATTTGGGGCAGGTTTTGGTATAAGCTTCTCACAAACTAGAGCTTCGCACAAGAAGCCTCAAGGTTCCGGTAGGGAACGTGCCACCTTTGTGGACGAAACGATATTTGTCGCCTCTTCTTGCTTTCAAATTTTCTCTGGTGTCAACATAGAACAACATGAGTGTCGTGTTAATTTTTGTGATTTTTGGGGTTCGTTTGGACATTTTTATACGTTAATTGAGTTTTCTAGGCATTTATGTGCATAATTCAAATTTGAACTACATGAACATGCTCGAGTGCATCAAAATGGGTTGAAAAATCAAATATGTGTCCTTGGTTGCATGCTTAGTTCACATGCAAAAAATGAGAATGAATGTCAAAGAGCGTGCCACCATTGCTCACCGCTAACATTGGGACACATGGTTTTACAATTCTAGTAAATCAAAAACTTATCTGAAATTCATGAAACTTGACATCCTATCATGTGTAAGTGCATCTAGTGCCACCCCTAGTTGGTTTTGGAGTATTGATGACAAACCTAGTTGAGGGACTAATGTGTTTGTAAGAATTGCAGGATAACACAGGTAGAAGTCCCTCATTGATTCGGTTTTCCTACCAGAGATGACCCCTAAAAATGTATGAAAACATTGAAGTCAAAGGTGGTATGTGAAGACATTCACATTGAAGACTATGACAAGAGAAGACATCGCATGAAGACTATGGAGCGCGAAGACTTAGATCTTTTGTAGTTCTTTTTCTTCTTTGTTGAGTCATAGGAACCATCGTACTGTTAAGTGGGGTCCAAGAAAACCAGTCAGAATGACTGAAGTGATGCTTAACCAAAATCCTATGTCTTCGAGTGAAGACTATGGGAGCAAATCTTGTTCAGAGTTGGACAAGTCAGCTTTGCTTGTAGCCCAAGTAAAGTTGTCATGTGTGTTTGAAATCTGACCGTTGGAACACGTGTTAGTTCCTTAGTGACTCGGGGTCATTTCGGACAAATCAGGTCGGGTTGCCTAGTGGCTATAAATAGCCCACCCCCTACAACCATAAACGGTTGGCTGCTCAGAGTTAAAATACGGCTTTTGTCGTTTGAGAGCAACCCACCTCGAAGCCTTTGAGAGAGAATTCCTTGAGAGGATAAAGCCCTAACCACCCAGAGCCAAAGAGTGTTAGGCATCACTTAAGTCTTCTTGTCTGTGTGATCTGAAGACTTATTACACTTGAGGACTGTGAATCCTCCAGCCGGTTAGGCGTTGCGTTCTGAGCATCCAAGAGTCATTGTGGATTGCCGGTGAATGAAGTCTGTGAAGGTTTGGAAGTCTACCTTGAAGACTTACCAGAGTGATTGGGCGAGGACTGGGTGTCCTTAGCTCAAGGGGAATAAGGTGAAGACGAGGTCTTCTGAGTTGAATCTCATCCTCCCTAACCAGATGTACAGTTGTCACAGCAACTGGAACTGGTCCAACAAATCATTGTCTTCAACGAGTCACTGGTTTCATCCTTCCCTTCCCTTTACTTACCGTTGGCTCGTGTGAAGTCATTGTACGATAGCATCACCGTTTGACTTCACTAAGTGATTACGTGGACTGATTGGCTTCTCAACATCTTCCTACCTGATCCTTACTACCTAGCTGCTATTTGTCATTGTGCTTTTACTTCATTGAATACATGACTATGGTGTGCCTAGTGTAGTCTACCTTCCGCTGCATGATAATAGGTTTATTTCTATCGTTTGTCTTCGAAACTTACATGTTTTGAAGACTTTCCTAAAAATCGCCTATTCACCCCCCTCTAGTCGATCACTAGCACTTTCAATTGGTATCAGAGCAAGGTACTCCCTTATTCTGTGTGATTCGGTTTAACCACCTGGAGTTTTAGCTATGTCGACTGCAGGGATAATTAAAGTCTCCACTGCGTGCCCCGTCTTCGATGGAACTGAATATCCCTACTGTAAGAATAAGATGCGCATGCATCTTGAAGCCATTGATGTCGACCTATGGTATGTCGTCAAGAATGACGTTCCCAAGGCTGGAGAAGGTGTCACTGCCACTGATGTCAAGAAGTTCGTTCAACTGGACTCTACTGCCAAGAATATCATCTGTGGTCATCTGACCAAAGGACAGGATGGCCGCGTGAGTGCTTTGGAAACATCTAAGCTCGTCTGGGACTGGCTATCCAAGGTCAACGAAGGCGTCTCAACCCAGAGAGATCAGAGAATCAGTGTCCTTCGCAACCTCTTCAATCGCTTCAAGAGAAATGAGAATGAGAATGTCCAGCTCACGTTTGATCAACTCACTGACATCACAAATGAGCTTCAAGCCCTCGGCTCTACTGAGATCACCAAGCATGAAGTCGTCAAGACACTCCTGAGATCACTTGACAGTTCGTTTGACACCCTAGCCCTGATGATTCAAGAACGTCCGGATTTCAAGACACTCAATCCGTCTGACATACTTGAGAGGCTCAACACACACGAGTTTCAGCTTTCTGAGAAAAGAGACATCTACGGTCCCAACTATGGGCGAACTCGTGCCTTGAAGGCAAAGGCTGTCTCCTCATCTGAAGAAGAATCTGACAACAGTTCTGATGATCCTGAAGACTGGAAGGGAGCTTGCTATGCTTGTGAAGAAGTTCCAAAAATTCACCAAGAAGAAAGGCCTCAGAAAGTCTTCACGATCAAGCTCAAGGAATGATGAAGCTTCTGCTCATGACTACAAGAAGAGAACATGTCACAAGTGCAAGAAACCTGGCCACTACATCTCTGAATGTCCACAGTGGGACAATGAGAACAACAAGAAGAAGAAGAGCAAGGAGTATGACTCTGACGACAAGAAGAAGAAGAGATACTCAAAATCTTCTTCCAAGTCTTCCTCCAAGTCTTCATCACACAAGAAGAGCTCATCTGGCAAGGCACATGCGTTTGTTGGCAAGGAAATTGACTCTGAGGATGAGTCCGCTTCTGAGGAGGCGGAAGTGGAGTCTGAGGAGGAGTCCGATTCTGGCGTTGCAAGTCTGGCTACAGCATACGTTGCCAAGTCCATCTTCGACACTGAAGAAAATGACTTCATCACCGACACCGATGCAAACGACAAGGACTACTCCATTCCTTCCTACTGCTTCATGGCACGCGGTGCCAAGGTAAACACACGCACTACTCACTATCAAACATCTAGTGATGATGACTCTGATTGTGTTTCCAAACCCAGCTACAAAACACTTGCTAAAATTGCAACCGAACAACAGAAAACCATGGAACACATTCAAAAACTGTTAGACAAAAGCGATGATCTGTTAGACGCTGAAATGACTCAATCTCAGTCCTTAATTGAAGACATAAAAAATCTTCATGTTAAGTATGAGGAACTTGAAAGTCGTCATGAAACGCTCTCAACAGCTCATGAAAGGCTTTCCTATGATTATCTTCAAAGGAAGCAAGATCTTGAGAAATTGAGAGCGGCTCATGAAGATCTTCAAAAAGAAAACGTGTCACTTCGCGCCGAACAGATCAGCTCAGCTCAGGAAGGATTTGAACCACCATGTCTTAAATGCATTGAGCGTGATAACGCCACTTCTGTTGCTGAATGCTCTACTACTGCTACTGTTGCAAAATCTTCAACTATTGATGTGGAAACTAACCCCTCTGCTGAGGACACCACTGCTATTGCTGATGAGAATGCTAGGTTGAAGACACTGCTTGAAACAGGGATGTACAAAAGTCTCAAAGGGCATCAGACACTATGCGGTGTCCTAAAAAGGCAGATCCTGAACCGAAACCCTAGGAAAGAGGGTGTTGGGTTCGTAAGGAAAATGAATGCTGATGGCTCTTACTGGAAAGCTGAGCAGTACCCCCAAAAAACATGGGTTGCTGCAAAGGAACCTTCAGCAGATCCATCCACTCTATCTGGATTCACTTGTGCTAACCCCATTATTATTGATGAATCCTTTGATGCAAACTATAAATTGTTTAAGAATCAGAATGGTGAAGTGTTTGCCAGGTACATTGGTACTAACTGCAGGAATGGACCGCTTATGAAGAAGATCTGGGTGCCGAAAAGGTGTTTGGAGAATCTTCCTGTGAGTGTCATCATGACACCACACGTGAAGAAGACAAACTCCAGACCACAGGCTTCATACGGTCCAAAGGCTTCATACAGACAGAGGACTCACCGGAGTCAAACTAACGCAAATGTTTTGCAGGGAAGCCATACTCAGGCCTATGAATATGAGCACGGTTCATCAAATTGCCATGTTCATAAGACCAAAAACTATTCTGCTTATTCTTATGAGTACTGTTGTCCACCTGCAAGACTTTTTGCTAGGGCTCCAAAGCCAAAGTTCTCAGATGCTGCACTTAGACTTATTGCTTCGAAGCCACCCCTGAAGATGTGGGTGACTAAGAAAGCTTAACTCTCTTTTGCAGGGAAAGGTCTCCAGACGAAAACCAAAATCGTCTGATGCTATTGCTGGGGACCTTAAACATCTTGTAGGGTGCAAGATCAAATGCCCAAATGGTCTTATTATGTATTTTGTTTCTGAATCGCTTGCAACATGCCCTATCAGTCCTAATCTCGATCTAAGATTTAATAATCCACTGGTTCGTCAAATGCTTTTGCTTCACAATTCTCTTCGTGAAGCCTATCCCCCTAACTGCACTTTAGGGTACGACACCAGCTGCTTCAGAATGGATTATTGATAGTGGGTGTACAAATCACATGACTGGCAAGTGAAGCCTTCTCATGGACTCAACTTTATGTCCATCAGACAAAAGTCACATCACATTTGCCGACACTGGTAAAAGCAAGGTATTTGGTCTAGGTAGAGTTGCAATCTCAAAGGATCAACACATGGATAAATTCATGCTTGTTGAATCCCTTGGTTTCAACTTAATGTCTGTCTCAATGCTTTGTGATTTAAACATGATTGTGATGTTTGGAAAATATCATTGCCTTGTACTAATGGAATCTGACAAGTCTCTAGTGTTTGAAGGGTATCGAAAAGATGATTTGTATGTTGTAGATTTCTCAGCAGGACCACAACTTGCAGTATGTCTTCTAGCAAAAGCTTCTGAATGCTGGCTCTGGCATCGAAGGCTAGGGCATGCTGGCATGAGGAACCTCCACACTCTTGCAAGGAAGAAGCATGTCATAGGCATCGAGGGCGTCAAGTTCAAGAAGGATCACTTATGCGGTGCCTGTGAAGCAGGAAAGATGACGAGGGCCAAGCATCCCTCGAAGACAATCATGACAACGACTCAACCCTTCAAACTACTACACATGGATCTTTTCGGTCCCACTCATTACTCAACTCTTACTACTACTGCTTGTCTCTATGGCTATGTCATTGTTGATGATTATTCAAGATACACTTGGGTGCATATAATCCTTTACAAGACTGAAGTGCAGGATGTCTTCAGATGCTTCGCCAATCAAGCAATGAACAACTATGGCGCCAAGATAAAGCACATCCGAAGTGACAATGACACTGAATTCAAGAACACTGGCCTTGATACATATCTTGATACTTTGGGCATCACACATGAATTCTCAGCTCCGTACACGCCACAGCAGAATGGCGTCGTCAAATGCAAGAACAGAACACTTATTGAGATGGCTCGAACGATGCTTGATGAATACAAGACTCCAAGAAAATTCTGGCCTGAAGCCATTGACACTACATGCCATATCATCAACCATGTTTATCTTCACAAGCTTCTGAACAAGACATCCTATGAGCTCCTTACTGGCAAGAAGCCAAATGTTAGCTACTTCAGAGTATTTGGCGCCAAGTACTGGATCAAGGATCCACATCACACTTCAAAGTTTGCACCAAAAGCACATGAGGGTTTTATGCTTGGATATGGAAAGGATTCTCACTCCTACAGAGTCTTCAATCTCTTTCATTACAAAGTGGTTGAAACAGTGGATGTGCGGTTCGATGAAACTAACGGCTCACAAAGAGAGCAACTGCCAAATGTGCTAGATGAAGTTCCATCCAATGAATCAATCAAACTTATGGGAACTGGAGAAATCATACCTTCTGAAGCTCAACCCGAAGAAGAACTTATCATCTCCGCACCTGATCAACCTGAAGATAATGCTCAGCCTGAAGACAATCCCTCTAACAATGACGATGATCAGCAAGAGAAAAATCTTCGTCCTATACATCCTCGTGTTGCAAATGAAGTGCAGATTGAGAGAATAATCGATAGCATCAATGCACCAGGTCCACTCACTCGTTCAAGGGCAACTCAGCTAGCAAATTTCTGTGGGCACTTCACATTCGTCTCAATAACATAACCCAAGAAAGTTGAAGAAGCCTTTATGGAACCTGAATGGATTCAAGCTATGCAAGAAGAGCTTCAACAGTTTGAGCTGAATAATGTATGGGAACTGGTTAAGCGTCCTGATCCTCGGAAGCACAATATAATAGGCACCAAATGGATATATCGCAACAAGCAAGATGAGCATGGTCAAGTTGTCAGAAACAAAGCTCGTCTCGTAGCTCAAGGATACACTCAAGTTGAAGGGATTGACTTCGATGAAACATTTGCTCCTCTGGCTAGAATTGAAGCCATATGCATACTGCTAGCCTATGCAAATCATCACAACATACTTCTATATCAAATGGATGTGAAGAGTGCTTTTCTCAATGGCAAGATTGAAGAAGAAGTGTATGTTGCACAACCGCTTGGCTTTGAAGATCCAAAACATCCTGACATGGTGTACAAGCTCAACAAGGCACTGTATGGCCTCAAACAAGCTCCTCGGGCTTAGTATGACACACTCAAAGACTTCCTGAAGAGCAAAGGCTTCAAATCTGGTTCCCTCGACCCCACTCTCTTCACGAAGACATATGATGGTGAACTGTTTGTGTGCCAAATATATGTGGATGTCATTATCTTCGGCTGCACCAATCAGAAATACAGTGAAGAGTTTGGATATATGATTCAAGAGCAATATCAGATGTCAATGATGGGTGAGCTGAAGTTCTTCCTTGGTCTTCAAATACGTCAGCAATGCAACGACATCTTTATATCTCAAGAGAAGTATCTCAAAGATTGCCTGAAGAAGTTTGGTATGCAAGACTGCAAAGGTTTCATGACGCCAATGCCAGCCAAACATCATCTGGGTCCCGACGACAATGGTAAAGAGTTCGACCAAAAGGTATACCGCTCCATGATTGGTTCTTTACTTTATCTATGTGCATCTAGGCCAGATATTATGCTTAGTGTTTGCATGTGTGCTCGATTCCAAGCGGCACCAAAGGAATTGCATCACTTAGCTGTGAAGCAAATTCTTCGATATTTGGCTTACACCCCAACTCTAGGATTATGGTATCCAAAGGGCTCAGAGTTTGATCTGGTTGGTTTCCCGGATGCTGATTATGCTGGTGACAAGGTGGATCGCAAGTCTACATCAGGCACATGTCATTTTCTGGGACGATCACTTGTATGTTGGTCTTCAAAGAAGCAGAACTGTGTATCTCTCTCTACTGCTGAATCTGAATACATTGCTGCTGAATCTTGTTGCGCTCAGCTTCTGTGGATGAAGCAAACACTCAAAGACTATGGTATTCATCTGAAGCAAGTGCCACTTTACTGCAACAACGAAAGCGCCATCAAGATTGCCAACAACCCAGTTCAGCACTCGAAGACAAAGCACATTGAAATTCGTCATCACTTTCTCAGAGATCATGTTGTGAAGGAAGATATTGATATCATACACGTCAACACTGAAGAGCAATTGGCAGATATCTTCACCAAGCCCTTGGATGAGAAGAGATATTGCAAGTTACGGTGTGAGCTAAATATCTTGGAATCCTCAAATGTCCTGTGATCAGGCACACATCCTAACACTTACGCATATTGACGACTTAGATGTGCAACACATGAAGTAAAGTATATCTTCAATCAATGAAGACATACATCCTAAGTGTGAATACATTAATGTGGAATTTGACTTTGGAGCGCCATGATAATTGTGCGCCGTGTCTGGGTCTAATACTTCCTATACGGTGGGTAACGCCACCACCAAATTCTTTTGTTTGAAGTGTTTTACCCATGGCGTTACATTTTCTATGTCTTCACAGTTTGTTTGTCTTCATTCTCAACTTGTGCTCATGATTATCTTCACTATGTTGGTTTGATTGTCTTTTTCATATATATACATAGTGTTTTGTCCTCTACAGCATTCACTTATAGCTATGTCTTCTTGTTGAATCTTTTGAACTAAGTGAATGTGATCGGACCCTAACCTCTCTATGCTTTCTATCTCAAACTCTATCTCTTCAAATCATATGCATTCTATTGAAACTGTCGAATGTCTTCTCTGCGTCCTTGTCAGCAGAAGATACAAAGACAAACATTAAGTCCGCTTTCAATGCCAATTCCTTCACCTGAAACCCGGAGAAGTGGGAATGACCACCCGACAATCCAGGCATGCGTGGGAACGTGGAACAACCTCCGATATGCTGCATGATGGCCACGTGTTCTTCAGATGTGAATCGCCAGGGGCACCTGTGTAATAACGTTGTGCCGTCTTTGTCCCTATAAATACACGCCTTACCACAGTCATTATCCTTTCTTCCACTCTCGCACGAACCCTAGCACCACCGCTAGCCCTCGACGACACCGGTGACGAAGCGCTTAGCTGCCGCAACCTCTCCGACGCCGTCTTCATGCCAGCCGCGGACATCGTCTTCTCCGCCGTCGCCGTAGGTGTCCTCCGTCGCCAAGTTAGGGCACGGACGATCGAACTGCTCGACCTCCTCTTCCACTCCGTCTAGCAGTTCCTTGTGTGGTAAATAAAACTTCCTTTTTACGGCCCCTTTGATCCTATTGATTCATCACTTTCTGCCACAAGAAGTTTCTATTCACACAAGTTGGATCTACTTCATACTGCATCTCATATTATGCCTAGTATGTTCACTTATGCTTCACAAAGTAGTTAGATTCCTCACTTGTACTGATCTATGGATTCGTACAAATCTAGAACCAACTCCTTATCTATGAGTGAATGTCTTCGCACGATGAGGTCAATGTCTTCTAAACTGATTTATCTTCAAAATCTTCTGAGAATGCATATGACCTCTTCCCCTTCCCTCGCACCTTAATGCTGTCACAGGTACATGTCCGTGGAAGAATCCCTTGGTTCTCATAGTCTGCATTCATTTGCAGAATTCTTACAGCATCATATAAATTGTCCCGAAGCCAGTTCCTGTTTATCCAGCAAGCGAAAGCCTCTGAAGCCTTTGAACGTGTTGAAGCCATTCAGTTTGAAGTTCATGGCTGCAGAGAAATCCGTAAGGAAGGGTGGCAGACAGCGTCGTGGGGGAACATCAAAAGATTTGCCTGATGACCTCTCAGAGCTTTACAAGACAGATCCTGAAGAGGATTACAATCAGCGCAAGACCCGAATCCAATGGATTCGAAGATATTGGGCAGAACAATGGTTCAAATACCGGTTTGTGACCCAGGAATATGCTGAGAAAAATGCCATCAAGCGACCTTGGGGAGACATCCTATACAAAAATCTTCAACCCAGGTCCAGAGATGAAGCCATTGATCAAGGCTTCTATCCCTGCATGGTCCGAGGACCACAGCCTACAGATGCACACCCATCGTCACTACTATGGTGTCGTGATGACAATTTGTTCAAGCGCAACTTCCAGTTTGCCAAGAACTCAGCGAAGCAGAACAAGAAGTCATTGGGACTAGACTTCAACTCTGGTCCCTCTGCTCCCCGTGCCAATGGCACCCGCGAAGCTGAACCCAATCTTGTTGGGCCCTTCTACAATCTGGAAGGTCTCATCACTCACATTGTGGTTCAAGGGACAGCTGTGGATGAGCCTGCAGATGATGCTGAATCTGATGAAGCGCCTGCAGCGCCGAAGCCAAAGAAACTGAAGCAACCTAAAGCTTCAAAGCCTGCCTCAGCCCCAAAAATCTCACGGGCGAAGCCACTGGCTACTGCACCTCCCGAAGACAGTGTGCAGTCTGAAGATCTGTCACGTATCTCGAGGCCCCCGAGAGTCAAGATGCCTCTGCCACACACCAGCCAAGAACTAACTGTTGCTGCGATTCTGCGCAACGATGCCATTGATCTGTCCAGTGATGAAGATCTGGCAGATGACGCTCTTGAGCAACTGATCAAGAGCAAAGAAGAAGCAGAAATCTTCAACAATTTGCCTCTCTTTGATGTGGCAATCATCCACGACTTCATCGATGAGTGGTTTGAAACACCCAACCTCAGCTTTGAAGACCTGCAACTTCCCATTGGCCTCAGTGTTGCCTTCCATGGCGCCATTGCTTCAGAGTTAGCTATCGCTCAGCGCATCATTGAACTGAAGCAGAAGATTGACTTTGAGAAAGCTCAGTTCAAGAAGCATATGGCCAAGCTCAGCGTGCAAGAGGTGAAGAACTTCAAGATTATGCTGCACGAGCTCAAGGAAGCCTTTCTCAAGAAACGTGCAGAAGCTCAGGGTTCTCGTGAGCGCATGAAGAGCCTGGCTGACAAGTGTGTACAAGCCTACAACGAGGCTGAGAAGCGCAAGGCCCTTGGGCATCCGGGCATTGATCCCAGGATGGCTGCAAAGAAGAAGAAGAAGCCCGCTGTGGCCGAACCGGACGCACCAAGGCAGGAAGCAGATCCCATTGTCTTCCCAACCAGCATGACTGGCTCAAAGCCAAAAGCCAGGTCTACCGCTTCAGAACTGAAGAAGACGAGGACTGCTGAGGCTGAAGCCAGAAAGAGGAAATATCCTGAAGCCTCTGATGCTGCTCCCTCCAAAAAGAAGCGGAAGACCAAGAAGGAACGGGCTGCTCCCACAGAGCCCTTAATTGTTGAACCTATCTCCATGGTTCGCCCTGCTGCTGAACATCAAGAGCGCCAACTGACTGTCCATGAGCCTGCTTCCACAGAGGCTTATGAAGCTGAAGACATTCTAGCAGCTGATCCCACCGCTGCTGAAGACATTGGTCACCATGACAATGTTGAAGATGATGTAGTTCTTCCTCAGATCGAGCACCAACAGGTATCATCGCCTATGCTTACGCACAACGAACTCATCAGCATTGGTCGTCCTCTGACGCCAATTGCTCAGGATGCAACATGGGCTAATCACCCACAACAACAAGTCACACCACCCCGGCAAGAAGAAGAAGATGACTTTGAGGCCCAGCCAACTCCATCTCCAAAGGCGTCGCCTATGTTACGCAGGCTTCGCAAAGGACCAAGGTCTCAAGTCTCCGAGTCTGACGCTAAAACTGCTGAAGACATTACGGCTGCATCAGCCGATGACACTCAAGAAGAAGAACGTGTTCCTACTCCCCCAACTACTAAAGAAGTTGTTCTCGAGGAGAATGTGTTTGTTCCCGACCCTCCAGCTCATGAAGTGGAGGTAGAAAATCTTGAGGCTGCCACCACCAACACCAATGAAGCCACTGACTTTGTCATGGCTGAAGCAAATGTGGAGCCTACACCAACCCAAGAACCAGAAGTCAGCGAAGCCAATGATGTCACTGCTTCTGTTCCTGCGCCTGCTGCTGGTCCTTAGTTTGACTATCATATTGAGCACAGGCCTCAGGTACAGAAGCCAATGCCAAGGTTGCCCAGGTTTCCAGGTCCTGCCTCAGCACCCGGATCCTTTAATGTCAACGACTTCAAAGCAGACAACACTTTCTTCAATAGCTCCAAGAACCCCTACTCAAGGGAAAGAATATCTTCTGATCGGTTCTGGAGCTACCCGCAGCGAAGCTATTACTCTTGCATTCTTTTCAATCAAGGTCGCATCTTCCCACATATGCGTCTTGACACCGAAGCAATAGCTAGTCTGCCCTGTCTGGAAGAAGCTCTGGATTGCTTCAAAGAGGTTGGATTGTTGCCTTTCGTCACCGACCAAGAGCACTAGAACGAAGAGTTGTTGCTCCAATTTTATGCCACACTTCACATACGTGGTTACAATAGAGATCCAAAGACTTGGGTCCTGGAGTGGATGACAGGAAATGTTCATCACGAAGCCAAAGCCTTTGATATCATTGAGCTCACTGGTCTGCACACTCCTGGAGATCTCTATGAACCTGGCTGTCAGCTTCACAGTGAAGCTATGGAGAGCATCTTTCAGAAGCCTGAATCGAACATGAGTCAGATGCTCAGTATGATGAAGTCCTTGCCACAAGATGATGCATATCCTAAGGAGTTCTTTGTTGAAGACCTTGAGTATCTGCCAAGGACTATCTATCACATCATAAGGTGAACTCTCTGGCCCATCAAAGGACATTCTCCACATGCAAAGCTGGAAGGTGCAATGAAGACTTTGGTCTTCTATATTCTTCATGGAAAATGCTTCAATGCACAGGACTTCTTCATCCGCCAACTTGCTGCATCAGGATCTGATCTTTTTGGCTTGAAGTTCTATGCTCCATGGATAATGCGGCTGATTAAACTCCACTCAGCTATCTCATATCAGCCATCTGCTCGCAATCATCGGATCTTTCTGCCTGATGTGGATATGTCCGTTGAAGCCATTTATCCTGAGCCTGCCAAGGAACCTCTTAGTCTTCAGAATGCGGAGCATCAAAGTTTTACTCAGAACATTGAAGGAGTTGAAGCAGTCACTCGTGTTTATCCTCTGGCTGGAACTACATGTGCACCTCATCGTGCTCTTACTGAAGCCACTGAAAGCACTATTGCCCAACGACCCAAGAAGCGATCTCGTGTTCTCAATGACCGAGATCTTCTGGTTGCTCTTCATCAGAAACAGGATAGGCATCATGACTAGCTGAAGCGCCAAATGCAAAGCCTCTTGGTGGATGTCAACCGCAATCGCAATCTTGCCACCAAGAATGCCTTTGTTGCCCATGAAACTTGTCGGCGTACATGGAAAGGGCTGATGCTTATGTGCTCTGAGGATGATCTTCATGAGGATGGCTTCCCTGAACGTTTCAAGTTTGACTCCACACCTCCCCGAAGGGCTGTGCTGTGACGAACTCCATCTCTTGAAGACTCTGAGTTTTCTTCCTCTGCGGCAACTGTGAATGCCAGAGTGATCGAGGACGAAGAGGATGCCACTTCACCGCCCCCTACTTCTGCATGCCTCGACACTGCCCCAAGTTCTTCTGCACCGCCAAACACCACCGATGACCCTGCTGCTTCACCTACTCTTCGTGGGAACGAGTAGATGCTCTATGTCTTCAAACCTTTTTGGTCCTCACTGACAAAAGGGGGAGAAGCATATGAGTTTGATAGTCTTCAAGCGGGTCAATATGGGCGGTTACTTTATGTTTTGCCTAGTGTTTACAACTCTCGTTTTGATACATTTGGTTCTTTGAGTTGTAACACTTAAACTCAATGGTCGTCTGCTACTTATTTGCTATTTTGTGATGCGATGATAAATTCCGCATGTGCAACGATAAATTCCGCACTTAGATCATTTTGCAGACGTCCATTTGTCATTATGCATGTCATTATCTTCACATACCTTTCATGCATAATGAATTGTCATCATAAGTTGAAGAGGATCTCCTCAAGTACAACCTGCCATGTGCATTTGCATTCCAAAAGAAAATTACTTATATGCACATCTTCAGGGGGAGCCCTTGCAACTTATGAAGACAATTCCTTATCCTTTACAATTTCACATATTATATTCCCCGTTGAAAAACTTCAACTAGTTTGTCATCAATCACCAAAAAGGGGGAGATTGTAAGTGCATCTAGTGCCACCCCTAGTTGGTTTTGGAGTATTGACGACAAACCTAGTTGAGGGACTAATGTGTTCGTAAGAATTGCAGGATAACACAGGTAGAAGTCCCTCATTGATTCGGTTTTCCTACCAGAGATGACCCGTAAAAATGTATGAAGACATTGAAGTCAAAGGTGGTATGTGAAGACATTCACATTGAAGACTATGACAAGAGAAGACATCACATGAAGACTATGGAGCGCGAAGACTTAGATATTTCATAGTTCTTTTTCTTCTTTGTTGAGTCATAGGAACCACCATACTGTTAAGTGGGGTCCAAGAAAACCAGTCAGAATGACTGAAGTGATGCTTAACCAAAATCCTATGTCTTCGAGTGAAGACTATGAGAGCGAATCTTGTTCAGAGTTGGACAAGTCAGCTTTGCTTGTAGACAAGTAAAGTTGTCGTGTGTGTTTGAAATCTGACCGTTGGAACACGTGTCAGTTCCTTAGTGACCTAGGGTCATTTCGGACAAATCAGGTCAGGTTGCCTAGTGGCTATAAATAGCCCACCCCCTACAACCATAAACGGTTGGCTGCTCAGAGTTAAAATACGGATTTTGTCGTTTGAGAGCAACCCACCTCGAAGCCTTTGAGAGAGAATTCCATGAGAGGATAAAGCCCTGACCACCCAGAGCCAAAGAGTGTTAGGCATCACTTAAGTCTTCTTATCTATGTGATCTGAAGACTTATTACACTTGAGGACTGTGAATCCTCCAGCCGGTTAGGCGTCGCGTTCTGAGCATCCAAGAGTCATTGTGGATTACTGGTGAACAAAGTCTGTGAAGGTTTGGAAGTCTACCTTGAAGACTTACCAGAGTGATTGGGCAAGGACTGGGTGTCCTTAGCTCAAGGGGAATAAGGTGAAGACGAGGTCTTCTGAGTTGAATCTCAGCCTCCCTAACCAGACGTACAGTTGTCACAGCAACTGGAACTGGTCCAACAAATCATTGTCTTCAACGAGTCACTGGTTTCATCCTTCCCTTCCCTTTACTTACTGTTGGCTCGTGTGAAGTCATTGTATGATATCATCACCGTTTGACTTCACTAAGTGATTACGTGGACTGATTGGCTTCTCAACATCTTCCTACCTGATCCTTACTGCCTAGCTGCTATCTGTCATTGTGCTTTTACTTCATTGAATACATGACTATGGTTTGCCTAGTGTTGTCTACCTTCCGCTGCATGATAATAGGTTTATTTCTATCGTTTGTCTTTGAAACTTACATGTTTTGAAGACTTTCCTATAAATCGCCTATTCACCCCCCTCTAGTCGATCACTAGCACTTTCATCATGGAATGGCATGAACATGTTGTGGTAAAAATATTGTTCCATTTGGGGCCGGTTTGGGTATAAGCTTCTCACAACAAGCCTCATGGTTCTGGTAGGGAACATGCTACCTTTGTGGACGAAATGATATCCGTTGCCTCTTCTTGCTTTCAAATTTTTTTTCTAGTGTCAACATAGAACAATAGGAGTGTTGTGTTAAATTTTTG
>NC_041382.1:326343071-326350830 GCF_002162155.2 Triticum dicoccoides | reverse complement strand
GTTTGGACATTTTTATACATTAACTAAGTTTTCTATGCATTTATGTGCATAATTCAAATTTGAACTATAGGCACATGCTCCAGTGCAGATAAATGGGTTGAAAAAAACCAAATGTGTATCCTTGGCTGCATGCTTAGGTCACATGCAAGAAATGAGAATGAATGTCGAACACCTTGCCACCGTCGCTCGGCCTCTAACATTGAGATACATGGTTTTGGAATTCTAGTAAATCGAAAACTCGTCTGAAATTTATGAAACTTGGCATGCTATCATGGAATGGCATCAACATGTCGTGGTAAAAATATTGTCCCATTTGGGGCAGGTTGGGGTATAAGCTTCTCACAAACCAGAGCTTCTCACAAACCAGAGCTTCTCACAAACCAAAGCTTCTCACAACAAGCCTCATGGTTATGGTAGGGAACGTATCACCTTTGTGGATGAAATGATATTCATTGCCTCTTCTTGCTTTCAAATTTTTTTCTAGTGTCAACATAGAACAACAGGAGTGTTGTGTTAAATTTTGGAATATTTGAGGCTTCGTTTGGACATTTTTATACATTAATTGAGTTTACTATGCATTTATGTGCATAATTTAAATTTGAACTATAGGCACATGCTCCAGTGCATATAAATGGGTTGAAACATGAAATGTGTGTCCTTGGTTGCATGCTTAGGTCCCATGAAAGAAATGAGAATGGATGTCAAACACCTTGCCACCGCCGCTCGGCCGCAAACATTGAGATACATGGTTTTTAAATTCTCGTAAATCCAAAACTTGTTTGAAATTCATGAAACTTGGCATGCTATCATGGAACAACACCAACATGCTATGGTAAAAATGTGCCCCATTTGGGGCAGGTTTGGATATAAACTTCTCACATACCAGATGTCGGTTCTATATCATGGACACGGGATTTTACCCAGGTTCGGGCCCTCTTGATGGAGGTAAAACCCTACGTCCTGCTTTTGATTGTATTCATATGGGGATAGTACATAGTACATGAAAGTGCGTTAAGTCGACTAGAGGGGGTGAATAGGCGATTTTTATAAATACTTCACAAAGGAATTTTAGGGTGAGGAAATTCCTAAGGAAGAACTACTTGCAGCGGAATAAGTACACAAATATAGACATGACATAACATAAGCATGGGCATCATGATGAATTGGAAACAAAACACAGAGTACAGAAAGCATAAGCATAGGATAAAACAGGATGAAGACAAGCAGACTGAAGAAATTGAACTAAGGAAATTGAGAATGTCTTAAGTCAAAGTCTTCAAACAGATATGAACAGGTACCCAACTCAGTAATGAAGAAATTAAAGGGTTGAGGAAATAGAACCAGTAAGCTCAGTGAAGACAATGATTTGGTAGACCAGTTCCAACTGCTGTGACAGTTGTACGTCTGGTTAGAGCGGCTAGGTATTTAAACCTGAGGACACACAGTCCTCACCGTATTCTCCTTGAACTAAGGTCACACAGACCTTGTCCAATCACTCGTGGTAAGTCTTCAGGTGACTTCCAAACCTTCACAAACTCGGTCACTCGGCGATCCACAATTTCCTATTGGATCCTCTAGACCATGACACCTAACCGTCTGGAGGATGCACAGTCCTCAAAGGTAATAAGCGTCGGTTCCACACAGGAACAATCTCTTCAGTGATGCTCAATCACTTTGGGTTTGTAGGTGTTTGGTTTGGGGTTTTGGGTTTTTCCTCACTTGATGATTTTTACTCAAAGTCCTTAGAGGATGGGATGCTCTCAATGGCAGGTGTCAGTTTCTCTCGGAGCAGCCAACCAGCTACTACTTGTAGGGGGCGGCTATTTATAGCCTAGGGAGCAGCCCGACATGATAATACATAAATGACCTTCAATGATATGACCGTTAGGTGGGTAGATATTCTGGAACAACTGGCGCATAGCATAGCAACGGTCGGAAATTTGAGGTTCAAGTTCCTCAGGGCTATCATGTTCCTCACTTATATGCAATCCGGACTGGCGAATTCCTAACTCCTCAATCGGGACAAATTCCTCAGAGACCAGAAGAACTTCGTCTCTGTCACTTAAGAAATTGATTGAACTGTATTAGATTCAATGGCTTCACTGGAAGGATTGGTAGGTGTAGGATTATGAGTTGAGCATCACTTGGAAACTTTTCCTTAGTTTTACCTCGACCCCCTTTAACAGTACGGTGTTTCCTATGAGTCAAGAAATAGAAAATGAAACTACGAAAACAAAAGTCTTCACGCTTCATGTTCCTCGCATGAATATCAAGTCTTCATGGTCACACCAATTTCTTCACTTTCAAAGTGTTCAGAAAGTCTTCAGAAATCCAAAGTCTTCAGTTGAAGACATTCATTTTTAGGGGGTCGACTTTCTCTGTAAATATCAAACTCCTCATAGACTTATAGACTTGTGTACACTCACAAACGCATTAGTCCCTTAACCTATAATTCTTCAATACACCAAAATCACTATGGGGCACTAGATGCACTTACAATCTCCCCCTTTTTGGTGATTGATGACAATATAGGTTAAGTTTTGAACGAGGATAAACATATGAAGTGTAAATACTGATATTGAGGAATTTGATTGCAAGATATAGAAGAACTCCCCTTGAAGATGTGCATAGTGAGGAATTTCCTTTCGAAGCAGTGCACATTTGAAGAGTATAATCATGGAGATCCCCCCCTATATCTTGTAGTTCATACACACATTTAACATATGATATGAAGAATTTAAAATGCATGATGAAATATGGTGGCTGATGTAATACGGCATGCGTGCATTATCATATATGAGGTAATAGCATGCAGAGGAACATAGCAAAAGTATCAGACCACCACCGGACTTAAGATTACAACTCGATCAAATAAATCTTCAGAAGAACGAGAGTCGTACTTAGCAAAAAAACACCCATATAAGTAGACCTGGTTGAAGACTAACTCAAATTTCTCCCCCTTTGTCATCGAATGACCAAAAGGGACAAAAAATGAGGACTAACGCCCCTGAAGAATATCATCATTCAGTCAATGGAGGAGCTCCAGCATTGTTGGGGTCGGTTGTTGGAGTAGGGCCTGCCGCAGTGTCATCCAAATCTTCACGCTCATCCGTCTCGCGCGAGGAAGAATATGAGATGGCTACCAAGGAAGGAACTTTGATTTTCTTGAATTTCTACGCCGGTGGCTGAGACCAGTCAAAGTCCTACTTGAAGCCCATTTTCTTCAAATCGTCTTCACCATAAAGATGAGACAGAACAACCCAAGTGCGATTGAATACTTCATGAAGGTAGAAGTGGTTCTTCTTCAATGCATTGTGTGTAGCAGTCATGTTGTGAGGAATGGAACCAAACTGACGCTTAACCCATTTGTGGTTGTGATCGACCTTCTGGTGAAGACTGAGAAGAAGCTCATGATCAGTCAATACCCTTGGAGCTGTGGCTTGAGGATTTTGCTTTGAGGCATTGGCGGCAGAGTCATGAGTGGCAGAGTCATCATTGGTGGAGTAGGATGCAGCTTTGCGGAACTGGCCATCCAATGGATGAATGCCTTCATCGATAATAGCAGGTGCCTTGCCCTTTTCATCAGATGAGGAAATAGGTCGCTTGAAGACTTCAATTGGGGGCAAATAGGTGACATGATTCTGCAAATCAGCCTTGTAATTGATTGAAGACCTTGATCTGAGGAATCTCATAATCCAAGGAGCGTAAGGCTTCAATTCAAAAGGAGATAATGCAACATTTGCCAGAGTCCTCATGAAGAAATCATGGTAGTTGATTGGAACTCCATGGATGATATTAAAAAGTAGATTCTTCATGATGCCAATGACCTCTTCTTCATTAGAGTCGTGGCCTTTGATTGGACTCAACGTCTTGGTCAGAATGCGATAGATAGTCCGGGGCACATACAACAATTCCTTCATGAGGAATTTGGTCCTTGGGGCTTGACCAGGCTTCAGCGGTTTCATCAGCACTTGCATGTGGTGATCTGAAAGCTCAGGTTCATGATAGAGTAGCTGCGCACCTTCAAAGGGAGGACTGACAGGAAGGGCATGAAGCAATTCAGAGGTCGGTGCTTTGAACTGAGTGTTATCGGTCATCCAGTCCAACACCCAAGAATTTACATCTTCAGCATTTCTTGTGATGTGCAGCATCGCGTAGAACTGAAGAATTAGTTCTTCATTCCAGTCTACGATGTCGGTGCAGAAGTTGAGCAACCCAACTTCATGAAGAACACTAAGGACTGGTGTGAAGCAAGGCAGTGATTCCATGTACACATGAGGAATATGTGCATGATCAAACACTTTGTCCTTGTCAAAAAGCAGTGAAGAATAGAAGTTGGCTTGGCTTGCGGTCCAGAAGCGCTTCCTTCGCAGACGAGCTGAGTCATACGGATTGTAATCTGTGAAGAATGCGTGCTCATGGAAGGAAGTCAGCAACCTTGAATTTTTGCTTCCTGGAGAAGGGATTCTTCAGCTTGGGCTGAGGAGTGTTAGTCAAGGTCATCACAGCCTCAGGAATTACAATCTCCGGAACCACAGGCTGAGGAATTTCAGTTTCTGTTTTAGTAGCAGCATGGGTCTTCAATTCTTCATCAACATTGACATCAGCACTAGTGGCTAGAATTTCTTCATGGATGGAAGGAGTGGAGTGATGATCTGCAGAGCCCATTTGAACTTCAGTGTGTACTAGGGACTGAGGGATTTGTTGTAGTGGGGTGAAGAGCGGAGAGTTGGGGTGCTGACTATCCCAATAGTCATCATTCAGCACTAGAGTGGAGCACCCAATGTCCACATCTTCATCTTCTTCAATGCCCGCCTCTTTAGCTGTGAATTGAGGCATAGGCGATGAGATGACTGCGGTTGAAGGGATATTATCCACTTTAATTTCCTCGTCCAACTGCTCTAAAGAAGCAGCAGAAGGAACATCTTCATCAGATCCGCTTGGGATCTCATAATCTTCACCAAAGGGAACGAGCTCCTTTGATGGCATGCTTGAAACTGGAACAACATCCATGGGATTCTCAAAAGAGCTTGTCAATATCTTCATCTTCTTCGGTGCTGAAGAATTTGACAAAGCAGATGCTTTCCTCTTTTTCACTGCTGCTCGCTCCGCAGCTTTGGTTTTCTCTGCTTCTGATGCAGAAGGAAGAACTGTACTTGGTGTTGGTGCAGGAGGAGCAGAGGAAATAGGTTCAGTTTCCTCACGCACAACTATTTCAGTTTGCCTGGTTGGTTCAGATTCTTCAGGCTCAGCGGTTGATGCCTCAGCTGGCCTAGCTTGTTCTTCAGGCGCAACACTAGTGGTTGCCCTGGCAATGTCATCAGTGGCTGGAATGCAGTCATTAGCCCTAGTACTCTCATTTTCTTCAGCAGCCTGATTTTCATCAGTGGTACTGGCATGTTCTTCAGTCGGCTGAGTAGAAGCTTCAGCCTGAGGAATTTCAATGTGTGTTTGAGTAGCAACATTGGAGGTGAATGTCTCTGCCAATTTCACAAATCTGACTTTGGCTCCCTTCCAATCTACATGATAGACATCAAATTCATCAGTGAGGTTTTTGATTTCAGCTTGAACAGTCACAAGTTCATCAGTTGTTATTTTGACAACATTCTTCTTCGGATGGCGCTCCTTCTTGCACTGCGCTTTCTTCAATTTCCTGGCCTTTTCAAATTTCCATTTTTCTTCGCCTATGAAGGCGGTCAGTATGTGACTTTGGCCAGGAGTGAGGTTGAGGTCAGGCATAGGAGTGTTGGGATCCTTGTGCCAGATATCAATGAAATCGAGGATCAATTTTGGATCCAAAGCAGAGGCACGTTTGTGCCTTTGGCTCTAGCGTCCCTTTCTTGCCTGTCTCAGATGATTTCGGCAAGTTCATCATCATCAGCTTCATCATCAGAGGACGGTACTTGAAAGGCGACCTGTTTCTTTTGAGGACTTGGTCTAGTGCCTCGTCCAGCAGTGGCATTGGTCTTCAACAATGTGGGGCCTGTTGAGGAATGCAGAGGAGCTTAAGAACTTGCAAAGGCTCCTGAGGCAATTGATTTGCCTGTGGTTCTTTGACACAAGGCGATATGCACAGGTGGTGAGGACTTTGCCGGAGGAGCTGAGGGTTTTGCAACTTGAGTAACTGGGGCAACTTGAGGAATTGGCCGTGAGGGCTTAGCAGAGCTGGGCCGTGAGGGCATTGAAGATGAAGCACTGGGCTTATGTGCAGGCTTCTTAGGCATAGCCTTCTTGGGCTTGCTAGCAGAGGCCTCGGCAGTGGCAGCAGCAGCAGCAGAGTCTTCATTGAATTTCCTCATTGCTTCTTTTGCCATTTTGGCCAGTTTAGCTAGATTCTTTACCCATTCAGCAGGAAATTCCTCACCTCTTCTGATGCTAGAGGGGTCAGCAACTTGGCCTAGTGCCAATGGAGATCTTTGGCATGGAGGGTGTACAGCGAATTTCTTCATGTACTTGGGAGTCCCATATCTGTACTCCCTCCATTCTCTGGCCCATCTCCTCTCTATCTTCTGAATGCGCACTTTGCGCTCATTCTTTGTTTCATGAGGCGGAGTGCAGTATCCTGCATAGATGTCATCAGGAATCTCAAACGCAATGTTGACTTCCAATTTCTTCCCTCCTTTTTGAGGTTTCTTGCCATCAGCCATTTTCTTCAGCTGAGGGATCTGAGCAACAATATTCTCTGAGGAGGTATGCAAGTTTTCTTCGAGGAACACTGCAAATGAATTAAGTTGATGAGAACCTAGTGATTCAGCAGCGGACATGAGTACCTATGAACAGAGTATAGGTGCGAAGAATTTGGAGAGGTCATATGCGTTCTCAGAAGTTTTTGCAAAAAGAACACGTTTGAGGAATTTGACCAGATGTGTCTTGAGGAATTTCACTAAGCGTTCTTTGAATTAGGTTCTAGAGTTGTATATATTGAAAATCCACACAATTGAGGAATCTTGAAGAAAATTGTTGCTTATGGAAACAAATCAAGAACAGATGTTTGTATGAGGTGTTCAGAGTGTGAAGATTGAAGAATAAACACCTTTTGAAGATTTTGAGGAAATCACTTGAATCAATAAGGGCAGTAAAAGTAGCTTTTAATTACCCTTGACGAAGAATATGACGAACTGGGAATGTAGATTGGAAGTTCGTCAGTCCAGATCTCCCACGCCCTAACTTTGCAGAGGAAGACAGCTACGGCGGTGGCGGAGTGAAGAAATCCGTGACCGGCGCGAGTACGACAGCGACGAGGTCGAGGCAGTGAAGCTCTTCCTCACCGACGACAATGGAAGTAGCGGCGGCACTAGGTTTTGAGAGACTGAGCAAGGGAGTGAGGTCGAGCAGAGTAAAAATAGTATGAGGAAGGTGAGAGGTATTTATAGCCGAGGTGAAAAACCGCTTGCCTAAGGAAAATGGATGAATGTGCCCCTGACCCTTCTCATCCTTGTGACATTTGTCAACCACGTACAGAGAGGTGGAGATCGTGAGTGATCATGGGTGACTAGATAAGTATTATTGTGGGATGTGGAACGGTTTAGACGGCAACAACCGAAAATTCAGATTAGAATATTTTAAAGTTCCGTTCACAGATTCTTCAGCTGACAAGGACATAGTGAAGATTTTGAACGGGTTTCAAATAGAACGCACATGAAGAATTTGTGAACAGACTGGGTTGAGTATAGCATAAAGGGGGAAGGGCCCGATCACATTCACTTAGCAAAAAGATCAACTCGAAGAAATAACTATAAGTGAATGTTGTAGAGGACAT
>NC_041382.1:326269867-326342694 GCF_002162155.2 Triticum dicoccoides | reverse complement strand
GAGAGAGGACATTGCAAAGTTGAAGAAATCAACTGAGGAAATTCAAGATGAAGAAATACTCAAATTGAAGATTTTCAACTTTTGTTGGTGGCGTGACCCACCATGTAAGAATGATGATTTCAGACGCCGTGTACAATTGTCGTAGGGCTCTGAGAATCAAATTCTTCATTAATTTCTTCACACTTAGAGGGTTAGTCTTCATTGATTGAAGAAAAACGTTACTTCGTGTGTTGCACATCTAAGTCATCAATTTTGCATAAGTGTTAGGATGTGTCTCCTTTTCAAAGGACATTCGAAGATTCTAAGATATTTAGCTCACAGCGCAACTTGCTAAATCTCTTCTCATCCAAGGGCTTTGTGAAGATATCAGCTAGCTATTCTTCGGTCTTCACGTGCTCGATGGAGATGTCGCCCTTCAACACATGATCACGAAGAAAATGATGACGAATTTGAATGTGCTTTGTCTTCGAGTGCTGAACTGGGTTATGAGCAATCTTGATGGCACTCTCATCGTCACAATAGAGTGGCACATTCTTCACATTGATGCTGTAGTCCTTGAGAGTTTGCTTCATCCATAGCAATTGAGCACAACAGGATCCAGCAGCAATGTACTCAGCTTTAGAAGTAGAAAGTGATACACAGTTCTGTTTCTTCGAAGACCAACAGACCAAGGATCATCTGAGGAAATGGCATGTGCCTGATGTTGACTTGCGGTCCACACGATCACCAGCATAGTCAGATTCTGAATATCCAATGAGATCAAAAGTCGAGCCCTTGGGATACCATAATCCAAGTGTTGGAGTGTGAGCTAGATATTGAAGAATATGCTTCACAGCCTTATGGTATGATTCCTTCAGTGTAGCTTGAAAACGACCATAGATGCAAACACTAAGCATGATATCTGGCCTAGATGCACATAAATACAATAAAGAGCCAAACATGGAGCGATATACCTTTTGATCAAAGTCAATACCATTTTCATCACTGCATAGATGGCCATTTGTGGGCGTAGGGATTTTGACGCCTTTGCAATCTTGCATGCCGAATTTCCTCAACACATCCTTGAGGTATTTCTGTTGGGATATGAAGATGCCATTTCTTTGTTGACGAATCTGAAGACCTAAGAAGAATTTCAATTCTTCCATCATAGACATTTGATATTCTTCACTCATCATATAGGCAAATTCATAACTGTAATGTTGGTCAGTACAGCCAAAGATGATATCGTTAACATATATTTGACACACAAATAATTCATCATCATATACTTTAGTGAAAAGAGTTGGGTCAAGTGAACTGGGTTTGAAGCCTTTCTTCGTGAGGAATTCCTTCAAAGTATCATACCACGCCCGAGGGACCTGCTTGAGACCATAGAGGGCCTTATTGAGTCTGAAGACTTTGTCAGGATGCTTTGGATCCTCAAAACCTGGGGGTCGAGCAACATATACTTCTTCCTCAAGCTTACCATTGAGGAATGCACTTTTCACATCCATTTGATATAAGATGATATTATGATGGTTAGCATAAGCAAGTAATATGCGAATAACTTCAAGTCTAGCAATAGGTGCAAAAGTTTCATCGAAATCAATTCCTTCAACCTATGTGTACCCTTGAGCTACAAGTCGTGCCTTATTCCTCACCACAAGGCCATTTTCATCTTGCTTGTTGCGGTAGATCCACTTTGTGCCGATGATGGTGCTTGCGAGGGTCTGGACGTTTGACCAGTTCCTAGAAGTTGTTGAGCTCGAACTAATGTAATTCCTCTTGCATAGCTTGAATCCACTCAGGCTCTAGAAATGCTTGATCTACTTTAGTGGGCTCTGTGATAGAGACAAAAGCAAAGTTCCCACAAAAGTTAGACAAATGTCAAGCTTTTGAGTGTGTGAGAGGACCTGGTGCGTTGATTTCGCTGATCATTTTCTCAATCTGCACTTCATTAGCAACGCGGGGATGAGCTGGTTGACGATGAGGAATTTGCTCAACATTTTCTTCAGAGCCATTTTCTTTAGGTGCACCAGCATGATGTTCTTCACGTTCTGGAATGACTTCTTCAGCAGATTCTTCGCTAGGAACGACATCCTCAGTAGCCTTGAACTTAATGGATTCCTCAGGTGGTATTTCATCAAGCACAGGAGGTAGGTGCTCTCTTTGCGAGCCATTAGTTTCATCGAACCACACATCTATAGTTTCAACAACCTTGTGGTGATAGGTGTTGAAGACTTTGTAGATGTGCGAGTCCTTACCATAACCAAGCATAAAACCTTCATGTGCTTTCGGTGCAAATTTAGAATTGTGATGCGGATCTCTAATCCAGCATTTAGCACCGAAGAGTTTGAAATAACTCACATTGGGTTTCTTGTCCGTGAGGAGTTCATATGAGGTGTTTCTGAAGAATTTGTGAAGATATACCGTGTTGATGATGTGGCACGCAGTATCAATTGCCTCAGGCCAGAAGTGAGGAGGCGTCTTGTAATCATCAAGCATAGTGCGGGCCATCTCAACAAGAGTCTTGTTCTTGCGCTCCACAACGCCATTCTGCTTAGGAGTATAAGGAGCAGATAATTCATGAGTAATACCAAGTTCATCAAGATAGTCATCAAGACCAGTGTTCTTGAACTCAGTTCCATTGTCACTTCTGGTGTGCTTGATCTTCACACCAAAGTTGGTTGAAACCCTCGAGGAAAATTGTTTGAAGACTTCCTGCACTTCAGTTTTGTAAGTGATGATATGCACCCGTGTATAATGAGAATACTCATCAACAATGACAAAGCCATATAGAGATGCAACATTGGTAAATGTGGCATAATGAGTAGGGCCAAAGAGATCCATGTGAAGCAATTCAAATGGACGAGTGGTAGTCATGATGGTCTTTGGGGGATGCTTGGCCTTGGTCATCTTTCCGGCTTCACAAGCTCCACACAAATGATCCTTGAGGAATTTGACACCCTCGATGCCAATGACATGCTTCTTCTTCGTGAGCGTGTGCAAGTTCCTCATGCCAGCATGACCAAGTCGTCAATGCCATAGCCAGCCTTATGAAGCTTTTACAAGTATACATGTAGCAGGTTGTGGTCCTGTAGAGAAATCAACAATATATAAATCTCCTCTCCTAAAGCCTTCGAATACTTTGGAATTGTCAGCTTCCATGATCACAACACAACGATACTTGCCAAAGACAACAACCATGTCAAGATCACAAAACATTGAGACAGACATGAGGTTGAACCCTAAGGACTCGACAAGCATGACTTTGTCCATGTGTTGATCCTTTGAGATTGCAACCTTACCTAGACCCAATACCTTGCTTTTGCCTTTGTCAGCGTAGTTGATATGCTTCAGATGTGATGGAGATAAAGCAGAGTCCATCAATAAGCTCCTGTCACCAGTCATGTGATTTGTACATCCACTATCGAGGACCCACTCAGTGGCTTTGGGTTGATCATCCTGCAGATGAATTAGTCCATCTTACGAACTCATATACTTCATCAATGAAGAATATGATATCAAATTCATCGGATCAATTTCATCAAGCGATAGAGCAGGTAAACTAGTATGAGGACGTCAGAAATGAAAATTCATTTCTTCATGATTAGCTTGCGTCCTCTCAAGCATATTCAGGTCTCCAGCCAATTCTTCAAATGTTTAGGTTCGTCTGGAGACCTGACCCTGCATAAGAAGTTAGTTCTTTTTCTTCACCACCCACATCTGAAGGGGTGGCAAAGAGTTCATCATTCTGCGAGCTCCATAAGAGAAAGGTGGCATAGATGCCAATCCACTTCGTTTCACATAAAAGGGGTTAGGGTAAGCATAAGAGTAAGCAGAGAAATTCTTCGAGGATTTATGAACATAATGATTTGAAGAATAATGCACATATCCATAACCCTTAGTCTTTCCCTACGAAACAGAAGTGTTAGCACAGTGATGTTCATATGAGGACTTTGATCCATGTGAGGAATGTGGTCCATATAAGGACTTGGATCCATATGAAGACTTTGGTCCATATGAAGAATTTGATCTAGGATTCCTATTCTTCACAGGTGGTGTCATGATGACATTCACCTGAAGACTTTCAAGGCACCTTTTGGGAACCCAGATTTTCTTCATAGGAGGACCGTTCCTGCAGTTAGTGCCAACATACCTAGCAAATACTTCACCATTATGAGTTTTGAACAGTTTATAATCGGAGTCAAATGACTCATCAGAAGAATATGAAGATTCACTTGTAAAGTCAGAAAAAGTAGATGGATCCACTGAAGGTCCCTTTGCAGCAACCCATGAGGTTTTGGGATACTTCTCGGGTTTCTAGTAGGTCCCATCACCATTGAGTTTCCTCTCAAAGGCAATACCCTCTTTCCTAGGGTTCCTTTTGAGGATTTGCTTCTTAAGCACATCACAAAGAGCCTGCTGCCCTTGGAGGATTTTGTACATGCATGTCACATACAATTCCTTCAACCATGCATGGTCAGTGATACTAACAGCATCCTCAAATAAGGAATTAGTGATAGCAGAGACAGGTGAAGAATTTGAAGCAATAGAAGCATTTGAACTTTCAGGTGAAGAATTAGCAGATTCACGTTCAATGTACTTCAAACATGGAGGATTAAATTATTCCTGAGCAGCGTTGATTTGTTGAGCAAGTAATGAATCACGCTCCTTTTGAAGATCTTCATAACTCACTCTTAACTGCTCAAGATCTTGCTTTCTTTGAAGAAATTCATAAGAAAGCTTCTCATGATCAGATAAGAGAGTGTTATGATGACTTTGAAGATTATCAAACTTAGTCTGAAGTCTCTGAAGATTTTCAGTCAAAGTTTTAGTGTGATCCATTTCTTCACCCAATATATCATCGCTTTTGACTAGCATATTTTGAACCTTTTCAAGAGCCTTTTGTTGTTTCACAACAATCTTTAGCAAGTTTAGAATAGCTAGGCCTGAGGTTTTCATCAGATTCATCCTCACCTGATTCAGAGGAGGGATATTTGAGTACCTTTGCACCTTTTGCCATGAAGCAATAGGTGGGAGCATAGTCATCATTGTCGTCGTCAGTGGTGTTGGGGAGGTCCTTTTCCTCAGAGTTGAAGATGGATTTGCTGACGAACGCAGTAGCGAGGGCTAGGCTCGCCACACCAGAGTCTGACTCCTCGGATACCTTCCCTTCCTCATTTTCCTCAGATTCAGCCTCAGAGTCCATTTCCTTGCCGATGAATGCCCGAGCCTTCGTGGAGCTGCTCTTCTTGTGAGATGAAGACCTTGAAGGTTTTGATGAAGAGGACTTTGAAGATTTCTTCTTCTTCTTTGAATCATCAGAACTGTAGTCCTTGTACTTCTTCTTCTTTGATTACTTTTCCCATTGAGGGCAATCTTGAATGTAGTGACCTGGTTTCTTGCATTTGTGGCACTGTCTCTTCTTTTAATAACAGGATGAGGAATCTGATCTTAATTCACCGCTTCTTGAGGATTTTCCAAAGCGACCATGTCTTGAGAACTTGTGGAATTTCCTCACGAGCATCGCTAGCTCCTGGCTCAGTTCTTCAGGATCACCAAGGCTGCTACCAGAATCTTCACCTTCAGATTCAGACACTGCCTTGGCCTTCAGTGCACGTGATCTGCCATAGCTCGGTCCATAGAGATCTCTCTTCTCAGCAAGCTGGAACTCATGAGTGTTAGCCTCTCGAGGATATCAGCGAGATCAAGTGACTTGTAGTCTCCATGTTCTTGTATAATCATTGCAAGGGTGTCAAATGAGGGATCAAGCGATTGAAGCAATTTCTTCACCACCTCGTGGTCGGTGATGTCAGAGGCACCAAGTGCTTGAAGGTCATTTGAAATGTCAGTGAGGCGATCGAAGGATTGCTGAACATTTTCATTGTCAAGTCTTTTGAAGCAGTTGAAGAGATTGCGAAGAACGTCAAATCGAGAATCACGCTGGGTTGAGCCTCCTTCATTGACCATGGACAGCCTGTCCCAAATAAGTTTTGATGTCTCCAAAGCACTCACTCTGCCATACTGCCCTTTGCTCAGATGGCCACATATGATGTTCTTCGCTTGAGAGTCGAGTTGCTTGAATCTCTTCATATCAGCAGTGTTGATGGTAGGAGTGACAGAGGGAATGCCATTTTCCACAACATACCAGAGATCATTGTCAATTGCCTCAAGATGCATTCGCATCTTATTCTTCTAGTAGGCGTAGTCCGTCCCATCAAAGGTAGGACACCCAGCAGAGACCTTGATCATACATGCGGTCGACATAACTAAAACTCCAGGTGGTTAAACCAAAATCACACAGAACAAGCGAGTACCTTGCTCTGATACCAATTGAAAGTGCGTTAAGTCGACTAGAGGGGGATGAATAGGCAATTTTTATAAATTCTTCACTGAGGAATTTCAGGGTGAGGAATTCCTAAGCGAAGAACTACTTGCAGCGGAATAAGTACTCTAATATAGACATGACATAACATAAGCATGGACATCGTGATGAATTGGAAACAAAACACAAAGTACAGAAAGTGTAAGCACGGGATAAAACAGAATGAAGGCAAGCAGAGTGAAGAAATTGAACTGAGGAAATTGAGAATATCTTCAGTCAAAGTCTTCAAACAGATATGAACAGGTACCCAACTCAGTAATGAAGAAATGGAAGGGTTGAGGAAATAGAAGCAGTAAGCTCGATGAAGATAATGATTTGGTAGACCAGTTCCAACTGCTGTGACAGTTGTACGTATGGTTAGAGCGGCTAGGTATTTAAACCTGAGGACACATAGTCCTCACCATATTCTCCTTGAACTAAGGTCACACAGACCTCGTCCAATCACTCATGGTAAGTCTTCAGGTGACTTCCAAACCTTCACAAACTCGGTCACTCAGCGATCCACAATTTCCTCTTGGATGCTCTAGACCATGACGCCTAACCGTCTGGAGGATGCACAGTCCTCAAAGGTAACAAGCGTCGGTTCCACACAGGAACAGTCTCTTCAGTGATGCTCAATCACTTTGGGTTTGTAGGTATTTGGTTTGGGGTTTTGGGTTTTTCCTCACTTGATGATTTTCACTCAAGGTCCTTGGAGGATGGGATGCTCTCAATGACAAGTGTCAGTTTCTCGCGGAGCAGCCAACCAGCTAGTGGTTGTAGGGGGCGGCTATTTATAGCCTAGGGAGCAGCCCAACATGATAAAACATAAATGCCCTTCAGTGATATGATCGTAAGGTGGGTAGATATTTTGGGACAGCTGGCGCATAGCATAGCAACGGTCGGAAATTTGAGGTTCAAGTTCCTTAGGGATATCATGTTCCTCACTTGTAGGCAATCCGCACTGGCGAATTCCTAACTCCTTAGTCAGGACAAATTCTCTGTCACTGAAGAAATTGATTGAACTGTGTGAGATTTCCAATGGCTTCACTCGAAGGGATTGGTAGGTGTAGGATTTTGAGTTGAGCATCACTTGGAAACTTTTCCTTAGTTTTACCTCGACCCCCTTTAACAGTACGGTGTTTCATGTGACTCAAGAAAGAGAAACTGAAACTACAAAAACAATAGTCTTCACGCTTCATGTTCCTTGCATGAATATCAAGTCTTCAAGGTCACACCAATTTCTTCACTTTCAATGCCTTCATAAATCCAAAGTCTTCAGTTGAAGACATTCATTTTTAGGGGTCGACTTTCTCTGTAAATATCAAAATCCTCATAGACTTATAGACCTGTGTATACTCATAAACGCATTAGTCCCTTAACCTATAAGTCTTCAATTCACCAAAATCAGTATGGGGCACTAGATGCACTTACAATACAGGCATCTATCATGAGATTGTAGTAATGAATATGAGATGTTCGATTAACTAGCCTAGCCTCGGTTTATATAACACACCAGAGACCTAGGGTTTAGAGGAGTCCTTGTCTTTGGTGCGAAGTCTTGTGGAATCATCCTTGTATGCGGCATGGGATGCCCGAAGTGGCCCATAAGTGAACCGCCATGGGGGTCCTCGGCCCGATCCAGCTGGTCGGGAGACGACGTGGTGAGTACCCCCTAGTCCAGGACACCGTCAGTAGCCCCCTGAACTGGTCTTCAAGTTGGGGACGCTCCTCGATTCTTCCAAACTGTTCTTCATCTTCGGTCGTCGGTCTTGAAAACTGGTTCAACAAATCTTCTCATCTTCGATCTTGAGGATCGCCGAAGTGAATCCGAATAGTCTACACGTCGGGTATCTGAGGAGCCCCATTAAGTTTTAGGCCTTTAGCAATGCCTTTTTATTTTTTACGCCACACCTCGGGTTTGAAGTTGTTCCCGTGCGGCGGTGTCCTCTTGCGTCCGAGCTCCAACGCCGGACTGCATCCGAGATATCTTTTGCAGCCGAGCACCAACGCCGGACCGCTTTTGAGCTCCAACGCCGGAATGTATCCGAGCTCCAACACCGGACTGTATCCGAAGTGTCATAGATTACCTCGATCTTGAAAAAGTTAAAATGGTAGAACCGATCTTAATGCCGGAGATGCCCTCTATGGTGCAAGCCAGTTGCAACCGAGCTTTATGCCAGACTGCTTTCGAGGTATCTTTTGCAGTCGTGCACCAATGTCGGACTGTATCCGGTCTCCAACGCCGGACTATATCCGAGGTAGTGCACCACCTCGATCATGGGCTGATTTGTATGAATTTAATTCCGATTTGTGCGATCTATTCTCTGCCGAGATGTATAGCCAATAGCCCTCAAGGTGTGTGTTGGCCTAATATCCAGGATGCACCCGAAGGATAAAATCAAACCGCTGACCCCGTTAGCCCTTGAGACTTAGGTCGATTCGTGAAATCGGCCTGAGGATCAATTCCCAGCTCGACAGCATAGTTAGGAATAGAAACACGGTGTAATATATTAGAGAAAATAGTGATCGGCGAATGGGCCCTTGAGAAAGGGTTTTGAGAAGTCGATGTAATATATTAGCTTGATGCCGGATAAGTCCCAGATGGTACCTATTATTGTTCGAAGACGCGTTTGCCCATAGTTCGGTCAAGCTGAACACTGAGCACTTTGAATTTTCTGTATTGAATAGGCAATGGAGTATCCCCCGAGACACTGGTCGGGTGGCAACACTAGATCAGGGGATCAATGTGCCCCTTTAATATTAGTAAATGATAAGCTCGAAGCCCAGTAGCCCCCGAGCCTTAATGTGGGCACGGGTGGCCGAATTAAGGATCGATATCCGGAGTAAAATCACAAATTATGTGTAATGATTCTACATATCCAAGTAGTCTACATTATTAATGCTCGGATCCGCATTGTACAAAACTTTGTTGATCGACCATCGGCTTCAACCTCCTCAGCCAGTAGTCGGGGAGTGTTTGTCACACTTTATAAAGCCTTCATGAGGGCAAAGATTTACGACAAACAAGGTAATCCGGCCATACGGTTTTATAAACAAAGGTATGCAGAGAGAATGTTATATTACTATGTAATGTAAAAAAACATCTTCCAAAGAAAATAATCCCGCTATCGGTTCCTTTCTTGGGGTTGTCATGCCGACCATGATCATGAAACCTCACCTCCGATCAATGCGGGAGAAAAATATTGAGGATTTAGTTTGGGGAAAGTTCCCGAACTATGTGGTCTTTAGTGAACCTAAATTTTCACTTACGTCGTTGCTGACCAATTATATCCTTTAAGATCGCTAGATTTCGGCTTCACCCAGTCTGAGGTACTAACTCAGATGACCTGGTAGTAACAATCATATAGGTGCTCCCTTTACCGCCTAGCCGAACAATCGGGAATGTAGGGCTAAGCACAGGAGCCAGGCAACCCAGCTTGGCCAAAATCTTAAGTCAAATTGATGCATATTTATGGCTTTATAATGATAATTACGGAAGGCAACACTTGTATACTGAATACAAACACTGATGATATATGTTTATTTTGATTCTGTTGCGACTGTTTATCAGTTGAAAGTGACCCATCATCCGCTTCTACCCCTTTGTAGATACTACGCAGGGTGTTTCCACAGTAATAAGACAACCCTTAGCTGACGTCTCGGTGCCCGGAGGCGGTTGTGTTAGCGGAAACAAGGCAATCAGATATGCAGGCTTTATAACTTTCACTTAGTCATAGGAGCTTTAAACTGGGGAAGCTAGCTACGAGCCCCCGGTTAGTGTTCGGCACCGACCGAAGTCTAGCCACTAACACTTCGGCCAATGTTATGAAAGGCCCATCATTTAACATGGGGTAATCGGTATCGATCTATAGTTTGACACCGTCATCGGATCACTGAGCAGTTTATGCCCGTTGTGACAGTCAGTTTTCGGCTTTCTCCACTGAGGTGCTTAACCATTCGAGCTGGAAGCACAATCGCAGTGGTTCTCTCTTTGCACAGCTAACCGAACAAAGCGAAATGTAGGAGGCAAGCACAGGAGTCGGGCAACCCAACTATTGACCGAAGACACAATTCGAAACCGATGCATATATAGCAATACCCGAGAGTGTTTTTTCCGAATCTCTAAAGGTGTCCGGCATTACACTGCAAGACTTATGCTGGAAACACACAAATAGTTTAATAGTGCCATAGGCTTGGAAAAGCAAAAACTTCAGTAAAAACTTTACGCCCGAACTAAATCGTCATTTGGTGCCAATCCGAAAATCGGTCTTATTTTTGTGCTTCTGTCGTGCATTAATATGACACATTCGATCTCAAGACTTCAAGCGGGTCAGCCTATGGCTGCAACCTCCTATCCCGAAGGCGGAGTGCTCGTTAGGCCAATTTAGCAAATTAAACTCGAGCGGCACTAGAGAGAAAATAGGATATCCGGCTATTGACCATACACTCGAGTTGAGAAAGGAGTGGTAGAAAAAGACTTTGCAACGACTAGGAACAAAACAATTGTTATAGAATGGCTCGTACAAATTTAAGAGCCCCCAGTTAACTTGGGTAAAGGAAGCGTTTTTAATAAATGAAGTAATTAACAAACTAAGTTTTTTTATTTAACATAAATATAGAGTTTGGTCGAACCGAACGAGAATTTAAAAAACTGAGCAAGGAAGCGACTTAGCTGGTTAATGAGCTCGTTGTCGATGCGCAGCCTGAGCTTACGGCGGACGAGGTCCCAGCCCCCAAGCCGGTCCAGAGGTGGCGGATTAAAGAGCTCGGCATTCCAAAGTGGTGACATAGCACGACCAATGTGGCGAGGTGGAACCCCCAGTCCGACCGAGGCAGCGGAGCAGGCCGGCAGTAAGACGCCGAAGTCCCCGACGTGGTTTAATGAAGTGACGTCGAAGCCACTAGTCCAGCCGAGGTGGCGTGGTACGTGAGTACACTGAGGTGACAGCGTTGCCCAACCCGGATCATTCATGTGCACAGAAAAGAGTGCAATTCGAAGATAATAGTAATAATAATAATAAATTAAAAAATTCGTTGCATAATTAATAATTTATGCAAAGCGAGTATTAAAAGAAATATGGCATGTGTGTTGAACACTCGATGAGGTAGAGGCAACCGAACATATTGGTATGACAATTCGACCAACAAGGTGATCACGCGAGCAGATTTACGCCAATTGGGATGACGACGTCGGCTTGCCGAAGTGACCGTGTGACGCAGTCAAAGTCGATTACCTACACGTGTAAAATAGTGTAGTCCAAAAAATATAAATATATCAAAAATCCTCACATAATTAATTTATGCAAATTAATTTTTAAAGAGATGTGGCCTGGCGTCGAAGCCAATGTCGATGCGGGGCGTCGGCGTGGCAAATCCTGAATTTGCAGGGCGGTCCTAGTTCCCGATGTGGCGTTCGCCGAAATGTGGATGGGAAAATGACTGAACCATCACACAACCATCGTTAATGCGGCCAGCATTTGACAGTCTTGTGTACAGAGGGTAGAACAAACTAGAGTAATATTCCTCGGGAAAAATAAGCCCATGCAAGCAAAAAATTAGTAGAAATAATAGCACCTGGTTTATTTGTTGTAGCAATCCAAAGAGACACACGCGGGAATTTATGGATTTGCATCTAGTAATAGTACTAGTGCCAGCGCTAGCTTGATGTTGTGTGCGCGTGCTCGGCCAGGACGCGACGAAGCGAAGCCCCTGGTCCAGCTAACGTGACGAAGCTGGTCGGCTGGTGATGTCGAAGTCTCCGGAGTAGGTCGATGAAGAGATGGCGAAGCTCCCGGTCTAGCCGAGCTGACGGAGCAGGTCGGTAAGGTGACGTTCCAGCCGCCGTACCAGCCGAGGTGACGAAGCAGTTCAACGTGGCAGACATCGGTTTGAAGAAGTTACGGCTTGGCCATGCCGACGTTGGGCATAACTTGTGACGCGGTCAATGCCGAATTGATGAAGTGACCGAGCGGCGATGTCGGCGTGTTTGACCTATGCAATCCATCGGGGATGGTGTTGGGGATGATTTAGCCTTCGCGATGCTGAACTCTTGTTAGGCTTGCCGAGCTAATGATCCGATAAGGTTAGGCTCGACTCGATGAAGCAATGATCTGTCTAGCGTAGGTCGGCACACATGGAGCAAGGGCTAGTTTGACACCGGCACGACGGTGAGGATTACTTCCGAAAAGGAGAAAAATTTGCGAGCATGTGTTCAGAAACAAAACACAATTCCCTAGAGATTCTTCCAAAAAGGTTGCCCAATATCCCGTTCATGAAAAAAGATGAACTCAGGTCGGATTCGTATTCGCGCAGAAAACAGATCCGGAAAGTGATGCACTAATCGGAAGGTTCCCGGAGTTTGAATAGTCGGATTGAGCTGAAATTTTGAGAGGTGGTAGATATGAAAATTCCACAGAAGATAAACAGTTGGATCTTCCAAATAACCTCCGAGAAAGGCTTAGGAGACCACGCACTAAACTCATCCAGATTCTCGTCCAGACTCGACAGGCCTCAGGTATATCATAGATCGCCCGAGATTCCTCCATCGGAAGGCGACAAAATTTTACAGGGTCGTTGTATACTCAATTCCACACAATTACACCAAAGGGTTCGTCAAATCGACTCCTGAGAAGATGGTGACAGCGAAAACAAGTTTGTTGTACAGAAAAAACTGTGCGATCAAACGAGGATAATGTTGACGATGAGCCCCCAGGCTCCATGGACGACTTTTCCATGGTCTCGGTTGAGATTTGAGCTGATGATGATGAAAGTATCTGTTTGATCTTGATAATCTGACGTGGAGCGCGGTCCTCGGTCCAGCCAAGGTGACCAGCCAAGCCGGCGACAAAGATGCCGACATCGACCATAAAGCTCGGCTCCAATGCGTAGATCGCAACGGAGATGATCCGAATTCCCATCGCACCGTGGCGACTGCTAGCAGGCTCTCAATGAAAGCACCAATGTCGGTTCTATATCCGGTATATCTCGTAGTAGGTGTCCTAAGCTAGGCGTGTTGGAGCGATGGTAACATGGACACGGGATTTTACCCAAGTTCGGGCCCTCTTGATGGAGGTAAAACCCTACGTCCTGCTTTTGATTGTATTCATATGGAGATAGTACATAGTACAGGTATCTACCACGAGATTGTAGTAATGAATATGAGATGTTCTATTGACTATCCTGGCCTCGGTTTATATAACACACCAGAGGCCTAGGGTTTAGAGGAGTCCTTGTGTTGGGTGCCAAGTCCTGTGGAATCCTCCTTGTATGCGGCATGGGTTGCCCGAAGTGGCCCATAAGTGAACTGCCATGGGGGTCTTTGGCCCGATCCAGCTGGTCGGGAGACGACATGGTGAGTACCCCCTAGTCCAGGACACCATCACTAGAGCTTCTGACAACAAGCCTCATGGTTCTGGTAGGGAATGTGCCTCCTTCGTGGATGAAATGATATTCATTGCCTCTTATTGTTTTCGATTTTTTTCTAGTGGCAACATAGACAAACAGGAGTGTCATGTTAAAATTTAGAATTGCGGTGTTCGTTTGGACATTTTTATACATTAACCGAGTTTTTCAGGCATTTTATGTGCATAATTCAAATTTGAACTACATGCACATGCTCTAGTGCAGAAAAATGGCTTGACAAATCAAATGTGTGTCCTTGGGTGCATGCTTAGGTCCCATGCAAGAAATGGGAATGAATTTCAAACACTAGGGCACCGTTGCTTGCCGGCAAAATGTTAAGATACTTTATGTTTAAATTCTAGTAAATCCAAAACTCGTCTAAATTTCATGGAACTTGGCATGCTATCATGGAATGGCACCCGACATGATGTGGTATTTTTGTGTCCAATTTGAGAGAAGCCGCACTCGAATAACAACCAACAAAGACATTTCAAAACAAATAGCTGCCAATTTAACATCTCAAATGTTTGTATAATTTAAATCATGTAAGTTCTGTTAACCATTCATGTGACGCCACGCATCACACTTTTAATGGCTAGGAGGTGGCGTGTGGACAGCTGCTTGAGTAGACGGGAGGCGTGTGAGCACAGTCCACTGCGGAGGCTGGCCGGGAGGTGTGCAAGTTGTCCTCCAATGCACAGACTCACCGGCAAGCATGCGAGCTGTACGCTGCGCAGGCTCACAGAGAAGCGAGCCCTTTGACTTCCATGGCCGCCCACCTTGCTCGCATCCTATCCATTAATGGCGCCCGAGCTACTATTTAATACGGGCATCCTTACTGTTCTCCTCCCATTCCCCTCTCGCAGACCTCCACCAATGCCATGGAGCAGAAGGATCATCTGCCACTAGTCTTCCAGTTTGGTGAAGTTGACTCCGAGGCAGACGAGATAGAAAATAAGGAGGAATGGGGCCTCATGGACATGGCCTTGAACGAGCTGCCCGCGGCCGGTGCTGCCCCCGCGCTCGTCCCAGCTCTGATCCCCGCGCTCGCACCAGCGACCATCCTCGTAGCATTGACAGGTTGGTCGCCGAGAACTATCGCAGAGATGGAAGCTGTGGGAGTGATCGAGGTCCCCGCGAACCCGTCTGAGCTCGTGTACATGCAAGCGCCAGCGCCCATGCATGTGTGCGCCCCTGCACCAACCGCGGCGCCGGTCCCCGTGTGTTTGCCTGCACTCGTCGCGCCCGTTCCTGTGCATGCGCCCCCTCAGCGTCATGGGACACCGCCTTCGATCGCTACCTCGCAACGCGTGAGTTGTCGTCCTCCCGCGCCCCGCCCGTCGATCACGCTATGACATGATGTTTGATTTCCAAGTGAAGAACATTATGTGCTGCCTTGAAGACTTTAACAATGGTGTCCCGGAGGACGACAACGACAATGCTGGCGCGGCACGCCGCCTTCGCCACCGTCGGAATTAGTTTTTTGGGTTTCATACTGTATCTCGATTGTATGAATATAAATTCGTAGTGTGACTGAATGAAATATATGGTTTAAACGAACTTGCATTTTTCTCTTTGGATGTACAGACTTATCAAGCGATTTAAAAAGAAGGTGAATGGTTTTTAAATATAAAACACTCATCGCAAACGTTTTAGATAGAACACCCATATGAAAACCGACAACTTCCCAGTAAGCCAAGGGAAAATATGCCGAGAAGGATTTGTGCAGCTCTTTATCGCAAACATTTTAGATAGAACACTCGTATGCAAACCGACAGCTTTCCCAGTAAGCTAAGGAAAAATATACCAAGTAGGATTTGTACAGCTCTTCATTGCAAACATTTTAGATAGAACATCCATATGCAAAGTGAGAGCTATGGTCTTCCCCAGTAAGCCAAGGGAAATTCGCCGCGCGGGATTTGTGCATCTCTTCAACGCAAATAGTTCAGATTGAACAAGGTATGCAAAGCGAGACTTCGCCATTAAGCCAAGAGAAAATTTGGCATGTAGGACTTGTACATCCCTTCAACACAAATGGTTTTTTTGGATGACCCTTGTGCAACACGTACAAACAATTTGGTAAAATTTGCATCTGTCATATTGGGTATATTTCCATTTGTCAAGCTGGAAAGATTGACATTTGTTGATCTAGTAACATTGCACTTTCTCAATCCTGTAACACTACCATTTGTCAAAAATTGCAGCTAAAAATCAGTAGCACTATCGAAATTTTGCAACTAAAATTCAGTAAGCATAGATTTCATTCATAGATTAAGCAGTCGTTATTTGTACAAACAATTCAACTCGACAGCTGAACTGACTAAACTTTTCCCCATTTGTTGCCAACCACGTACCGAAATAGCTAGTTCAACTATATATACTAGCTAAGTTTAAGTGTGTTGTATAGTTCAACCACATCTATAGTCAGATGAACTGAACAAAATAGCCCCTCAATACTACTACGGAGGGGCTTTGTACTACTTCCAGCAGCTTCTCCTCTGTCGAGCGCGCTCAGTAAGAGGCAAAGGAGGTGTAGCCTACCGACGAGCTGGACAACTGGAATCCGGTGCTCGCCGCTGCTGCACCTTTAGTGACACTCACCTCGAATGCCCTCTACCACTCTAGATTGCCTGCTCAACGAGGCACTCCTCCTCCTCCCACAGGAATCGATGTAGCGCGCAAGGTCGTTGACGCACGTGCGGGACTCCACCTCCACCTCCCACCTTTGGGCAGCGGTGGCGGAGCGGGTGATGACACCGGCGGTTGACGGTGCGCTGGCGGCCATGGCGGCCGACGATGGGGTGGCGGCCACGACCGCCACCTCCCGCCTTTGTGCCGCGGCGGCGGAGCGGGTGATGGCCATGGTGGTCGACAGTGGGGTGGCGGCCACAACGCTCACCTCCCGCCTTCGGGCCACGGTTGCGGAGCGGGCAATGGCCCTGGCTTTCAATGGTTGTGTGGCGGCCACGGGGGCAGACAGTGGGTTGGCGGCAACGGCGGCCGGCAACAGTTGCCGACGGGTAGCGGTGGCGGAGCCTGTGGTCAGTGTTGCACGCACCCCCAACAGGATGCCACGCGCACTACACTACGCTGAGGACTGTCCTCTGATGACGGCGGAGTGGCTGAGCGATGATGGACAAGTGCCATTGGTGATAGCGGGAGAAGCAGATGAGATAAGCTACAGGGAGGGAGGGGAAAACGTGACACATGACTCGCCAGCCGTGAGGGTTTATATAGCAGGCCGGTGAGCATTGGGATTTTGGGGGATTTCGTCGAGTCGGGCGGGAAGCTTGCGTGGCTATGTGTGGGAACCTGCACGGTTGCGCGGTAACGGGCTAACCACGATTCATTGGCACCACTTCGAGCCACTATTTGGCCAAAAGAACGCCCTGTGCACTGCTCAAGCTTGCGCTTGAAGCCGTTGATACGTCTCCAACGTATCTATAATTTTTGATTGCTCCATGCTATTATATTATTTATTTTGGATGTTAATGGGCTTTATTTTACACTTATATATCATTTTTGGGACTAACCTACTAACCAGAGGCCCGACCCAAATTGCTGTTTTTTGCCTATTTTAGGGTTTCGAAGAAAAGGAATATCAAACGGAGTCCAAACAGAATGAAACCTTCAGGAACGTGATTTTCTCAACAAACGTGATCTAGGAGACTTGGAGTGGCCGTCAAGAAACAAGGGGGGAAGGCACGAGGCAAGGGGGCGCGCCTACCCCCTGGGCACGCCCTCCACCCTCGTGGGCCCTCCGTTGCTCCACCGACGTACTTCTTCCTCCTATATATATCCACGTACCCCCCAAACATCCAAGAGCACCACGAAAACCTAATTCCACCGCCGCGACCTTCTGTACCCGAGAGATCCCATCTTGGGGCCTTTTCCGGAGCTCTGCCGGAGGGGGCATTGATCACGGAGGGCCTCTACATCAACTCCATGGCCTCTCCGGTGATGTGTGAGTAGTTTACTTCAGACCTACGGGTCCATAGTTATTAGCTAGATGGCTTCATCTCTCTCTTTGGATCTCAATACAAAGTTCTCCTTGATTTTCTTGGAGATCTATTCGATGTAATCTTCTTTTGCGGTGTGTTTGTCGAGATCCGATGAATTGTGGGTTTATGATCCAGATTACCTATGATTAATATTTGATTCTCCTCTGAACTCTTTTATGTACGTTTGGTTTATCTTTGCAAGTCTCTTCGGATTATCAGTTTGGTTTGGCCTACTAGATTGATCTTTCTTGCAATGGGAGAAGTGCTTAGCTTTGGGTTCAATCTTGCGGTGTTCGATCCCAGTGACAGAAAGGGAACCGATACATATTGTATTGTTGCCATTGAGGATAAAAAGATGGGGTTTATATCATATTGCATGAGTTTATCCCTCTACATCATGTCATCTTCCTTAAAGCATTACTCTGTTCTCTTGAACTTAATACTCTAGATGCATGCTGGATAGCGGTCGATGTGTGGAGTAATAGTAGTAGATGCAGGTAGGAGTCGGTCTACTTGTCTCGGACATGATGTTTATATACATGATCATACCTAGATATTCTCATAACTATGCTCAATTCTATCAATTGCTCGACAGTAATTCATTTACCCATCGTAATACTTATGCTCTTGAGAGAAGCCACTAGTGAAACCTATGGCCCCCGGGTCTATCTTCCATCATATTAAACTTCCAATACTTAGTTATTTCCTTTGCCATTATTTTACTTTGCATCTTTATTTCTCTTTATCATAAAAATACCAAAAATATTATCTTATCATATCTATCAGATGTCACTCTCGTAAGTGACCGAGAAGGGCTTGACAACCCATTTATCGCGTTGGTTGCGAGGTTCTGATTTGTTTGTGTAGGTGCGTGGGACTTCAGCGTGATCTCCTACTGGATTGATACCTTGGTTCTCAAAAACTGAGGGAAATACTTACGCTGATTTACTGCATCACCCTTTCCTCTTCAAGGGAAAACCAACGCAGGGCTCAAGAGGTAGCAAGAAGGATTTCTGGCGCCGTTGCTAGGGAGATTCACGCCAAGTCAAGTCAAGATTTGACTCCCACAACGAGTCATTTTTGGTGCCATTACCAAGTCAAAGTATACCAAGTACCCATCACAAACTCTTATCCCTCGCATTACATTATTTGCCATCTGCCTCTCGTTTTTCTCTCCCCCACTTCACCCTTGCCGTTTTATTCGCCCTCTCTTTCCATCCACCTTTTCTTTCTTCTTGCCTTCTGTGTGCTTGTTCTTTTTGCAAACTGTTGCCATCATGTCTGAAACTGGGGAGGTTATCGTTGATAAGGATAATAATATGGAAAATTTTGATGCTTTTGATGACCCTCCTGAAAATCCTACTATTTGACATACTAAAAAGTTTCGGATTGGTAGTGGTAATATTATTGGGAAGGGAGTTATCCAAGATTTATTTACTTGTGCCAGTGCTTTGCCTTCTATGGGTAGTTCTATCCTTCATAGGACTAGTAGTCTTGTGGACTCTATCGCCATGCTTGTAGTTGAACTTGAAAGGCAATTTATGCACATGCATCCTTGCATAGAAAGGATTTTCCTAGAATTTTCTAATATTGAGCATTCTTCTATTAAGCATGTCGCTACTATATTTTTGGCTCATGAGTTCAGATTTATAATAAAAGAGGCCAAAGAAACCTTTGTGCACTATAGGGTGGACATTGGCCGTCCTCCCATAGAGGACATCCTCTTTGATCAAGAGGAAATAATGCGTTTTCAATCTTTAGACTATGTTGCTTTTAATAAGAACCTTAGAAAAAAGGTCCCTACCAATGTTATAGTTGATAGAATTTCCGAACTTAATAATGATTTTTCTATTCGAAATAATGAGCTAGGATATTTTCTTGAGTATAGGCTCACTAAGTTTTGTCAAAAGAATGCTTATAATGATGAACTGGTTGTGCAATATGAAGGGCCAAAGGAGGAACCTATACCTCCCAAAATTGATCTTGGGGACTTCTGTCCCATTAAATTTAGCCCTTTTGATTATTTTTCCTTGCCTCAAAGAAAACTTGTTGCTGAACATAGAGAATATGAAATGAGTTTTCGTGATTTATCCTATTATTATGGCAATACCTAGATCTATCTTCGCTTTTATGCCTAGCTAGGGGCGTTAAACGATAGCGCTTGTTGGGAGGCAACCCAATTTTATTTTTATTCCTTGTTTTTTGCTCCTGTTTAGTAATAAATAATTTACCTAGCCTATGTTTTGGTTGTGTTTTTTGTGTTTAATTAGTGTTTGTGCCAAGTAGAACCGTTGGGAAGACTTGGGGAAAGTCTTTTTGATCTTGCTATAGAAAATAGAAACTTTCGCAATTACGAGAATTGCTGCCATTTTTATTTGGAAGGTTATATTTAGTTAATTATTTTTGAGGATGATTAATAGATAAATTCCTCACGTCCAGAAATTTATTTTAGAATTTTTGGGGTTCTAGAACTTGCGTTAGCTACAGATTACGATAGACTGTTCTGTTTTTGACAGATTCTGTTTTTCTTGTGTTGTTTGCTTATTTTGATGAATCTATGGCTAGTAAAAGAGTTTATAAACCATAGAGAAGTTGGAATACAGTAGGTTTAACACCAATATAAATAAAGAATGAGTTCATTACAGTACCTTGAAGTGGTGTTTTGTTTTCTTTCGCTAACGGAGCTCACGAGATTTTCTATTTTGAGTTTTGTGTTGTGAAGTTTTCAAGTTTTGGGTAAAGATCTGATGGATTATGGAACAAAGAGTGTCAAGAGCCTAAGCTTGGGGATTCCCATGGCACCCCAAGGTAAAATTCAAGGACACCAAAAAGCCTAAGCTTGGGGATGCCCCGGAAGGCATCCCCTCTTTCGTCTTCGTCTATCTGTAAGTTTACTTGGAGCTATATTTTTATTCACCACATGATATGTGTTTTGCTTGGAGCGTCTTGTATGATTTGAGCATTTGCTTTTTAGTTTACCACAATCATACTTGCTATACACACCTTTTTAGAGAGACTCACATGATTTGAAATTTATTAGAATACTCTATGTGCTTCACTTATATCTTTTGAGCTATATAGATTTTGCTCTAGTGCTTCACTTATATCTTTTAGAGCACGATGGTGGATTTGTTTTATAGAAACTATTGATCTCTCATGCTTCACTTATATTATTTTGATAGCCCTTTAGAACAACATGGCAATAATAAAAACTTTCATACAAGTGCATTGAACACTATGAGAAATTTGATACTTGATAATTGTTTTGAGATATGGAGATGGTGATATTAGACTCATGCTAGTTGAGTAGTTGTGAATTTGAGAAATACTTGTGTTGAAGTTTGTGATTCCCGTAGCATGCACGTATGGTGAACCGTTATCTGATGAAGTCGGAGCATGATTTATTTATTGATTGTCTTCCTTATGAGTGGCGGTCGGGGACGAGCAATGGTCTTTTCCTACCAATCTATCCCCCTAGGAGCATGCGTGTAATACTTTGTTTCGATAACTAATAGATTTTTGCAATAAGTATGTGAGTTCTTTATGACTAATGTTGAGTCCATGGATTATACGCACTCTCACCCTTCCACCATTGCTAGCCTCTCTAGTATCGCGCAACTTTCGCAGGTACCATAAACCCACCATATACCTTCCTCAAAACAGCCACCATACCTACCTATTATGGCATTTCCATAGCCATTCCGAGATATATTGACATGCAAATTTCCATTGTTCCATTATTATGACACGCTTCATCATTGTCATATTTCTTGCATGATCATGTAGTTGACATCGTATTTGTGGCAAAGCCACCGTTCATAATTCTTCATACATGTCACTCGTGCATCATTGCACATCCCGGTACACCACCGGAGGCATTCACATAGAGTCATATTTTGTTCTAAGTATTGAGTTGTAAGTAAATAAAGTGTGATGATCATCGTTATTAGAGCATTGTCCCAAGTGAGGAAAGGATGATGGAGACTATGATTCCCCCACAAGTCGGGATGAGACTCCGGACAAAAAAAAAGAGGCCAAAGAAAAAAAGAGAAAGAAGGCCCAAATAAAAAATGGGAGAAAAAGAGAGAAGGGACAATGTTACTATCCTTTTTCCACACTTGTGCTTCAAAGTAGCACCATGTTCTTCATATAGAGAGTCTCCTATGATATCACTTTCATATACTAGTGGGAATTTTTCATTATAGAACTTGGCTTGTGTATTCCAATGATGGGCTTCCTCAAAATGCCCTAGGTCTTCGTGAGCAAGCAAGTTGGATGCACACCCACTTAGTTTCTTTTGTTGAGATTTCATATACTTATAGCTCTAGTGCATCCGTTGCACAGCAATCCCTACTCACTCACATTGATATCTATTGATGGGCATCTCCATAGCCATTTGATACGCCTTGTCAATGTGAGACTATCTTCTCCTTTTTGTCTTCTCCACAACCACCATTCTATTCCACCATAGTGCTATATCCATGGCTCATGCTCATATATTCCGTGAAGATTGAAATTTTTTGAAAACATGAAAAGTATGAAACAATTGCTTGGATTGTCATCGGGGTCGTGCATGATTTAAATATTTCGTGTGGTGAAGATAGAGCATAGCCAGACTATATGATTTTGTAGGGATAACTTTCTTTGGCCATGTTATTTTGAGAAGACATAATTTCTTAGTTAGTATGCTTGAAGTATTATTATTATTTTTATGTCAATATTAAACTTTTATCTTGAACCTTATGGATCTGAAAATTCATGCCACAATAAAGAAAAAATACATTGAGAAATATTTTAGAAAGCATTCCACATCAAAAATTCTTCTTTTATCATTTACCTACTTGAGGACGAGCGGGAATTAAGCTTGGGGATGCTTGATACGTCTCCAACATATCTATAATTTTTGATTGCTCCATGCTACTATATTATCTATTTTGGATGTTAATGGGCTTTATTTTACACTTTTATATCATTTTTGGGACTAACCTACTAACCGGAGGCCCAGCCCAAATTCCTGTTTTTTTTTTGCCTATTTTAGGGTTTCGAAGAAAAGGAATATCAAACGGAGTCCAAACGGAATGAAACCTTCGGGAACGTGATTTTCTCAACAAACGTGATCCAGGAGACTTGGAGTGGCCGTCAAGAAACAATGGAGGAAAGCACGAGACAGGGGGCGCGCCCTCCACCCTCATGGGCCCTCCGTTGCTCCACCGACGTACTTCTTCCTCCTATATATATCCACGTACCCCCGAAACATCCAAGAGCACCACAAAAACCTAATTCCACCGCCGCAACCTTCTGTACCCGAGAGATCCCATCTTGGGGCCTTTTCCGGAGCTCTGCCGGAGGGGGCATTGATCATGGAGGGCCTCTACATCAACTCCATTGCCTCTCCGGTGATGTGTGAGTAGTTTACTTCAGACCTACGGGTCCATAGTTATTAGCTAGATGGCTTTATCTCTCTCTTTGGATCTCAATACAAAGTTCTCCTTGATTTTCTTGGAGATCTATTCGATGTAATCTTCTTTTGCGGTGTGTTTGTCGAGATCCGATGAATTGTGGGTTTATGATCCAGATTATCTATGATTAATATTTGATTCTCCTCTGAATTCTTTTATGTATGTTTGGTTTATCTTTGCAAGTCTCTTCGAATTATCAGTTTGGTTTGGCCTACTAGATTGATCTTTCTTGCAATGGGAGAAGTGCTTAGCTTTGGGTTCAATCTTGTGGTGTTCGATCATAGTGACAGAAAGGGAATCGACACGTATTGTATTGTTGCTATTGAGGATAAAGAGATGGGGTTTATATCATATTGCATTAGTGTATCCCTCTACATCATGTCATCTTCCTTAAAGCATTACTCTGTTCTCTTGAACTTAATACTCTAGATGCATGCCGGATAGCGGTCGGTGTGTGGAGTAATAGTAGTAGATGCAGGCAGGAGTCGGTCTACTTGTCTCGAACGTGATGTTTATATACATGATCATACCTAGATATTCTCATAACTATGCTCAATTCTATCAATTGCTCGACAGTAATTCGTTTACCCACCGTAATACTTTGCTCTTCAGAGAAGCCACTAGTGAAACCTATGGCCCCCGGGTCTATCTTACATCATATTAATCTTCCAATACTTAGTTATTTCCTTGCCGTTATTTTACTTTGCATCTTTATTTATCTTTATCATAAAAATACCAAAAATCTTATCTTATCATATCTATCAGATCTCACTCTCTTAAGTGACCGAGAAGGGCTTGACAACCCCTTTATCGCGTTGGTTGCGAGGTTCTTATTTGTTTGTGTAGGTGCGTGGGACTTGAGCGTGATCTCCTACTGGATTGATACCTTGGTTGTCAAAAACTGAGGGAAATACTTACACTGCTTTACTGCATCACCCTTTCCTCTTCATGGGAAAACCAACGCAGTGCTCAAGAGGTAGCAGCCGTCTGTGGAAACGGGGTGATAAGATGTGCAAGAGGAGGACGAAATGACACGTACACATACGGTTAATAAAAAAACATTTACGATTTAATTACCTACTACCCCCTCCTGGTTTTAAAGTTCTCTTTGTATTTTTGTGCCAAATTTTGACTAGAGATTTAACTAATAAAATATGAATGCATGTCGCCAAAGATTTTATCATTGGATTCGTATTTGAACACAGTTCCCAATTATATTATTTTTATAATATGCATTAACATTTTGGTAGTTAAATTTAAGGTCAAAATATGGCACAGAATATAAAGGGGGCTAATAGACCAAGACGGAGGTAGTAGCACACGGCCGCTCTCTACGCAGCATCGCGAATGATTGTTCGGCCACCGTGTGATGTGGAACGCGATGTAGTTTCACATCATGCTACCGGCTCACAACTGTCGGCCGGCTTGTAAACGATTATTCCCTGCATGTTCAACTACTATATGCGTGTGGTTGCTCGAGGTTGAGGCGGCAACGGCGCGCTCTGCTGTCGCGTCCCTCCGCGCGCTTTGCCCGCATCGCTCCACACGTGCTTCCACTGTTTGGGGCTGGCGCACGATCACGTACGTTCGTGCTACCATTATGCATGCGGTTGTGCCGAGCGCGGTGCAACGATGCAGTTCCCCACTGCCAAAATTGCCAGGTGGAAGTGCCAAGAATCTAGGCCGCCCGACCCCCATTTATCCCCGCAGCCATTTACCTTCATCTCTCTTGCCACATAACACAATAAGCACACCTACAATCAAACATACAGAGAGGACATCCAACAGTTCCAATGGCGCTCCCCATGGCTCCAATGGCGCTCCCAGCGGCTGATGACGGCAAAGCGAGGAAGTTCAGCATGCATCACGTAGTGGACACCCACATGAGTGGGAAGGACCTCTCGGTGGTGTACAAGAATGAGCGGGTCTCGGTGGAGATCTCCATCCAAACTATGGAGCAGTTGCTTGCTTAGGACAAGTAACAAGTGGTCGGCTTCGACCTCGAGTTCACCAGCGGTCATGCCAGGCATGATCAGAAGGTTGTCGTCGCCCAGTTGTGTGTGTGAGATAATGTCCTCGTCTACCACTACCACCTGGCCACAAGGCCTTGCAAGGGTTTCGCCAGGTTTATCAACAACCCCGACTACAGTTTCGCTACGGTGGACACCACCAACGATCTAAAAGCGCTCGATGTTTCGGGCTTAACCTGCCAGAATCTTGTCAACATCTGTGACCACTACAAGGTCTAGGGATGTGATATGTCTCCAACCTATCTATAATTTATGAAGTATTCACGGCATGTTTACAACAAATTTATATGGTTTTGGTATGATTTGCATGGAACTAACCCGGACTGACGCTGTTTTTAGCAGAACTACCATGGTGTTGTTTTTTGTGTAGAAATGGAAGTTCTCCAACTGAGCTGAAAGTTTTTGATGATTTTTTGGAAAAAAGAGACCCCCAAACCTTCATGGGAGGGCCAGAAGAGCCAAGAGGAGGGCACAACCCACCAAGGCGCACCTGGTGGGGCCTAGCTTGCCCGGGGGGTTGTGCTCACCTCGAGGCCCATCTTAGCATGAAACCAACGCCAAAAATTCCTACAAATAGAGAAACCATCAGAAATAACCCTAGATCAGACGTTCCGCTGCCGCAAGGGTCTATGGCCACCGAAAACCAATATAGACCCTGTTCCGACACCCTGCCGGAGGGGGGAATAATCTCCGGTGGCCATCTTCATCACCCCGGCGGCCACCATGATGAGGAGGGAGTAGTCCACCCTTGGGGCTGAGGGTTTGTACCAGTAGCTATGTGTTTAATCTCTCTCTCTCTCTCGTGTTCTTGAGATGGCACGATCTTGACGTATCGTGGGCTTTGTTAATATAGTTAGATCATATGGTGTTTTCCCCTCTCTATCTTGTTGTGATGAATTGTGTTTTTCCCTTTGAGATTTCATTATTATCGGATTGAATACTTTTATGGATTTGAGAGCACTTGATATATGTCCTGCAAATGAATACTCGTGGTGACAATGGGGTATTATTTTGATCCACTTGATATATGTTTTGGTACTCAACTCACGGATTCCCGAGGTGACATTGGGGTAATCTACGCATAGGGGTTGATGCATGTTCTTGTCTTTGTTTCTCCGGCAGAAATCTTGGGGCAGTCTTTGAAGTTCTTTGTGTTGGACTGAGTATTATGAATCTGAAATTATTTGGTGTTATTTTAGTACGAACTCTTGGATAGATCGATCGGAAATAATAGCTTTGAGGTGGTTTTGTACCCTACAAACGATTTCTTCTTATGCTCTCCGCTAGATAGGAACTTTGGAGTGATTCTTCATCGCACTTTGAGGGGTGGTTATATGATCCAATTATATTAGCATTGTTGAAAGATTTCACTAGCGAAAGTATGGACCCTAGGCCTCATTTTCAAGCATTGCAATACCATTTTTGTGCCCGTTTACTATTTGCTACCTTGTTGTTTTTATTTATTCAAATTATAAAAATATATTTCTACCATCAATATTACACTTCTATCACTATCTCTTCGCCGAAGTAGTGCACCTATACAAATTACCATTGTATTTGGTGTGTTGGGGACACAAGAGACTTTTTATTATTTGGTTGCAGGGTTGTTTGAGAGAGACCATCTTCATCCTACACCTCCCACGGATTGATAAACCTTCGGTGATCCATTTGAGGGAAAATTGCTACTTTCCTACAAAACTCTATGCTTGGAGGCCCAACATGTGTCTACAAGAATAAAGTTGCGTAGTAGACATCAAGCTCTTTTCTGTTGGAGATATGCCCTAGATGCAAGCATGTATGATGATATTTCCTATGTGTTTATGAATAAAGATAGTCCTTGGACATTGTCAATGATGTGTATCAGTAAGTACGTGACTTGTTTGTGGGACTATGCATTGTATGATGACTGTCCTAAAAGGTCCCTAGTCGAAAGGGCTGTGTGGATGTGCAGCCAACTAGACTAGCATATGACACGGTCGATGGTTTGGTCTCACTAGCCATGGAGCATTAGATGCCAACCGGATAATATGGACTTCGAAGGATCTATTACGTCGGATCCGAGTTGAGATAAGGTCCAAGTCGGACAGACCCAACTATGAGACGCAGCGATATGTCATATGTGAGTCTCTAGTACAATATACGTTCTATGTCCTAAGACCTGAGCTAGCGCATGAACTCGGGATGGTGACAGACTTGCTTTGGGCCAACCAAACGCTACTCCGTGACTGGGTAGTTAAAAAGGTAGGTTTCGGGCTTGTCCAGACCGATGCTGCGAGATATGGTCGAGCAAGATGGGATTTGCCCCTCCAATCAGGAGAGATATACTCTGGGACCCTCGTGTGATCCGACCAGGATAAGCATGGCCATGCGACAAGGATTATGAGATAATCTGCTTTGTGGTCTGCATCACTGGAACGAGAAAGAGGTCGGGCTACCACAAGGATGACAGACTTGCCTTGAGCCCGACAACATATATCGTGTGGCAAAAGGAATGGAAGTGTGACGTACAGGTTCGCTTAACCAGCTTGAACGTCTGCTTGGTGGTCGGCATGCCTTGCTAGAGGCCGCTACCAGCCATGTAGTCCGGAGGTGATCCAAACTGTGACCAAGCCGACTTGAACCTAAGGGGTTGCACGCTTAAGGGAAGGAACCTAAGAGGTCGGATCCGAGGACACTGGTTGGATCTGATCCGAGCTGTATTCGGATTGTGGCCGAGTAGACTTATGGGCTTTAGGGTCTGTGCAAGGCCCAACTGTTGAGCCCACACCGGACGCCTATATAAAGTGGGGTGTAGCACACTCATATAGTTGACCGCAACGACGCTGTCACTAGGGTTTGCATGTGTTGCGAATAGACACCTCCACTCGCCGCCGGTTGTGTGATTGGACCTAGCAGTCCACCGCACGATGTTCCTCCTGCACAAGCGGATATCGTTAGAGGCGGCGCACTTGCGCTACTCCGGCGAACCTGTACGTGGGAACCGACTACCGGCTATACGAGGGAGATCGAACAAGGAGAAGACAATCCACGCGGACGCGCTGCCCCAACTCTTCTTCCGCTGCACGGCACTGCGCGTCTAGTGGTAACGAATGGTGATCCATCTCTCGTAGCATGTTCTTGGTTGTTCTGCGCATAGGAAAAATTTAATTTGCAGTCGACGCACCCTACCGTAGAACCCAATAGTGGTATCAGAGCCTCTGCTATAGGATTTGGATTCAGATCGTATGCATATTAGATATGTGGAGGCGATAGATGAGATCTGTTGTCGCTGATAAGATCGGCTGTGTGCACGGTTGATGAGATCAACTGCACATGGGGATCGATGTGGCTATGTTTTCTGATGATCGGAATCGATGAGGTCGTGACACAACCTACCCATGTTCTTCTTGAAGCAGGATCGCCGTGTGCGTAGCGCCTTGTATTTCGTACATGATCACTCAAAACCAGTAGAATGCGATTCTATGCATAACTTTATTTTGCAGGGTTTGATGTGAATAGTATGGCTCACCTGTATGTGATGCATGTGTGTAAATTATACATGGCCTACGTGTCATGTTTGTCAGCCGGCAGGAGCCAAAGTGTTGTCATTATATTGTATAACGACCTGCGTGTCGACTTGTGACTCTATGTAAAATTCATTACTAGTTGTAGTATTTGGATAATAGAGATCATGTTGGTGGCTTGGCGTCCCGGCGTGACAAACAAGATGGAATTCCTAGATGGTCATCGAAGTCGGAGCCAACCTAGAAGGACATCCATGAAGGAGCCATACTATTTCACAATATATGTTTTACTTGTGATTGTTATGCTTCTTTGTTTCTATGCATGTTACAATGGTAGAAAGATCCCTCATGAATATCAAGTAAATTTCCATTCCCGATGTTGCACCTTCGCACGTTAAGTACGTCTAGTAGTGGGCTCATAAAATTGGGGTGCTCCTTGGTGTCCTTGAACTGAAGGGTTCGTGTCGGACACGGACATGCACTGCATTAGGTTAACTTGACAAGGCTATCAAAACAGTTTTGGGCCTTGTGGCAAAAGAGGCCGGGAGCCGGGATATGAGATACCTACCCGACCGACAGGAGTCGTATAGAGATACGATTAGCAAGGAGTTTCTTACCGGATAGGCATGTTGTCTAGCAGTGATGCTAAAGCTCACTAGTCGCATGTGCTAGTAGGATCCTGAATCACTGAGAGTTTGCGGAGGGATGCTGACTCCAATGGGAGTATTTCTGTTTAAGGCTAGAATTACTCTATATAAACACGTTGCTTACTGATTGCATATTTTTCTGTTGTAGATCAATGGCACCACCTGCTCAACCCAACTTTGCATTGAAATCAATTCTGGAAAAGGATAAAGTGAATGGAACAAACTTTACTACCTGGTATGGAAATTTGAGAATTGTTCTCAAGCATGATAAAAAGGAACATGTTCTAGAGGATCCGCTTCCAGAGGAACCTGCCGATAATGCTAGTACCACAACCAAGAATGCCTACCAGAAACTCGTTGATGAATCAAACGAGATCAGTTGTCTCATGCTGGCTTGTATGGAGCCCAATTTGCAGCAGCATTTCGAAGACGTTGGGGCTTTTGATATGATCGAGGGTCTCAAGAGCATGTTTCAGGTGCAGGCTAGGACCAAAAGGTTCAACGTCTGGCGATCCTTGATGGATTGTAAGCTGAAGGAAGGTGATCCACTGAGCCCGCATGTGATCAACACGATCGGATATGTGCAAGCTTTGGATCGGTTGGGCTTCCCTCTCTTGGATGAGCTGGCTACTGATGCAGTTCTGAATTCTATCCTGCCCAGCTATGGGACGTTCATCTCAAACTATCATATGCATGGCATGGATAAGGAGCTCACTGAATTGCATGGGATGCTCAAAGTGGCAGAGCAGGATATTAAGAAAGGCACGCATCAAGTGTTGATGGTGCAGAAAACGGCTAAGTTCAAGAAGAGTTGGTCCAAGAAAAAGGCTAAGGCAAAGGGCACGGAGACGGTAACCTCCGCCGCTGCGCCGAAGTCTGGACCGGACTCAAATACCATTCGCTATCATTGCAAGGAAACTAGTCACTGGAAGAGGAACTATAGCAAGTGGCTTGCAGAGCATGGCAAGAAGGCCGGGAATGCTGCTTCAGGCAAAGGTACACTTGTTGCATATGTTATAGACATTTACCTTGCTGACATACCTAGCAGCTCTTGGGTATTTGATACCGGATCGGTTGTTCACATTTGCAACTCGATGCAGGGGCTGGTAAGAACTAGGTGTGTGGCACAAGGGGGGTGACATCAGGGTCGGCAACAAAGCAAGAGTTGTTGCGTTGGAGGTCGACACGATGCAGCTCCAGCTTCCTTCTGGATTTATTTTGGAATTGAATAATTGTTATTACATTCTTGCACTTAGTCGGAACATTATTTCTACCTCATGCTTGATGAGCCAGGGTTATGAATTCAATTTAAAGGACAATGGTTGTTCGATTTATTTGAATGGTATGTTCCATGGATACGCACCCATTGTTGATGGGTTATTTATATTGAATATAGAACAGGAACCGGTCTATAACGTGAATGTCAAGAGGCATAAGACTAATGAGATAAATCCGACATACTTCTGGCATTGCCGGCTTGGACACATTAGTCTGAAACGCATGAAGAAGCTCCATGATGATGGACTCCTAACTTCGACCGACTTTGGGTCGTTCGAGACATGCGAATCATGCTTGCTCGACAAGATGACTAAGTCTCCTTTCGCAAAGAGTTGTGGGAGGGCATCCAAGCTATTGGAACTGATACACAGTGATGTGTGTGGACCAATGAGCACAACTGCCAGAGGTGGCTATCAGTACTTCGTGACTTTTACCGACGACTTGAGTAGATATGGATATATCTATTTGATGAGGCACAAGTCGGAGACTTTTGAAAAGTTCAAAGAGTTTCAAAACGAGGTTGAGAATCAGCTCGGCAAGACTATAAAACTTCTACGATCTGATCGTGGAGGTGAGTACATGAGCCAGGAGTTTGATGATCATCTGAAAAGCAGAGGTATAGTACCTTAGCTCACACCTCCGAGTACGCCACAGAGAAATGGTGTATCGGAACAGAGGAATCAGACCTTGTTGGACATGGTTCGATCTATGATGAGCAAGTCGGATTTACCCTTGTCATTCTGGGGATACGCTCTAGAAACTGCAGCTTTCACACTTAACAGGGTACCATCAAAATCCGTAGATAAGACACCACATGAGATGTGGACCGGGAAGGCTCCCAGTTTGTCTTTTCTAAAGATTTGGGGTTGTGAAGCATTTGTCAAGCGACTTATGTCAGACAAGCTTACACCCAAGTCAGACAAATGCATATTCGTGGGATATCCGAGGGAAACCTTGGGATATAGCTTCTACAACCGGGAAGAGAACAAAGTGTTTGTTGCTCGGAACGGGGTTTTCCTTGAGAAAGAGTTTCTCAGTCGGGAGGCCTGTGGGAGGACGGTCCGACTCGAAGAAATTCGAGTACCACTCGGGGATGGCTCGGCTGGTGATGATATCATACCGGAGTCAGTCAGGGAACCCGTAGTGGAAGCGGAACCGGAATCACGGAGGTCAAAAAGATTGCGCAGAGTGCATGATGTATTGTTGCTGGAAAGTGACGAGCTGGCCACGTATGCGGAAGTGATGGTGAGCCCAGATTCCGAGGCATGGCTGGAGGCCATGAGATCCGAATTACAGTCCATGGATGAGAATCAAGTCTGGGACTCCGCCTAGCATAACAGCCATTGGTTGCAAATGGGTCTTTAAGAAGAAAATCGATGTGGATGGAAATGTTCAGATCCACAAAGCTCGGCTTGTCGCAAAGGGTTATGGACAAGTTCAAGGAATTTACTACAACGGGAATTACTCGCCGGTAGCGATGCTGAAGTCGGTGAGGATCGTACTAGCTATAGGTGCATATTTTGATTACGAGATATGGCATATGGATGTCAAGACAGATCCCTTCACGGAAATTTAACCGAGGACGTGTATATGATACAACCCGAGGCTTTTGTCGATCCGACTAGCACTAGTAAGGTATGCAAGCTCAAGAGATCCATTTATGGGTTGAGGCAAGCATCTCGGAGCTAGAACATTCGTTTTGATGAGGTCGTCATTGGTTTCGGCTTCATCAAAAGCAAAGAGGACTCTTGTTTATACAAGAATTTAAGTGGGAGCTCGATAGTGTTTTTGATCTTGTATGTGGATGACATACTACTGATCGGAAATGATATTTCGATGCCTAACTCGGTCAAGGAGTCATTGAATGGCAAGTTTTCTATGAAGGACCTTGGTGAGGCAATGTACATTTCAGGCATTAAGATCTATAGAGATAGATCAAGGAGGCTGCTCGGCTTAAGCCAGAGCACGTACATAGATAAAGTGTTGAAGTGGTTCAACATGAGTGAGGCAAAGAAAGGGTTCTTGCCACTCTCACATGGTATAAGGCTAAGCGAGACTTAGAGTCCTTCGACATTTGATGAGCGAAGAAGGATGAGTAGGATTTCGTATGCCTCGGCAATCGGATCCATCATGTATGCCATGATATGTACGCGTCCCGATGTTGCTTTTGCAATAAGCCTAACAAGTAGATACCAGGCCAACCCAGGTGAGAGTCACTGGGCAGCGGTAAAGACTATTTTGAAGTACCTGAAAAGGACTAAAGAGATGTTCCTAGTTTATGGAGGTGAGGAAGAGCTCGTCGTAAGGGGTTACGCCGATGCTAGTTTCCAAACCGACAGAGATGATTGTCTGTCACAGTCCGGGTTCGTGTACGTCATGAACGAAGGAGCGGTGAGCTGGATGAGTTCCAAGCAAGATACGGTGGCCGATTCTACTACAGAAGTCGAATACATTGCGGCTTGTGAAGCTGCAAAGGAAGGTGTTTGGATCCGAAACTTTCTGGATGATCTTGGTATTTTCCCAGCCTCGGTAAAACCATTGGACCTTTATTATGATAATTCTGGGGCCATCGCACAAGCCAAGGAGCCGAGGAATCACCACAAGGTCAGACCCATAGATCGGAAATATCACCTGATACGAAAGATCGTAAAGAGTGGTGATGTAGAGTTATGCAAAATTCACACGGATGCAAATGTTGCGGATCCGTTGACTAAGCCGCTTCCACAACCCAAGCATGAGGGGCACGTTAGAGCTATGGGCATTCGATGTCTATTTGATTGACTCTAGTGCAAGTGGGAGACTGTTGGAGATATGCCCTAGAGGCAATCATGTATGATGATATTTCCTATGTGTTTATGAATAAAGATACTCCTTGGACATTATCAATGATGTGTATCAGCAAGTACGTGACTTGTTTGTGGGACTATGCATTGTATGATGATTGTCCTAAAAGGTCCCTAGTCGAAAGGGCTGTGTGGATGCGCAGCCAACTAGACTAGCATATGACACGGTCGATGGCTTTGTCGCACTAGCCTTGGAGCATTGGATGACAACCGGATAATATGGACTTGGAAGGATCTAGTCGGATTCGACGTAGTCGGATCCGTGTCAAGATAAGGTCCGAATCGGATAGACCCAACTATGAGACCCGGCGATATGTCATATGTGAGTCTCTAGTACAATATATGTTCTATGTCCTAAGACCTGAGCTAGCGCATGAACTCGGGATGGTGACAGACTTGCTTTGGGCCAACCAAACGCTACTCCATGACTGGGTAGTTAAAAAGGTAGGTTTCAGGCTTATCCAGAACCATGCTACGAGACATGATCGAGCAAGATGGGATTTCCCCCTCCAATCAGGAGAGATATACTCTGGGCCCATCGTGTGATCCGACCAGGATAAGCATGGCCATGCAACAAAGATTATTAGATAATCCGGTTTGTGGTCGGCATCACTGGAACGAGAAAGAGGTCGGGCTAGCACAAGGATGACAGACTCGCCTTGAGCCCGACAACATATATCGTGTGGAAAAAGGAATGGAAGTGTGATGTACAGGTTCACCTAACCATCTTCAACGTCTGCTTGGTGGTCGGCACGCCTTGCTAGAGGCCGCTACCAACCATGTAGTCTGGAGGTGATCCGAACTGCGACCAAGCCGGCTTGAACCTAAGGGGTCACGCGCTTAAGGGACGGAACCTACGAGGTCGGATCCGAGGACACTGGTCGGATGTGATCCAAGTTGTATTCGGATTGTGGCCGAGTAGACTTATGGGCTTTAGGGTCCGTGCGAGGCCCAAGTGTTGAGCCCACGATGGACGCCTATATAAAGTGGGGTGCAGCACACTCATACAGTTGACCGCAACGACGTTGTCACTAGGGTTTGCATGTGTTGCGAATAGACACCTCCACTCACCGCCGATTGTGTGATCGGACCTAGCACTCCACCGCACGACGTTCCTCCTGCACGCGCGAATACCGTTAGAGGTGGTGCACTTGCGCCGCTCAGGCAAACCTGTATGTGGGAACCAACTACCGGCTGTACGAGGGAGATCGGACGAGGAGAAGACGATCCACACGGACGCGCTGCCCCAACTCTTCTTCCGCTGCACGGCACTGCGCGTCTAGTGGTAACGAACTGTGACCCATCTCCCATAGCATGTTCTTGGTTGTTCTACGGGTAGGAAAATTTTAATTTGCAGTCGACGCACCCTACCGTAGAACCCAACATTTTCTAGCGTCGTTGCCGGGGAGGTGAGTGCTTGAAGGTATATCTTTAGATCTTGCAATCTAATCTTTTAGTCTCTTGTTTATCACTAGTTTGGTTTATAAAAGAAAACTACAAAAAATGGAATTGAGGTTGCATCATATTATTCATATTTATAATGTCTTTCATGAAAATGATGGAAAGGAAAATTGTGCTCAATTTATAGAGGAAGAATTCTATAAAATGTTTGACAAAAAATCTTTGAATGATGAGCATGATCGCAATATTGTTGGTATGAACTCTTTGAATATCCAAGATGCTAATGATATGCAAAGCCATAAGCTTGGGGATGCTATGTTTGATGAAGATGATATTTTTAGTCCCCCAAGATTTGATGTGCAAATTTGTTATAATGATTGCATGCCTCCTATTTATGATGATTATAATGATGAAAGTGGATTTGTAGAGGTCATGACTTTATTTAGTGATGAATCCACCATTTTGGATGAGGCTTCAATTGACTATGATAAGAAAGTTGCTATCTATGATGATTATGGTGATGACATGTATGCTATAAAGAATAATGATAACCATGAAACTTTTCATCATGATTTTAATTTTCACTCTCATGAAATTTATTTTATTGAGTTTGCTCCCACTACTATTCATGAGAAGATATTTGCTTATGTGGAGAGTAATAAGTTTTCTATGCTTTTGTGTCATGAAAAGAATGCTTTATGTGATGGTTATATTGTTGAATTTCTTCCTGATGCTACCGAAAATTATTATGGGGGAGGAACTTATGCTTGTAGGAATTGCAATAATATCAAGTTTCCTCTCTATGTGTTGAAAATCTTGAAATTGTGCTTGTTTTTCCTTCCTATGCTAGTTGATTCTTGTTCTCATAAATTGTTTAATCACAAAATACCTATGCATAGGAAGTGTGTTAGACTTAAATGTGCTTGCCATGTTCTTCATGATGCTCTCTTTATGTTTCAATTCTTATCTTTTATGCGAGCATCATTGAAATCATCATGCCTAGCTAAAAGGCATTAAAGAAAAGCGCTTGTTGGGAGACAACCCAACACTTTTACCGACTGTTTTTGTGTGTTCACGTGATTAGGCTACTGTATTAATCATGTATTATTTCTTTTGTTTCAATAAAGTGCCAAGTAAGACCTTTGGGATGGCTTACGGTGATAGTTGATTTGATCTTGCTGAAAAACAGAAACTTTTGCGCTCAGGAAAACAATTCCTATTTTTAACTGAAGTGTGATAAAATGCTGATTATTTTTGCAGAATATTAATATAAAAATTTTCCAGGCTTTCCTATTTTTTCATAATTTTTGGAATAGCATAAGTATGGTTGGAGTACAGATTACTACAGACTGTTGTGTTTCTGACTGATTCTGTTTTCAATGCATAGTTTGCTTGTTTTCTAATCTCCTTGGCTTATATTGCTCAATCTAAATTGTGTAAATTATATGCTAAAGTAGGCATTGTGTGAGAACAATTATGAATCTTGTCTTTTACAGTACCAAAAGTGAAATGGTTTGCTCTTTATCATACTAACCTATCTCACAAAGTTCCGTTAAGTTTTGTGTGATTGAAGTTTTCAAGTTTTGGGTGAGATGTCAATATGAGGAGAATAAAGAGTTACAAGACCCTAAGCTTGGGGATTAACAAGGCACCCCAAGGTAATATTCAAGGAATATCTAAGCAACTAAGCTTGGGATGCCCTGGAAGGCATCCCCTCTTTTGTCTCCAACGTTATCGGTAACCTCACTTGGACCTAAGTTTTCATTCGTCACATGATATGAGTTTTACTTGGAGCGTCATTTTATTTTGTTAGTATTTTCTTGATATTATTTATAATAATGTTTTGCATCTTTTATTTCAATAAAAATGTCAAGTATAGCCTTTACTATGCTTATTTTACAAGTCTACATGTTGCTGTTTAAAAGCAGAAAGTTTACCGCTGTTGCAAAAATTCCCTAGAAATGTCAGAATGTGATAAAATGTTGAAACTTTTTGAGAAATAAGCTATGATAAATTTTCTAAAGTGTGGTAATTTTCATAATCTTTTGAGTTTAAGAAGTATTGATACTCTTGCATTCTTTACTGACTGTATTGTTTTGGCAGATTGCTGTTATGTTTGCATTGGTTGCATATGTTTGCTTTTTTAATGATTCTATTTGAGGATATGGGTATTAAATATGCAGAGGAATTTAGTATGCAATGTTGAATAATAATTTTAGTGATTTGCTAAAGCAGAGAATGATAAGGTTTTTGCATTGGTTTATACGAACTTACCTCGTGAGTTCTTGTTGAGTTTTGTGCGGATGAAGCTTTTGAGATTTAGGAAAACCGTGATATGAGAAGAATTAAGGAGACACAAACTCTCCAGCTTGGGGATGACCAAGGCATCCCAAGATAATATTTCAAGAAGTCTCAAGCATCTAAGCTTGGAGATGCCCCGGTAGGCATCCCACCTTTCTTCTTCAACAATTATCGGTTAGTATTGGTTGAGCCTAAGTTTTTGCTTCTTCACATGATGTGTGATACTCTTAGAATGTCATTTTATTTTTCTTTTGCTTGCTGTTTTAATAAAATGCTTAGATCTGAAAGTTTTTGAATAAGAGAGAGTCCTCAAATAGCTACCTATTTACTTAACTACTCGCTTGATCTTCACTTTTTTTGGAGTAGCTTGTCATTTGCTCTAGTGCTTCACTTATATCTTTTTGAGCATGTTGCGCTTTAGTATCTTTGAAGAAATTATCTCTTTCTTCACTTAAATTAATTTGAGAGAAAAAATATTATGCTCATGATCTTCACTTATATTTGTTTGAGCTTAGCAAAAGCAACGCATGAAAATTAGTTCCAAAGTGATAGATATCCAAGAAGGATATAATAAAAACTTTCATGAAGATCATTGGACAAAATAAACTTGACTCTTTGTAATAGTTTTGAGATATGATGATAGTGAAATGTGAGTCATGTTGGTGAGTAATTATGCTTTAGTAAGAATATTGGTGTTAAGGTTTGTGATTCCCTACGCAAGCATGAAAGTCAATAGTTGTGCAATGAAATTACATCCTACTTGTGGTGCATTATTCGGTGTTAATTATGCTCAATGCTCGCATATGAGATTATTCGTTTCTTGGTTGGTCGCTTCTCAATCTTTTGCTAGCCTTCATTTTGCACTAAGTATGATCACTACTTGTGCATCCAAAATCCATTAAACCAGTTTTGCCACATGAGTCCACTATACCTACCTATATGTGGTATTATTTTGCTATTCTAAGCAAATTTGTATGTGCCATCTCTAATTTTCAAAATAAATTTCTCTTTTGTGTGCTCGTACCGCTTGCGAGGCGGTGAGGGGTGGCCAATATTTTCCATGCTAGATGTGTTGTTATCACGATGAGTGTTTATTCACTTGTCATTGCACGAGAGTAAGGCAAAGGTATTAGGGATGCCCAGTCCCGAAATGAAAAATGAATTTACTTTATGTTGTCAAATAATAAATTCCTTGGAAAGTGTTAGTATGGAGGGCACCCGTGGATACGGTTAGCCATGGAAAGTGAAAGTATGGTGGAAAAATGAATAAAGTTTATTTTCTATTTGGGAACCGCCTATGATATATCTAGCATGGAAAGTGTTCGGAGCTCTAAGCCGTTTTCATTGGTGGAAAAAAATATGCCTTGTCGATGTCAAAACCGGCGGATCTCGGGTAGGGGGTCCCGAACTGTGTGTCTAAGGCGGATGGTAACAAGAGGCAGGGGACATGATGTTTTACCCAGGTTCGGGCACTCTTGATGGAGGTAAAACCCTACGTCCTGCTTGATTTATTCTTGATGATATAAGTGTTACAAGAGTTGATCTACCATGAAATTGGAGAGGCTAAACCCTAGAAGCTACCCTATGGTATGATTCTCTGTTGTCCTATGGACTAAAACCCTCTGGTTTATATAGACACCGGAGGGGGCTAGGGTTACACAAGGTCGGTTACAAAGGAGGAGATATACATATCCGTATTGCCTAGCTTGCCTTCCACGCCAAGTAGAGTCCCATCCGGACACGAGACAAAGTCTTCAATCTTGTATCTTCATAGTCCAACAGTCCGGCCAAAGGATATAATCCGGCTGTCCGGATACCCCCTAATCTAGGACTCCCTCAGTAGCCCCCGAACCAGGCTTCAATGACGATGAGTCCGGCGCGCAGTGTTGTCTTCGGCATTGCAAGGCGGGTTCTTCTCCATCTTTCGAACGTTTGTAAAGCAGTGTCTGGTCCCATAAATGTTTGGACCTCTTGGCTTTTGTGCCAAATAAGGGCTTTCTCCCACACGTCGAATGAATACGAGGCACCAAGGTGTTTTTACATTCGCCCCCCTAGCCAGATAAATAAATTGTCTATTAAAGGGATGGGGATCCTTAGATCCGATCCATACCATCCTCCCCCAGCGAGAATCCATCAGAGCGCATTCCGGAAAGATCCATTCCAGCATGGCTGACCTCCGCAGCTCCTCCTCCCGCCCCCGAAGCCCTAAGCCCGGTGATTGGGAGAGGTGTTCAGTCCCACACAGTCGACTAGTCGAACTGCAGACTAAGGGATTTCTCCCTCCGGCGTATATGGTGCCCGTTCGAGCCAGGCTTGCCACCTACAATGGCAGGGAGCAAGCGGAGAGCTTTCCATGTCCCTCTATGGGGGAACAGGTCTACCTTGTTCCCTATTTATTAAGGGGACTCGGATTTCCAATTCATCCGTTCCTCCGCGGGCTCCTGGAGTTCTACGGCCTCCAATTACACAATTTCACCCCCGCCTCCATCCTACATATCGCCGGCTATGTTGCTCTCTGTGAGTTGTTCCTGGGCTGCGAGGCTCACTTCAAGCTGTGGAAAAGGCTATTTTTCCTCGTCCCTCACACACAGAGGGGATCATTTTATCAAGTGGGCGGAGCCGAAATATGGCGCATCGCCGATACCGGATACCTGTCCGGTACTCCGAAGAAGTCATCCGAAGACTGGCCTTCAGAATGGTTTTATATGGAGGACGTTCCCCTTCTGGACCCTGTTCGGCGGGGTCATCCTGAGTTCAACAATGCTCCTCTGAAGAAACACTGAAGTTGGCGCCCACGGAGCCCCCAGGTGGAAGACAATGAAGAAGTCCTCTATCTGATGAACCGGATTAAAGCACTGGCTCGATCAGGATTGACAGTAATCGAAGTTATGTCAATTTGCATAATGCGGGGAGTGCAACCACCTCAATATCATGGGCACCCCTTGTGGTGTTTTAACGGGGCGGATGATGCCACCCGCTGCGGGCGTAAGGGTCCAGACAATGATGCCGCTTTAGCGAAAATTCTGTCTGAATTGTTCAAGGGTGAGGAAGAGGAGTTCACCCGCATCAAGCCACGGGATGGATTCTCCATGTACAATCCTCCAAGCTGGGTAAGTTATATCTCCCTACTCCCCTTTTTCCCGCATTCATTGTCGTAAGTATTCACCTTGCCACTTTGCGGCAGGAACTGCGAAAAGCCATAAAGGAGGTCAGCATCCCTTCTCCGCAACCAGAGGGCCCTGACCGGGCCCTCGACTCCTGACTTGAAGAAGATCTGGTTATATTTGTGGATCTGATAGACCGGCAGTTCTATCAGTTAAGCTGCGATGATGCCATGGTGGTCATTACGACCGACTATCCCGGACTGCTCCCTGCATCGCACGTAAGAAAAACCAAAAATCCCAACTCCAAAAACTAGGATCCCCTTTTAGACACTTCACCCACCATATACACATGGCATTTTTACAGGGAAGGCATTCGGGACGCCCTGCCGAACCCGCAGCAACTCGCCAACAAGAGGCACCGATGCCGGGTAGGCCAAAAAGGAAGGCAGTTAGGACGGAGACACCGACGCAAAGGTATGAAAAACCCTGCTCTGTGGTTGTCGTCTTTCTCGAAATATAATGACGCCCATGTTTCTTTAATAGAAAAAACGCTCGCCGGAATATGTCCGGCGATGTTACTAATCACGCTTCCACCAGCCGGACTCCAGGACCGGACATAGAGGCGGAAGCCGATATGGGGCGGGCGCCGGATAATCCCCCTACAGAGGATGCAGATAGATTATCCGCTACAAACTCAGAAGTGGAAAGCGCCATGAATCATAGGCGCCGCCGGGCTGTACTCCGTGACGCTTGTTTCTCACCAGAGGCATTTGATGCCTTCAATTCTGGAGAGGCGTATCTCCAAGCTGCTCAAGATGGTCTAGCCAGAGCCATGGATCAGTATGTAAAGGATGTACGGGTAAGTAAATCTAACGATTTATATGTATCAGTAGCCCCTGAGACTTGAAATAGTTAGCAGAACTGATTTAAGGATCATCTTTATTGTGCAGGTTCTTACAGAGAAGAATACTAGGCTGTCACAGGAGCTAGAGGAATGCAAGACCCAACTGCGGGCCGCTGTTGCCGCATTGCAGGAACCCAAAAAGTCACCCGCTGGTAACATTTACTTTAAAGAATGATGGTTACCATATAGTGTGCGGCGTGGCTGCAGATCTAACAATAGATGTTGCAGATGAATCCGGAAAAAATCCGGAGGACCAGCATGCTATGCGATAGCTAGAGGCTGGCAAACGCGTGCTGACTGAGGTTAGGCGGGAGAAAACAATCTCCAAGACGCCAATATCAAGCTGAGCGTGGAACTAAAAGACGTTCGAGCCCAGCTTGCAGACTCCGAGAAGGAGAATAAGCGGCTTCGGCGCGGCATTTTCAGTAAGTGCTTGAACGAATCCTTTTAAAGGAGTTCGGCGAAGAAGCCGACTAACAATGTTATATCTGTAGGTATGCTGACGGGTCGTCCCGCGGAGGAAATGCCCGGGTCTGCGGGTGATCTTCTATCCGAGCTCTCACATCTGCACGAACAAGTTCGGCAGGTGATGCAAGGTGTTGCCCAGGCCTTGTGGCCATCCATCTCCCTGCCAGAGGGCGTTGCAGAGCTTACAGAGAAGCTGTAACGCCCTCGATGCGGCTATATCTCCCACGTGCCGAAGCACGACTTAGAGGCATAACCGCATTGAAAGCAATGTCGCAAGTGAGGCAATCTTCGCAAACAATCCATGTAATACAATAAGGGAAAAGATACATAGTTGGCTTACAATCGCCACTTCACACAATTACATGAATAAAGCATTACAACATCCAGATACAATCAAGGTCTGACTACGGAACCAAAATAAAAGAAGAACCCCAAATGCGACAAAGGTCCCCGATCGACCCCAACTGGGCTCCACTACTGATCAACTAGAACGAAACATCACAAAGGACAAGATCTTCATCGAGCTCCTCCTGAGCTTGGTTGCGTCATCTGCACGGACTCATCGGCACCTGCAAGCTGGTTTTGGAAGTAACTGTGAGCCATGGGGACTCAGCAATCTCGCACCCTCGCGATCAAGACTATTTAAGCTTATGGGTAAGGTAAAAGGTATGAGGTGGAGCTGCAGCAAGCGACTAGCATATATGGTGGCTAACATACGCAAATGAGAGCGAGAAGAGAAGCCAAAGCACGGTCGATAAAAGTATGATCAAGAAGTGATCCTAAAATAACCTACGTCAAGCATAACTCCAACAACCGTGTTCACTTCCCAGACTCCGCCGGAAAGAAACCATCATGGTTACACACGCAGTTGACTCATTTTAATTAAGGTCGACTTCAGGTTTTCTACAACCGGACGTTAACAAATTCCCATCTGCCCATAACCGCGGGCACAGCTTTCAAAAGTTCAAATCCCTGCAGGGGTGTCCCAACTTAGCCCATCACAAGCTCTCACGGTCAACGAAGGAATAGACCTCCTCCCTAGACATTCCGATCAGACTCGGTATCCCGGTACTCCAAGACATCCTCGACAATGGTAAAACAAGTCCAGCAAGACCACCCGATGCGCCGACATCCCGATAGGAGCTGCACATATCTCGTTCTCAGGGCAACACCGGATAAGCAATCTGTACAACTAAAACCAGCCCTCGAGTTTCCCCGAGGTGGCGCTGCAAGGGGCTCTAGTTTGGACCAACACTTAGACAAGCACTGGCCCCGGGGGGGGGGGTTAAAATAAAGATGACCCTTGGGCTGGCCTAACCCAAGGGAAAAAAGGCTAGGTGGCAAATGGTAAAACCAATGTTGGGCCTTGCTGGAGGAGTTTTATTCAAAGCGAACTGTCAAGGGGTTCCCATTATAACCCAACCGCGTAAGGAACGCAAAATCCGGGAACATAACACCGATATGACGGAAACTAGGGCGGCAAGAGTGGAACAAAACACTAGGCATAAGGCCGAGCCTTCCACCCTTTACCAAGTATATAGATGCATTAATTAAATAAGAGATATTGTGATCTCCCAACAAGTAAACATGTTCCAACAAGGAACAACATCTCCATGTTCCAACAAGGAACAAGCTTCAATCTTTACCTGCAACTAACAACGCTATAAGAGGGCTGAGTAAAGCGGTAACATAACCAAACAACGGTTTGCTAGGACAAGGTGGGTTAGAGGCTTGGTTCAACAATATGGGAGGCATGATAAGCAAGTGGTAGGTATCGCAGCATAGGCATAGCAAAAGAGCGAGCAACTAGCAAGCAAAGATAGAAGTGATTTCGAGGGTATGGTCATCTTGCCTGAAATCCCGCAAGCAAGAAGAACGAGTCCATGAAGAAGACAAATGGACGTAGTCAAACGGTTCCTCACAAACGCAACATTAACGGAACCAACCCGAAGAGGCAAACACCGGAAAGAAGCACACAACATAGTAAACAACCCTCACATAATCATGGCATGATCCACAAACAAGTATGATGCATGTCCGGATTAAAGAGGCATGGCATGGTAAAGTGCAGAAGCAATCCTACAAATTAAGTGGAGCTCAATATGCAACTCCGTTACATATTGACCGAACACCACATCAATTATTTAGTTCACTCTCGGTTAGGTACTCCACAATATTAAATGTTGGTTAACATGGCAAGAGGTGTAGCATAACAAACTATACCATCTAAACAATTTAAATGGGGCCGGATATAATAAACAACAAAACCGGTATACCCCATATGCAATTATCAATTTGGTGCAACAACAATTTTAACCAATCTTGAAGTTGTTATCATGATGCGGATGACATGTGCAAGTTTATGCAAGTTTTATTAAAAGTTAACAGGATAAGAGATGAGGCATTTGACATCGTGGCGGAAACAAAAGGGGTGCCACGACAACGAATCCGAAAGTGATGCCACGGCAACATATCGGTCTCCGGTAACTCGATTGAGATACCGATGCAAAGGGGAAGTGTGCGGGAGCGTGCCGTGCAAGATGGTGGGTGATCCCGGTAACCGGGTTCCCCACGAATTAGCAGCAGAAGAGGAGGATCGAGCAAGTGACAACTCGGGCTTGGTGCAAACACAGGGTGCAACTCATACAACACATGCAAACGTTCACGGACGGTCGTCTCGATGGTAATGGTACTCGGTCGCTTCGAAGAGGTACTTGGGGTCATTCGAACTTGTCGATCTCGTCATCTCGAAGGGGTACTTGACGTTCTTAGCGATTCCGAAGACGACGGTAGAGGTACACTTGTTGTAGGGGTACTTGTCGGATCCACGGCGATGGTAGAGGTACAAACGTTCTCGCGGTACTTGTCGGTCCGGTCTTGGTGTAGATGTACATGGCAAACGTAGTGGTACTCGCGGACTTCGACGGATCCGGCAGGTGGGACGGCATTCTCCGGCGAGGTGGCGCACGGGCGAAGCTGAAGGAGGCGACGCATGTCCTCTGTTCGCCAATAAGCAGAGCAGCACCGATGTCTTGGCATGGCTGCAGGCGGCACGGCTCCACGTCGGCGCCGAGAACGGGGAAAACAAATGGAGGTGGCCGGAACAGGACGGAGCTTTGGTCGCCGGCGACGGATCCAGGGCTGAACCAGGCGGGCACGGCGGCCGGAGATCCATCGCGGGATTCCCTGGCGGCAACTTGGTCAAACGGGACAGAATCCAGAGGTTAGAGGAGCAGGAGATTCAGGAAAAGGAAAAGGGGCATGAGGCAGGGGACCTGTTGCTCCGGCGGCGGCGCCCTGGTGGTTGAGGCCGCCGGCGACAAGCGACAGGCAGCGCTGCTAGTCTAGGTCGTCGGCGGGGATGGCGGGGCTTGATGGCAAGGCAGGAGAGACGGGGCACGGCGAGGGATGCAGGGGGTGCTTGAGAGGCTGCTCGTGGAGGACGGCGAGCGCCGGCAATGGAGGACGCGCTGCGGCACAACCGCGTCGGAGCAGGAGGCCAGCTTGGCTGCGTGACATGGAGGCACACGGGAGGAGTAGAGGTACAGCCAGCGGGCGGAGGAGGCGAAGGACGGCGGCGCTGGTGGGAGAAGGAGGCGGGGCTCGGGGCTCGCGCATGCTGGGGAGCACCTCTCCCTGGCGATGCGTGTGGGAGCGAGGGAATGGTGCACGAGGCGTGTGTGGCGGCGGAGGGAGGACGAGGGAACGAGCGGTCGAGGGAAGAGAGATAGGGTTTGGATGGATCGGGCTCTACTGGGCCTAGCAGGCCGGCCTCGGTGCAAAAGGGCTGCGGGAGGCTGGCGGCTGGCCTTGGCCAAATAAGTGGGGAGGGGAAAAAGTCCAGGAGGCCTCGTTTCAACTCCTCTCTCTCTCTCTCTCTTATTTTTAGCAGAAAACAAATAAGGAGAAGAAAAGGAAAAAGGGAGGTTAGGGAAAGAATTTGAGTATGCGGATAAATTTCCCGGACTCGCAAAAATACGGGGAATTTGATAAAAATGGCCTGAGGATTTTTAGAGGAAGAAAAATCCACACGCGTTGGATTTAACTCGGCATGTTTTTTTAATTTCGAAACCCATTCAAATGAACTCCAAATGGGTTGAAATTATAGGAGGTGACCCTACACAATAGATGTGATTTATGGGCAGATTTGGAAGATTAATGGAGAAAGTAAAATTGCAAACCCAATTTGCAATTTAACTTAAAAGGTCGAAACGGAAGGGTAGGAGGATGAGTCGGGTAAGGGAAGAGTTGAAGTGTAGTGCAATTGTGTTATGGGTGATTCCGACTTAAAGGAATGTTTTATAATAGCTCCCTAAATATTAGGAGGATATGTTATAAAGAGAACTCACCATGTGAATTCCCTCAATTTAAATGGATCAAAGATCCATACCATTTGTTTAGTTGAGTTAAGAAAAATAAATGGCATGATGGCATGATGACAATGCACATGATGCAATGATGAATGCAAAGAACCAAACAAATCACATGACGAAACCTGGAAACCCTGGAAGGCAACCAAAGCTCCGGTCTTGGGGCGTTATAGAAGCTCAAGGGAGCACGGCGGCACTTCTGATTATGGAAGATATCGGCCTGCCGACAGGGTTCCAGAGAAGCCTGGGCCATGGTGAAGACGCGGTATACCAAGGCAGACCCAAATCACATGGCCGAGGTCGGACCTGTGGGGCCGACGGAAAAGAGATCCCCGTTAGCTTAGTTTATGGGCAAGTAGAATTAGCCGCAAAGTATTCCCAACAGGATTGTAAGCTAGACCGCCTATTAGATGGCATAGAAGAGGAATTTAGTCAGTCTGCATGACTATGTAATTAAAGTGACATGTATAATGCCTACTAGCCGGATTGTAGATCATTTTTCTTGGTGGACCTTTTCGCTTCAACCTCGGGACCCGATAGTCCGGAGTGTATCTGAATACCCGCTCAGTTATGTAAGAACCAGGGTATGCGTGGAGACTAGGCGTAGGGGTCATTAGTGCTTGAACAGACAAGTGCCCAACTAGTTATGTTATATTACATTGGTAGTAAGAAACATCTTCCAGGGAGAATAGTTCCGTTAAGGGTTCCTTACCCTGGGTAAGCATGCCCGAAAGTGCATGTCTGGACTATGATAGGAAACGCAGGAAAAACATCTGGGGGCAGATATGGATAATAAATAAAAATCATCTTTTGTTCACTGACCGAATATTCCCTTAAGAACGCTAGCTTTCGGCTTCACCCAGTCTGAGGTACACATCCGGCTGACCCGGCAGTAACAATCACAGAGGTGCTCCCCTTATGCCCTAGCCGAATTAACGGGAACGTAGGGCATAAATACAAGAGCCAGGCAACCCAGCTTGGCCAAAACTTAAGTCATATTGATGCATATAATGGCGAAGAAAGGTACATGCGGAAGCATGACACATGTGCGGGGCCTGAGGCCCAGATAAATAATTAAGCTTCTGTGAAAGAAGCCCCCAGGTATGATGAGCGCCGCTAGCGCATCTATAATGTGCAAGCGAGGCACAAGTTGGCCCTTGAAGGCCTAGAGAAAGAATAAAAGAAAGGAAGAAAGAAGAACAAGATAGATAATGTATATGCAAAAAATGGACAAAGGAAGGGGACGAACATAGAGTCCGGTGCTAGGCGTAGAATCTTCGGAGCCTGGCCGCGTTCCATGTGTTCGGCTTGAGTCGACTAGTCGATGCATCCCGCAGTCGATACACTCCACCGGTCAGAACTTGGTCAATAATGAAGGGACCTTCCCATTTGGGCTCGAGCTTGTTCTTTTTCTTATCCGGCAGGCATAGAACTAGTTCGCCAACGTTATAAGTTTTTGCCCGTACTTCTCTGCTTTGGTATTTGCGAGCCTGTTGCTGATAAAATGCGGAACGGGCTTTGGCTACGTCGCGCTCCTCCTCCAGGGTGTCCAGGCTGTCCTGCCGATCGAGATCGTCTTCTCTTTCTTCATACATGTGCACTCGAGGTGAGTCATGAATTATGTCACAGGGCAAGACTGCCTCTTCGTCGTACACCATAAAGAAGGGTGTATATCCGGTACTATGATTCGGCATGGTCCGCAGCCCCTAGAGTACGGAGTCGAGCTCCTCTACCCAGTGCGTGTTAGACTCCATTAAGGAACGCACTAATCTGGGTTTAATGCCGCTCATTATAAGACCGTTTGCTCGCTCGACTTGGCCGTTGGTTTCTGGGTGATAGACTGAAGCATAATCGAGCTTGATGCCCATTTTGCTCCATCAGAGTTTTACCTCATCGACTGTGAAGTTTGTGCCATTGTCAGTGATGATGCTGTGGGGGACGCCATAACGGTGTACGACCCCAGATATGAAGTCGATCACTGGTCCAGATTCGGCTGTTTTAACAGGTTTGGCCTCTATCCATTTGGTGAATTTATCCACCATGACCAGTAAGTATTTTTTCTTGTGGGTTCCCCCTTTAAGGGGTCCAACCATGTCAAGCCCCCAGACCGCGAAAGGCCATGTAATGGGGATTGTTTTGAGGGCGGTAGGTGGCATGTGGCTTTGATTTGCAAAGAGCTGGCAACCGGCACAACATTGGACCAAGTCATGTGCATCTGCCCGGGCCGTTGGCCAATAGAATCCTGTACGGAAGGCCTTGCTTACAAGAGCTCGGCCTGCAGCGTGGTGACTGTCAAGTCCGGCGTGGATTTCTGCCAAAAGGTTCCGCACTTCCTCTTTGGAGATGCACCTTTGAAGGACTCCGGTAGTGCTTTTTTATACAATTCTCCCTCGTGGACCCTGTAGGCCTTAGATCGCCGCACTATGCAGAGTGCCTCGTTTTGGTCCTCCGGAAGTTCCTGCCTAGTTAGGTAGGCCAGGAATGGTTCTGTCCACGGGGCTATAATGGCCATTATTACGTGGGCTGAAGGTGTTATTTCGGTGGCGGAGCCTCCGATTGTGTCAGAGTGTTCGGTATCAGGCATTTTGGTCGGGTCCGAACTATTGTTACCGGTGTCCCCTTCCCATACTACGGATGGCTTGAACAGCCTTTCCAGAAATATGTTGGGGGACCGCATCGCGTTTTGCGCCGATGCGGGCGAGAATATCCGCCGCTTGATTGTTTTCCCGGGCCACATGGTGAAATTCGAGCCCCTCGAACCGAGCTGGCATTTTTAGGACGGCGTTTCGGTAAGCCGCCATTTTCGGATCCTTGGCGTCAAAGTCTCCATTTATTTGGGATATTGCAAGGTTTGAATCCCCACGCACCTCCAGGCGTTGAATGCCCATGGAGACTGCCATCCGAAGACCATGCAATAGAGCGTCGTATTCGGCTGCGTTGTTGGAGTCTATATACAATATTTGCAGTACGTACTGAACAGTATCTCCGGTTGGGGACGTTAGGAAGACGCCAGCCCCTAGACTAGCCAGCATTTTAGAACCGTCGAAGTGCATGATCCAATTGGAGTATGCGCCGTACTCTTTAGGGAGTTCGACCTCCGTCCATTCGGCGACAAAGTCGGCCAGTACTTGCGACTTAATGGCTCGTCGAGGTTTGTATGTTATGTCGAACGGGAGGAGCTCAATGGCCCATTTGGCAATCCGACCCGTAGCGTCGCGGTTGTTTATAATATCATTAAGTGGCACTTCCGAGGCTACTGTAATCGAACACTCTTGAAATTAGTGTTGCAGCTTCCAGGATGCCATGAATACCGCATAGGCTATCTTTTGATAATGTGGGTACCGTGATTTGCATGGAGTGAGGACAGTGGATACATAGTATACCGGCTTTTGAAGAGGGAATTTATCTCCGTCAGCTTCTCGTTCGACGACGAGCACTACGCTTACAACTTGATGAGTTGCCGTAATGTACAACAACATTGGTTCCCCGATGTTTGGCGCGGCCAGGATTGGGTTGGTTGCCAAAATGACCTTTATTTCTTCCAATCCGGCTGTGGCAGCGTCCGTCCACTCAAAGTGTTCGGTGCGCCGAAGGAGGCGATAAAGGGGTAAAGCCTTTTCTCCTAAGCGGAAGATAAAGCGGCTTAGAGCCGCCACGCATCCTGTTAACTTCTGGATTTGTTTGAGGTCTGTTGGGGTAGCCAACTGTGACAAAGCTCGGATTTTGGCCGGATTAGCTTCAATACCTCTACTGGTGACAATGAAACCCAGGAGCTTTCCAACTGGTACGCCGAAAATGCATTTTTCCGGATTGAGCTTAATGTCGTATGTTTGGAGGTTGTCGAATGTGAGCCTCAAGTCGTCTATCAAAGAGTCGACGTGTTTGGTTTTGACGACCACATTGTCTACGTATGCCTCTACTGTTTTGCCAATTTCTTTCTCCAGACATGTCTGAATCATGCGTTGATATGTTGCGCCGGCGTTTTTGAGCCCAAAAAGGCATTGTGTTGAAACAGAAGGGACAGTATGGTGTGATGAATGCCGTTGCGGCTTGGTCGGACTCCGCCATCTTGATTTGATGGTAACCGGAGTATGCGTTGAGGAAACACAATGACTCATGTCCTGCGGTAGCATCGATAATTTGGTCGATGCGGGGGAGGGGGAACGGATCCTTTGGGCAAGCTTTATTGAGGTCCTTGAAATCGACACAAAGGCGCCATGATTTATCCTTCTTTGGTACCATCACCAGGTTTGCTAGCCACTCCGGGTGTTTTATCTCTCTGATGAATCCGGCCTCCAATAACTTGGCTAGTTCCCCTCCCATGGTCTTTCTCTTAGGTTCGGAGAAATGCCGAAGAGCTTGCTTGACCGGCTTGAATCCCTTTAGGATATTGAGGCTATGCTCAGCCAGCCTGCGTGGGATTCCTGGCATGTCTGAGGGGTGCCAGGCGAATATGTCCCAATTCTCGCGTAGGAACTCTCGTAGTGCGGCGTCCACGGCGGGGTTTAACTGTGCCCCGATGGAGGCTGTTTTTGTAGGGTCCATTGGGTGGACTTGGAATTTGACTATTTTATCTGTTGGTTTAAAAGAGGTGGACTTGGATCTCTTATCGAGTATCACGTCGTCCCTGTCCACTGTGGAGCGTAGCATGGTTAGTTCCTCGGCCGAGAGGGCTTTGGATAATGCCTCGAGGGCCAGTGCGGCTGTTTTGTTTTCGGCGCGGAGTGCTGTGTCCGGATCACTAGCGAGGGTGATGATTCTCTTGGGCCCGGGCATTTTGAGCTTCATGTACCCATAATGGGGTACGGCTTGGAAGATCGTGAACGCCTCACGTCCTAAAAGGGCGTGGTATCCACTGCTGAACAGGGCCACTTGAAATGTAATTTCTTCGGACCTATAATTCTCTGGCGTACCGAATACCACATCTAGTGTGATTTTCCCAGCGCATCGTGCCTCCCGACTGGGTATGATTCCCCTGAAAGTTGTGCTACTTTTCTCAATGCGGTTCCAGTCTATTTCCATTTTTTGAGGAGTTTCCTCATAAATGAGGTTTAATCCGCTGCCACCGTCCATGAGTACTTTGGTGAGTCGAAAGCCGTCCACAATTGGACTGAGGACCAGTGCAGCTGGTGCTCGGGATGTTCGGAATTTAGGTTCGTCACTGGCATTGAAGGTAATAGCCGTGTCACTCCATGGATTTATCGCTGCTACGTGGCAGATTTCGGCCATGCTGCGGAGTGTTCGCTTGCGCCTACTATTTGACGCAAAGGTCTCAAAGACTGTTAACACCGTATTGTTATCCACGGGATGGTGCTCTATGGCATTTGGGATAAGAAGATCCTCACCACTTTTGGCCACCTGCCGGAGTATCCAACATGCTCTAAGGCTGTGTGTTGGTATTGTATCCGTTGTACTATGAATTTTGCAGGGTCCGTTAAGCCATCCCTCCAGTATGGTTCCATGCCCTATAGAGGGTTTTTGTTTCTTTGCAACTAGCTCGGGTGTCTTATGATAGTGCACCCTTTTACTTCGGACTGGGTGTATATTCGGAGCTGGATTATCCCAAAATTTCGTTTCGGTTTTCCAGGCGCTTTCCATCGCACAGTACTTTCGTACTATGGACGCCAAGTCAGCGAAGTGTGATATGTCACGGTGACTTAAGGCGTTAAGGATTCCCTTGTCTCTGCAATTATTGCAGAAAAGTGAGACTGCATCTTCCTCGCGATAGTCTTTAACCTTGTTCATGACAAGTAGGAATCTGGCCCAATAATGATGTACTGTTTCATGGGGCTCTTGCCTGATGTGGGAAAGATCGTTTATGTCTGGGTGGGTGGGTGGATTTGAGTCCGAACCCCTACCCGATCTAAGACCCAGGGGCCGAGGAGTTTCCAATCTTGGAAGTTCGGGTTCCGGAGTGTTACCCGATAAGTCTGGCCCGCTGCCTGATTCTAGGTTCAGGGCTTGGGTGATGTCCTCCCCTAAGTGGGTATCCGACTCGGAGAGCTCACGAATCCGGACATAGTTAGTCCTCAAAATAGAGGAAGAGTTGCCGCATTGTTCCTCCACTACCGCAACGTGATGGGTGACCGATGGAGAGTTAATCTCCCTTTGATCGGGTTTAAGCCCAATCCGATCATAGTCCGTAGTGACTCCCAAGGCGGCGATGCGATCCAAGAGTTCATTTAGGGAAGAGAGCTCCATTGGACCCATCTGCTCAGCGACTTCCGAGCCGACATGGAGGCTGTTTTTGATGACCCGATAAATCATTGTCGGTGCAGCGGCCGAACGGGCAGTCATGACGAAACTGCCTAGCCGGAGAGTTTGGCCGACAGCCAGAGCTACCCCGGCGGTAATGTTGCTTTTAACAACGAGACAAGGCATCCTTCCTTACGACGACGTCACAGAGGAACTCTGAATGAAAGCACCACTATCGGTGTCAAAACCGACGGATCTCGGGTATGGGGTCCCCAACTATGCGTCTAAGGCGGATGGTAACAGGAGGCAGGGGACACGATGTTTTACCCAGGTTCGAGCCCTCTTGATGGAGGTAAAACCCAACGTCCTACTTGATTTATTCTTGATGATATAAGTGTTACAAGAGTTGATATACCACGAGATCGAAGAGGCTAAACCCTAGAAGCTAGCCTATGGTATGATTGTATGTTGTCCTACGGACTAAAACCCTCCGGTTTATATAGACACCGGAGGGGGCTAGGGTTACACAAGGTCGGTTACAAAGGAGGAGATATACATATCCGTATTGCCTAGCTTGCCTTCCACGCCAAGTAGAGTCCCATCCGGACACGATACGAAGTCTTCAATATTGTATCTTCATAGTCCAACAGTCCGGCCAAAGGATATAATCCGGCTGTCCGGATACCCCCTAATCCAGGACTCCCTCATGCCTCCCAAAATGTTTTTATCTCTCAATTTTTGCTTTGAGCTCTGTCACCTCTACAAATCCCAAAGGATATAATCCGGCTAGGGATAACTTATTTTAGTGTTGATATTTTGAAAGACATGGTTTCTTGGTGATATGCTTGAGTATTGATGTCCTCATGTCAAATTATAGACTATTACTTTGAATCATTCAAGTCCAAATGTCCATGCTACAAAAGAAAAGAGTATATGATGAATATGATAGGTTGCATTCCACAACAAAAATTCTGTTTTAAGTTGCTACTTTATCATGATAAGTTTTATGAGAAAGAGTTGATGTTATGATGCCAGGAAAAGTGATTGAAATTATCATTGATCAAACTTATGCACTTTGCTAGCATTCACACTTCACAAATTATTTCTTTTATCATTTACCTACTCAAGGATGAGTAGGAACTAAGCTTGGGGATGCTGATACGTCTCCAACGTATCAATAATTTATGAAGTATTCTTGCCATGTTTACAACAATTTTATATGGTTTTGGTATGATTTGCATGGAACTAACCCGGACTGACGCTGTTTTCAGCAGAACTACCGTGGTGTTGTTTTTTGTGCAGAAATGAAAGTTCTCCAAATGAGCTGAAACTTTTTGATGTTTTTTTGGAACAAAAGAGACCCCCTAAGCTTCGTGGGAGGGCCAAAAGAGCCACGAGGAGGGCACAACCCACCAGGGCGCGCCTGGTGGGCCTTGCTTGCCCCGGTGGGTTGTGCTCACCTCGAGGCCCATCTTAGCGTGAAACCAATGCCAAAAATTCCTACAAATAGAGAAACCATCAGAAATAACCCTAGATCAGATGTTTCACCGTCGCAAGGCTCTACAGCCACCGAAAACCAATCTAGACCCCGTTCCGACACCCTACCGGAGGGGGAATCATATCTGGTTGCCATCTTCATCATCCCGGCAACCGCCATGATGAGGAGGGAGTAGTCCACCCTTGGGGCTGAGGGTTTGTACCACTAGCTATGTGTTTAATCTATCTATCTCGTGTTCTTGAGATGGCACGATCTTGATGTATCGCGGGCTTTGTTAATATAGTTGGATCATATGGTGTTTTCCCCTCTCTATCTTGTTGTGATGGATTTAGTTTTTCCCATTGAGATTTCGTTGTTATTGGATTGAATACTTTTATGGATTCGAGAGCACTTGATATATGTCTTGCAAATGAATACTCGTGATGACAATGGGGTATTATTTTGATTCACTTGATATATGTTTTGGTACTCAACTCGCGGATTCCCGAGGTGACATTGGGGTAATCTACACATAGGGGTTGATGCACGTTCTTGTCTTTGTTTCTCTGGTAGAAATCTTGGGGCACTCATTGAAGTTCTTTGTGTTGGATTGAGTATTATGAATCTAAAATTATTTGGTGTTATTTAGGATGAAATCTTGGATAGATCGATCGGAAAGAATAGCTTCGAGGTGGTTTCGTACCCTACAAACAATTTCTTCTTATGTTCTCTAGATAGGAACTTTGGAGTGATTCTTCATTGCACTTTGAGGGGTGGTTACATGATCCAATTATATTAGCACTATTGAGAGATTGCACTAGCGAAAGTACGGACCCTAGGCCTCATTTTCAAGCATTGCAATACCTTTTTGTGCCCATTTACTATTTTCTACCTTGCTGTTTTTGTTTATTCAGATTGTAAAAATATATTTCTACCACAAATATTACACTTCTATCACCATCTCTTCGTTGAACTAGTGCACCTATACAAATTACCATTGTATTTGGTGTGTTGGAGACACAAGAGACTTTTTATTATTTGGTTGCAGGGTTGTTTGAGAGAGACCATCTTCATCCTACACCTCCCACGGATTGATAAACCTTAGGTCATCCATTTGAGGGAAAATTGCTACTGTCCTACAAAACTCTGCGCTTGGAGGCCCAACACGTGTCTACTAGAATAAAGTTGTGTAGTAGACATCAGACAACACTAAGAACAAATAGAACTCCCTGGTTGACCTCGCCTCGGCCATTATCGACCCGTACTACATGAAGATGAAGGATGAGAGCAAGAAGGACAAGATCACCTGGCATAGTGCCTGGGATCAGAGACTGGATGAAGAACATGTCAAGTACGCGGCCAAGGATGCGTACACAAGCTACAAGATGTACCGGCAGATCATTGACATGTGGAAGTGTCTTCGTCCTGCCCCGGACGAGGGATCGAGCCATAGAGCAGTAGCGGGGGTGTCACAAGAAGTAAATGACTAGATGATTGTTTCTCCTAGTTTAGTATGCATGCAATTGTTTATTGAGGTGTGTGCAAATGATTTGTATAGTCACTTATGTAATTGGATGTTTATTTTAGTTACATATATATATATATGTGTGTGTTGTTCTTCTATAGACAGGGCAAATCACACGGCTTATTAGCAGCAATCGTCTCTGTTATTATTGGTCTTCGCACACATTTTTGATCATGGACCTGTTTGCTGCGTATCACACACATCTTGTTCAGTTGAACTATTTATGTTGTCTTGGCTTGTCGCAAACAGTTCATCCAAGTGAATTGTATGCCCTCCATTGCACACACCTTGATCTGGCTGACTGTTTCTATTGTGTTGCCTAATCACATACAGTTCATCCCAGTGAACTGTATGCCATATATCGCACACACCCTCATCTAGCTGACCGTTTCTGTTGTTCTGGATCACCGCAAACAGTTCGTATGGATTAAAGGTATGCCATACATCGCGCACGCAACTCTGATTTGAATCGTGTTTGATGTGCGCGATTGCAAATGGTTCATCTCATTTTTGATGGTTTTCTTACACCACTATTTGTGATTAATGCATCGCACACAGTTTCGTCAAGGGTCTCTGATTGGACTGACGTGTTTGGACAATCCTGTAGTAGTGGAAGAAGGACTTGGAAAAGAGTCATGAAGAGAAGTCCACACTTGACATTATTTTGAGTCGACAAATATCCCCCAATGACAAGGGTGGACTTGGATTCAACTCCAAAAGGAAGAAAAAGTCCAAGATCAGCAAGAAGAAGGGCCAAGAACAAGTCAAGAATTCGGCCAAGATTATTTGCTTCAAGTGCAAGGTTGAAGGGAATCATGTTAGATCTTGCCCATTGAAGTAGAATCCCATTAGTGACACAACAAGGGAAGAGGCCTCAAGTCCAAACTCAAGTTGAAGAACGGCCACTTCCCAAGAAGACTCAAGTTAATGCTTCTCAAGTTGAGAAATCAAATGAGAAGAGAGTGAAGAGTAGATGTTTCTACCAATGTCGTGAGAAGGGCCACCTTGCTTCTTCATGCACTAATGGTACCCTATCCAACCCTATTTTAATTGATAATATTTATTGTCTTTGGAAGGATAAGGTTGGCAATGTGTTTGCCAAGTTTGTTGGTACTCAAAGTGGTGTCAAGTAAAGAACCATTTGGTAGCCAAGCCTATTGTGACTAACCTCTTAGTACCCAACTTGGTTGGGGACCAAAAAGCTCAAACTTGATCAGTAGGTGTTGTTGGAGGTCATTGGCCACTTGGCTACATTATGAAGAATTAAGGGGTCTTGATCATTCATATTGTCTCAAGCCAAGTAACTTGGATTATCAAGTTTCTATCTTATATCCAATGTGCCTCCTTGCGGTAACTTGTACTTAAATTGGTTACATTGAAAGTTACTTGCCTCTTTGAATGTTTTGGTTTTGTACCTTGCATGTGTTTGTATATGTTGTGCTTCCAATTTTCGTATCTTGAGAAATCAAGTATGTGTATGCTGGTTTGCACATCATGTACGTGTGAGTCATGTGTTGAGCCTTTTTGCATCTTGTTTTTATCATAGTTGGCTCTTGTGAGAGATTAATGGAGCATCCCTTTTTGGGGGAGTTGCGCCTTGTGCACTTCACGATCCTACAAATGTGTGTACATGAGGAATACCACCCAGTATTGATATACAAGATCATCTAGTCTCTATGTGGTATGTTGTCTCATGACAAATTCAAATTCCAAATGGTCCATTAATTATCTCGTGTTGGATGTTATTTGCCTCTTGTTAAGAATTTAGGGTATCACATTATGGGGGAGTAATATGCTATGTGTATATTACAAGCCTAGAAAAATGTGTACATTTGAGGTATTGCTACTTAGACTTGATATTGTAAATTATCTTATTCCTAGCTAGCATGTTAGCTCTACAAGTTGCAATTTGCTTTTGTGTTTGGTGTGAAGATGATGTTGGATATCTTTTCTATCTACCACCAGGAATTATTTCTAAATACTTATTGTCTCTTGACAATTGGTACTCATTTATGTGGTAGAAATTGTTGATCATCTTTACATTGGCTTTTGTTAATTTCCTTATAACTTGCCAAGGAATGTGTCAACTCCCGTTGTCTTCTGTGCCACTTGTGGATCTTATTATTTTCTTGATCTTGTCTAGTGTTTCTCTAGATGTAGTGAAAGTAGTGATCCCATCTTGTACATTTTGTATCCAAATCAAGATTCTCTATAATGCACAACTCCTGGGGGAACTATCCTATTTTCTTTAGAACACTCATCTTATGATCCTCATCAAGTGTCTGGTGATGGAAGGCAAGCCTTTTCTTTTTGGTACTTTATACCATCATGAGTTATGTAGAGGTTTTTTTGGAACCTTCCTCTCTTTTGGGAGTTTGATATCTTTCAATTATTATGTATCAATGGAAATATCTTTCCTTGATGTATCTTTTAATTGATATCCTTCAAGTGTTAATTTCTTCTTATGATATCTTAGTTTCCACTTGGTGTCTTTTTGATTGATACGTTATCAATCATGTGTTGATTTGGTTCTTGAAAGTCTTAAGCATGCATATTTACTATATGTACTTCCTTTGGCTTGTTTTGTTTCTTTGACCCAATATATGGGGGAAACTCCACCATGTCACATTTTGACTAAGATGTGCATGAAATTTAATTTCATATCTATTTGCACATATTTATGCGGGGTTTGTCCTATGTATTTTTGGTTCTCTAACTCTTTGGTCCCATTGAGTTTGGGTACCATATTGTTTGTGATGATTGTTCTAGGAAAAATTGGAGATGCATTGGATGCTCAACTCACTCACAAGGAAGGTGGTGTCACCATATGCTTATCGGAGTCAATCTAGGATGATCAATGATCCATTATCTACTACATCATTCCAATGCAATCACGGTAACAAGTATCTAGTTCATGCATACATTTCTTGCATTGAACCTTGTGTAGGTTGCTTCATGGCATTAATTTCTTGATTCACTATTGTGATTCTTATTTCCTTTATCAAGTCATCCCAACAATGATATCTTTTTGTTAGTTGTGATGTCCTTGATGTTCATGTGGTTGGAGTTTGTTAATACACAATAAGATAATATTAAGCCATGTGATATGCTTTCAAGCAAACATCTCATTGGTATAGTTTATGACTCCATTTGGATATCTTATTCTTTGCATTTGTAACTATTTTGTGTGTACATCCTTCTTACTGGATTGACATCATCATGATTTTCATCTACCTAGATTCTTATAAGCTTGAGAGAAGTTACATCTATAGTTTATATTCTTATTCTTTTACATACACCTCCTCAATTTCTTTTTATTTCTTTGGTGGTTGTGTGAAAGGATTTGACTTGAGTGCGGGTCTTGTATCTTTGCATCTTGATGCACTCTTTTGTGGTGAAGATTGTTGACCTCATGCTTGTCTTGACAGGCCTATTATTTCCTATATTCACCATGGGTTGTCACAACCTTTGGTTTTTAATTTTCTTATTAGTGAGCTTGTGAAGCCATTTGCTAATTGTGTGGGTGTGTGTGTGGGAAGGACATGTTGTGCATCTTGTGTCTCATTTCATTAAGACTATGTTGATGCTTAATGCTCACCCTTATATTAGTCCTATCAAGTGCTTTGCCATGACTCGCTGATACATCTCTAACATATCTATAATTTTTGATTGTTCCATGCTATTATATTATCTGTTTCGCATGTTTAATGGGCTTTATTATACACTTTTATATTATTTTTGGGACTAACCTACTAACCCAAGGCCCCGTACAAATTGTTGTCTTTTTTCCTATTTCAGTGTTTCGCAGAAAAGGAATATCAAACGGAATGAAACCTTCGGGAGAGTTATTTTTGGAAAAAACATGATCCAGGGGACTTGGAATAGACGTCAAGAAAAAAGCGAGGCGGCCACAAGGCAGGGAGGCGGGCCTGCCCCCTAGGCGCGCCCCCACCCTCGTGGGCCCCTCGCGGCTCCACCGACCTACTTCTTCCTCCTATATATATCCATATACCCCGAAAACATCCAGGAGCACCACGAAACCCTATTTCCACCGCCGCAACCTTCTGTACCCAAGAGAACCCATCTTGGAGCCTTTTCCGGAGCTCCACCGGAGGGGGAATCGATCACGGAGGGCTTCTACATCAACACCATAGCCTCTCTGATGATGTGTGAGTAGTTTGCCATAGACCTTCGGGTCCATAGTTATTATCTAGATGGCTTCTTCTCTCTCTTCGGATCTCAATACAAAGTTCTCCTCGATCTTCTTGGAGATCTATTCTATGTAATTCTTTTTGCGGTGTGTTTGTCGAGATCCGGTGAATTGTGGGTTTATGATCAAGTTTATCTATGAACAATATTTGATTCTTCTCTAAAATCTTTTATGTATGATTAGTTATCTTTGCAAGTGTCTTCGAATTATCAGTTTGGTTTGGCCTACTAGATTGATCTTTCTTGCAATGGGAGAAGTTCTTAGCATTGGGTTCAATCTTGCGGTGTCCTTTCCCAGTGACAGCAGGGGCAGCAAGGCACATATTGTATTGTTGCCATTGAGGATAAAAAGATGGGGTTTATAGCATATTGCTTGAGTTTATCTCTCTACATCATGTCATCTTGCCTAATGCATTACTCTGTTCTTATGAACTTAATACTCTAGATGCAAGCTGGATAGCTGTCGATGTGTGGAGTAATAATAGTAGATGCAGAATCGTTTCGGTCTACTTGTCGTGGACGTGATACCTATATACATGATCATGCCTAGATATTCTCATAATTATGCACTTTTCTATCAATTGCTCGACAGTAATTTGTTCACCCACCATAATACGTATGCTATCTTGAGAGAAGCCACTAGTGAAACCTATGGCCCCCGGGTCTACCTTTTATCATATAAGTTTCCATTCTATTTTACTTTGCAATCTTTACTTTCAATCTATATCATAAAAATACCAAAAATATTTATCTTATTATCTCTATCAGATCTCACTCTCGTAAGTGACCGTGAAGGGATTGACAACCCCTTTATCGCATTGCTTGCGAGGTTCTTATTTGTTTGTGCAGGTATGAGGGACTTGCGTGTAGTCTCCTACTGGATTGATAACTTGGTTCTCAAAAACTTAGGGAAATACTTACGCTACTTTGCTCCATCACCCTTTCCTCTTCAAGGGAAAACCAACGCAATGCTCAAGAGGTAGCAAGAAGGATTTCTTGCGCCGTTGCCGGGGAGATCTACGCACAAGTCAAGACATACCAAGTACCTATCACAAACTCGTATCCCTCGCATTACATTATTTGCCATTTGCCTCTCGTTTTCCTCTCCCCCACTTCACCCTTGTCATTTTATTCTCCCTCTTTCCTGCTCGCCTCTTTTTTGTTTGCCTCTTTTTGCTTGCCTCTTTCCGCCATCATGTCTGAAATTGTGGAGGTTATCGTTGATAAGGATAGTGGTAATAACATGGAAAACTTTGATGCTTTGGTTGATCCTCATGAAGAACCCACTATCTTACACACTAAAAAGTTTCGAATTGGTAGTGGTAATATTATTGGAAAAGGAGTAATTCAAGATTTCTTTACTTGTGTTGGTGCTTTACCTACTATGGAAGGGTCTATTCTCCATAGAACTAGTAGTTTTGCGGATGCTATATCTTTGCTCATAGTCGAACTTGAAAGACAATTTATTCATATGCACCCTTGCATCCAAAGGATTTTTCTAGAATTTTCTAATGTTGAGCATTCTTCTGTTAAGCAAACAACTACCATCTTTTTAGCTCATGAGTTCAAATTCATTATAAAAGAAGCCAATGAATTTTTTGCGCATTATAGGGTGGACGCCGGCCGTCCTCCCATAGAAGCAATCCTTTTTTATCAAGAATAAATAATGCGCTTACGATCTTTAGATCATGTTGCTTTTAATGAAAACCTTAGAAAGAAGGTTCCTACCAATGTTCTTGTTGACAGGATCTCTGAACTTAATGATAATTTTTGCTATCCAAAATAATGGGTTGGGTTTTTCCCTTGAACAAAGGCTCATGACTTTTTTCCAAAATAATTCTTATAATGATGAATTGGTTGTGCAATATGAGGGGCCAAAGGAGGAACCAATACCTCCCGAGCTTGATCTTGGGGACTTTTGTCCCATTAAATTTAGCCCTTTTGATTACTTTTTCTTGCCACAAATAAAACTTGCTGCGGAACGTAGGGAGTATGAGATAATTTTTCGCGATTTACCTTATCATTATCATGGCAACACCTAGATCTATTCTTGCTTTTATGCCTAGCTAGGGGCGTTAAACGATAACGCTTGTTGGGAGGCAACCCAATTTTACTTTTGTTTCTTGCTTTTTGGTTCTGTTTAGTACGAAATAATTCATCTAGCCTCTGTTTAGATGTGGTTTTATGCTTTTAATTAGTGTTTGTGCCAAGTAGAACCTTTGGGAAGACTTGGGGGGAGTTTTTGCGATCTTGCTGTAAAAAACAGAAACTTTAGCGCTCACGAGATTTGCTGCTATTTTTACTGGAGAGTGCGATTAGGTTCATTCTTTTTGCAGATGATTAATAGACAAATTCCTAACGTTCACCAATTTATTTTATAATTTTTGGGGTTACATAAGTATTCGAAACCTACAGATTACTACAGACTGTTCTGTTTTTTGACAGATTCTGTTTTTTGTGTGTTGTTTGCTTATTTTGATGAATCTATGGCTAGTATCAGAGAGTATGAACCACAGAGAAGTTGGAATACAGTAAATTTAACACCAATATAAATAAAGAATTAGTTCATTATAGTACCTTAAGTGGTGGTTTGTTTTCTTTTACTAACGGAGCTCATGAGATTTTCTGTTGAGTTTTGTGTTGTGAAGTTTTCAAGTTTTGGGTAAAGATTTGATGGACTATGGAATAAGGAGTGGCAAGATCCTAAGCTTGGGGATGTCCAAGGCACCCCAAGGTAAAATTAAAGGAAAAACAAAAGCCTAAGCTTGGGGATGACCCGGAAGGCATCCCCTCTTTCGTCTTCTTCCATCGGTAACTTTACTTGAGGCTATATTTCTATTCACCACATGATATGTGTTTTGCTTGGAGCGTCTTGTATGATTTGAGTCTTTGCTTTTTAGTTTACCACAATCATCCTTGCTGTACACACCTTTTGGGAGAGACGCACATGAATTGGAATTTATTAGAATACTCTATGTGCTTCACTTATATCTTTTGAGCTAGATAATTTTGCTCTAGTACTTCAATTATATCTTTTAGAGCACGGTGGTGTTTATATTTTATAGAAATTATTGATCTATCATGCTTCACTTATATTATTTTGAGAGTCCTTTAGAACATCATGGTAATTTGCTTTGGTTATGAAGTTAGTCCTAATATGATAGGCATCCAAGATGGGTATAATAAAAACTATCATAGAAAGTGCATTGAATATTATGAGAAGTTTGATACTTGATAATCGTTTTGAGATATAAAGATGGTGATATTAGAGTGTGCTAGTTGAGTAGTTGTGAATTTGAGAAATACTTGTGTTGAAGATTGCAAGTCCCGTAGCATGCACATATGGTAACCGTTGTGTAACAAATTTGAAACATGAGGTGTTCTTTGATTGTCTTCCTTATGAGTGGCGGTGGGGGACAAGCGATGGTATTTTTCTACCAGTCTATCCCCCTAGGAGCATGCGCGTAATGCTTGGTTTTTTATGACTTGTATATTTTTGCAATAAGTATGTGAGTTCTTTATGACTAATGTTGAGTCCATGGATTATACGCACTCTCACCTTTCCATCATTGCTAGCCTCTTCGGTACCGTGCATTGCCCTTTCTCACCTTGAGAGTTGGTGCAAACCTCGCCGGTGCATCCAAACCACGTGATATAATACGCTCTATCACACATAAACCTCCTTATATATTCCTCAAAACAGCCATCATACCTACCTATTATGGCATTTCCATAGCCATTCCGAGATAAATTGTCATGCAACTTTCCACCGTTTCATTTATGACATGCTTCATCATTGTCATATTTCCTTGCATAATCATGTAGTTCACATCGTATTTGTGGCAAAGCCACCATGCATAATTTTTCATACATGTCACTCTTGATTCGTTGCCCTTCCCGGTACACCACCGGAGGCATTCATATAGAGTCATATTTTGTTCTAGTATCGAGTTGTAATCATTGAGTTGTAAATAAATAGAAGTGTGATGATCATCATTAATAGAGCATTGCCCCAAATAAAAAAAATAGAAAGGCCAAATAAAAAATAAAGGCCCAAAAAAAGAAAAAAAAGGGACAATACTACTATCCTTTTTTCCACACTTGTGCTTCAAAGTAGCACCATGATCTTTATGATAGAGAGTCTCTTGTTTTGTCACTTTCATATACTAGTGGGAATTTTTCATTATAGAACTTGGCTTCTATATTCCATCAATGGGCTTCCTCAAATGCCCTAGGTCTTCGTGAGCAAGCAAGTTGGATGCACACCCACTTAGTTTCTTTTGTTGAGCTTTCATACATTTATAGCTCTAGTGCATCCGTTTTGGATGTTTAATGAGCTTTATTATACACTTTTATATTATTTTTGGGACTAACCTACTAACCCAAGGCCCAGTGCAAATTGCTATTTTTTGCCTATTTCAGTGTTTCGCAGAAAAGGAATATTAAACGGAATCCAAACGGAATGAAACCTTCCGGAGAGTTATTTTTGGAACAAACGTGATCCAGGGGACTTGGAGTATACGTCAAGAAAGAAGCGAGGCGGCCAGGAGGCAGGGAGGCACGCCTGCCCCCTGGGCGCGCCCCCACCCTCGTGGGCCCCTCGCAGCTCCACCGACCTACTTCTTCCTCCTATATATATGCATATACCCCGAAAACATCCAGGAGCACCACGAAAGCCTATTTCCACCGCCGCAACCATCTGTACCCAAGAGATCCCATCTTGGGGCCTTTTTCGGAGCTCCGCCGGAGGGGGAATCGATCACGGAGGGCTTCTACGTCAACACCATAGCCTCTCCGATGATGTCTGAGTAGTTTAACACAGACCTTCGGGTCCATAGTTATTAGCTAGATGGCTTCTTCTCTCTCTTTGGATCTCAATACAAAGTTCTCCTCGATCTTCTTGGATACCTATTCTATGTAATTCTTTTTGCGGTGTGTTTGTCGAGATCCGATGAATTGTGGGTTTATGATCAAGTTTATCTATGAACAATATTTGATTCTTCTCTGAAATGTTTTATGTATGATTGGCTATCTTTGCAAGTCTCTTCTAATTATCAGTTTGGTTTGGCTCGACAGTAATTTGTTCACCCACCATAATACTTATGCTATCTTGAGAGAAGCCACTAGTGAAACCTATGGCCCCCGGGTCTTCCTTTTATCATATAAGTTTCCAATCTATTTTACTTTGCAATCTTTACTTTCAATCTATATCATAAAAATAACAAAAATATTTATCTTATTATCTCTATCAGATCTCACTCTCGTAAGTGATCGTGAAGGGATTGACAACCCCTTTATCGTGTTGGTTGCGAGGTTCTTATTTGTTTGTGCAGGTACGAGGGACTTGCGTGTAGTCTCCTACTGGATTGATACCTTGGTTCTCAAAAACTGAGGGAAATACTTATGCTACTTTGATGCATCACTCTTTCCTCTTCAAGGGAAAACCAACGCAGTGCTCAAGAGGTAGCACTCACACACATCTGTTTTGGTTGACCCTACTTTTAAGTTGCCTTTTTTACTTGTTGCTCAACCATTTGTTTGTTTCAAGTGCTAGGCTTACTTTCGTATCTATGCTCGCTTGCATTTGTTTTGTGTTTTTTTACAGATTTTGGGGGAGTGATGATCCTATTTTGTGCATGTTGTATCCAAATACAAAACTAAATAATGCACAAATCATGGGGAGCTTCTCTATGTTCCTTAGAACACTCCATGCTAATATCATAATATCCTTTTGTCTGTTTGGCTCGTCGGATCTTTTGATTGCTTGTTTCTATTGATATCTTTCGATTTCTTGCTTCACTCTTTGGTATATCTTTGTTCCATATCATCCTTTTGCAATCTTTTGGATCCTCAATATAGTTTGTATTCCTCCAACCTTTTATCATTGGATATGTGTATTTCATTCCACTCTTTTTGGAGAAATACACACTTGGAGGAACACATATTATTTTTGTTGGGCAACGTAGTAATTTCAAAAAAAAAAAATCCTACGCACACGCAAGATCATGGTGATGGCATAGCAACGAGAGGGGAGAGTATTGTCCATGTACCCTCGTAGACCGTAAGCGGAAGCGTTATGACAACGCGGTTGATGTAGTCGTATGTCTTCACGATCCGACCGATCCAAGTACCGAACGTACGACACCTCCGAGTTCAGCACATGTTCAACTCGATGACGATCCCCGGGCTCCGATCCAGCAAAGCTTCGGGGATGAGTTCCGTCAGCACGACGGCGTGGTGACGATGATGATGCTCTACCGGCGCAGGGCTTCGCCTAAACTCCGCGATGATATGACCGAGGTGGAATATGGTGGAGGGGGGCACCGCACACGGCTAAGGAACGATCCGTAGATCAACTTGTGTTGTCTTGGGGTGTCCCCTGCCCCCGTATATAAAGGAGCAAGGGGGGAGGGGCCGGCCGGCCTAGGAGGGGCGCGCCAAGGGGAGTCCTACTCCCACCGGGAGTAGGACTCCCTCCTTCCTTATTGGAGTAGGAGAAGGGGGGAAAGAGGGGGAGAGGAGGAAGGAAAGGGGGGCCGCACCCCTTGTCCAATTCGGACCAGAGGGGGGCTGCGCGCCTCCTTCCTTTCGGCCTCTCTCCTCTATTCCCGTATGGCCCAATAAGGCCCATATACTCCCCGGCGAATTCCCGTAACTCTCCGGTACTCCGAAAAATACCCGAATCACTCGGAACCTTTCCGAAGTCCGAATATAGTCGTCCAATATATCGATCTTTACGTCTCGACCATTTCGAGACTCCTCGTCATGTCCCCGATCTCATCCGGGACTCCGAACTCCTTCGGTACATCAAAACTCATAAACTCATAATATAACTGTCATCGAAACCTCAAGCGTGCGGACCCTACGGGTTCGAGAACAATGTAGACATGACCTAGAACTATTCTCGGTCAATAACCAATAGCGGAACCTGGATGCTCATATTGGCTCCCACATATTCTACGAAGATCTTTATCGGTCAAACCGCATAACAACATACGTTGTTCCCTTTGTCATCGGTATGTTACTTGCCCGAGATTCGATCGTCGGTATCCAATACCTAGTTCAATCTCATTACCGGCAAGTCCCTTTACTCGTTACGTAATGCATCATCCCGCAACTAACTCATTAGTCACATTGCTTGCAAGGCTTATAGTGATGTGCATTACCGAGAGGGCCCAGAGATACCTCTCCGACAATCGGAGTGACAAAACCTAATCTCGAAATACGCCAACCCAACATGTACCTTTGGAGACACCTGTAGTACTCCTTTATAATCACCCAGTTACGTTGTGATGTTTGGTAGCACCTAAAGTGTTCCTCCGGTAAACGGGAGTTGCATAATCTCATAGTTACAGGAACATGTATAAGTCATGAAGAAAGCAATGGCAACATACTAAACGATCAAGTGTTAGGCTAACGGAATGAGTCATGTCAATCACATCATTCTCCTAATGATGTGATCCCATTAATCAAATGACAACTCTTTTGTCCATGGCTAGGAAACATAACCATCTTTGATAAATGAGCTAGTCAAGTAGAGGCATACTAGTGACACTATGTTTGTCTATGTATTCACACATGTATTATGTTTCCGGTTAATACAATTCTAGCATGAATAATAAACATTTATCATGAAATAAGGAAAAAAATAATAACTTTATTATTGCCTCTAGGGCATATTTCCTTCAGTCTCCCACTTGCACTAGAGTCAATAATCTAGTTCACATCGCTATGTGATTTAACACCAATATTCACATCTGCATGTGATTAATACCCATAGTTCACATCATCATGTGATCAACACCCAAAGGGTTTACTAGAGTCAATAATCTAGTTCACATCGCTATGTGATTAACACCCAAAAGAGTACTAAGGTATGATCATGTTTTGCTCGTGAGAGAAGCTTAGTCAACGGGTCTGTCATATTCAGAGCCGTATGTATTTCGCAAATATTCTATGTCCACAATGCTCTGCACGAAGCTACTCTAGCTAATTGCTCCCACTTTCAATATGTATCCAGATTGAGACTTAGAGTCATCTGGATTGGTGTAAAAGCTTGCATCGTTGTAACTTTCATGACGGGCTCTTTTATCACCTCCATAATCGAGAAACGTCTCCTTAGTCCTCACTAAGGATATTCTTGACCCATGTCCAGTGATCTACTTATTAGATCAAAATTGTATTCCTTTGCCAAATACAGAGCAAGGTATACAATAGGTCTGGTTCATAGCATAGCATACTTTATAGAACCTATGACTAAGGCATAGGGAATGACTTTTCATTCTCTTTCTATTTTCTGCAATGGTCGGGTCTTGAGTCTTACTCAACTTCACACCTTGTAACACAGGCAAGAACTCCTTCTTTGACTGTTCCATTTTGAACTATTTCAGGAAATTTATCAAGGTATGTGCTCATTGAAAAATCTTATCAAGCGTCTTGATCTATCTATATAGATCTTGATGCTCAATGTGTAAGCAGCTTCACCGAGGTCTTGCTTTGAAAAACTCTTATTCAAGTATCCTTTCATGCTATCCAGAATTTCCATATCATTTCCAATTAACAATATGTCATCCACATATAATATTAGAAATGCTACAGAGCTCCCACTCACTTTCTTGTAAATACATGCTTCTTCAAAAGTCTGTATAAAACCATATGCTTTGATCATACTATCAAAGCGTTTATTCCAACTCCGAGATGCTTGCACCAGTCCATAAATGGATCGCCGGAGCTTGCACACTTTGTTAGCATCTTTAGGATTGACAAAAACTTTCTGGTTGCATCATATACAACTCTTCTTTAATAAATCCATTAAGAAATGCAGTTTTGACATCCATTTGTCAGATTTCATAAAATGTGGCAATTGCTAACATGATTCAGCCAGACTTAAGCATCGATACGAGTGAGAAAATCTCATTGTATTCAACATCTTGAACTTGTCGAAAAACCTTTTTGCGACAAGTCGAGCTTTGTAGATAGTGACACTACTATCAACGTCCGTCTTCCTCTTGAAGATCCATTTATTTAACATGGCTTGCTGATCATCGAGCAAGTCAATCAAAGTCCATACTTTGTTCTCATACATGGATCATATCTCAGATTTTATGGCCTCAAGCCATTTCGTGGAATCTGGGCTCATCATCGCTTCCTCATAGTTCGTAGGTTCATCATGGTCTAGTAACATGACTTCCAGAACAGGATTACCGTACCACTCTGGTGCGGATCTTACTCCGGAAGACCTACGAGGTTCTGTAGTAACTTAATTTGAAGTTTCATGATCATCATCATTAACTTCCTCACTAATTGGTGTAGTAGTCACAGGAACAGATTTCTGTGATGAACTACTTTCCAATAAAGGAGCAGGTACAGTTACCTCATCAAGTTCTACTTTCCTCCCACTCACTTCTTTCGAGAGAAACTTCTTCTCTAGAAAGGATCCATCTTAGCAACGAATAACTTGCCTTCGGATCTGTGATAGAAGGTGTACCCAATAGTTACCTTTGGGTATTCTATGAAGACGCACTTCTCCGATTTGGGTTCGAGCTTATCAAGTTGAAAACCTTTTTCATATAAGCATCACAACTCCAAGCTTTAAGAAACGACAGCTTAGGTTTACTGCTAAACCATAGTTCATAAGGCGTCGTCTCAACGGATTTTGATGGTGCCCAATTTAAAGTGAATGCAGCTGTCTCTAATGCATAACCCCAAAACGATAGCGGTAAATCGGTAAGAGACATCATAGATCGCACCATATCCAATAAAGTGCGGTTACGACATTCGGACACACCATAACGTTGTGGTGTTCCAGGTGGCGTGAGCTGTGAAACTATTTCACATTGTTTTAATTGAAGACCAAACTCGTAACTCAAATATTCGTCTCCGCGATCAGATCGCAGAAACTTTATTTTCTTGTTACGATGATTTTTCCACTTCACTCTGAAATTCTTTGAACCTTTCAACTATTTCAGATTTATGTTTCATCAAGTAGATATACCCATATCTGCTCAAATCATCTTGTGAAGGTCAGAAAATAACGATACTTGCCACGAGCATCAACACTCATTGGATCACATACATCGATATGTATTATTTCCAACAAGTCAGTAGCTCGTTCCATTGTTCCGAAGAACGGAGTTTTAGTCATCTTGCCCAAAAAGGCACGGTTCGCAAGTATCAAATGATTCATAACCAAGTGATTCCGAAAATCCATCTTTATGGAGTTTCTTCATGCGCTTTACACCGATATGACCCAAACGGCAGTGTCACAAATAAGTTGCACTATCATTATTAACTTTGCATCTTTTGGCATAAATATTATGAATATGTGTATCACTACGATCGAGATCCAACAAACTATTTTCATTGGGTGTATGACCATCGAAGGTTTTATTCATGTAAACAGAATAACAATTATTCTTTGACTTTAAATGAATAACCGTATCGCAATAAACATGATCAAATCATATTCATGTTCAACGCAAACGCCAAATAACATTTATTTAGTTTTAACACTAATCCCGAAAGTATAGGGAGTGTGCGATGATGATCATATCAATCTTGGAACTATTTCCAACACACATCGTCACTTCACCCTCAACTAGTCTCTGTTTATTCCGTAACTCCTGTTTTGAGTTAGTAATATTTAGCAACCGAACTAGTATCAAATACTCAGGGGCTACTATGAACACTAGTAAGGTACACATCAATAACCTGTATATCAAATATACCCTTGTTCACTTTGCCATCCTTCTTATCCACCAAATATTTAGGGTATTTCCGTTTCCAGTGACCATTTCCTTTGCAGTGTAAGCACTCAGTTTCAGGCTTTGGTCCAGCTGTGGGCTTCTTCGCGGGAGTGACAACTTGCTTGTCATTCTACTTGAAGTTCCCTTTCTATCCCTTTGCCCTTTTCTTGAAACTAGTGGTCTTATCAATCATCAACACTTGATGCTCTTTCTTGATTTCTACCTTCGTCGATTTCAACATCACGAAGAGCTCGGGAATCGTTTTCGTCATCCCTTGCATATTATAGTTCATCACGAAGTTCTACTAACTTGGTGATGGTGACTAGAGAATTCTGTCAATCACTATTTTATCTGGAAGATTAACTCCCACTTGATTCAAGCGATTGTAGTACCCAGATAATCTGAGCACATGCTCACTAGTTGAGCGATTCTCCTCCATCTTTTAGCTATAGAACTTGTTGGAGACTCCATATCTCTCAACTCGGGTATTTGCTTGAAATATTAACTTCAATTCCTGGAACATCTCATATGGTCCATGACGTTCAAAACGTCTTTGAAGTCCCGATTCTAAGCCGTTAAGCATGGTGCACTAAACTATCAAGTAGTCATCATTTTGAGCTAGCCAAACGTTCATAACGTCTGCATCTGCTCCTGCAATAGGTCTGTCACCTAGCGGTGCATTAAGGATATAATTCATCTGTGCAGCAATGAGGATAAACCTCAGATCACGGATCCAATCCGCATCATTGCTACTAACATCTTTCAACACAATTTTCTCTAGGAACATATGAAAGCAACAACGCGAGCTATTGATCTACAACATAATTTGCAAAATACTACCAGGACTAAGTTCATGATAAATTTAAGTTCAATTAATCATATTACTTAAGAACTCCCACTTAGACAGACATCTCTCTAGTCATCTAAGTGATCACGTGATCCAAATCAACTAAACCATGTCCGATCATCACGTGAGATGGAGTAGTTTCAATGGTGAACATCACTATGTTGATCATATCTACTATATGATTCACGTTCGACCTTTCGGTCTCCGTGTTCCGAGGCCACATCTGTATATGCTAGGCTCGTCAAGTTTAACCTAAGTATTCCGCGTGTGCAACTGTTTTGCACCCGTTGTATTTGAACGTAGAGCCTATCACACCCGATCATCACGTGGTGTCTCAGCACGAAGAACTTTCGCAACGGTGCATACTCAGGGAGAACACTTCTTGATAATTTAGTGAGAGATCATCTTATAATGCTACCGTCAATCAAAGCAAGATAAGATGCATAAAGGATAAACATCACATGCAATCAATATAAGTGATATGATATGGCCATCATCATCTTGTGCTTGTGATCTCCATCTTCGAAGCACCGTCGTGATCACCATCGTCACCGGCGCGACACCTTGATCTCCATCGTAGCATCGTTGTCGTTACGCCATTTATTGCTTCTACGACTATCGCTACCGCTTAGTGATAAAGTAAAGTAATTACAGGGCGTTTGCATTTCATACAATAAAGCGACAACCATATGGCTCCTGCCAGTTGCCGATAACTTCGGTTACAAAACATGATCATCTCATACAATAAAATATAGCATCACGTCTTGACCATATCACATCACAACATGCCCTGCAAAAACAAGTTAGACGTCCTCTACTTTGTTGTTACAAATTTTACGTGGCTGCTACGGGCTTAGCAAGAACCGTTCTTACCTACGCATCAAAACCACAACGATAGTTCGTCAAGTTAGTGCTGTTTTAACCTTCGCAAGGACCGGGCGTAGCCACACTCGATTCAGCTAAAGTGAGAGAGACAGACACCCGCCGGTCACCTTTAAGCAACGAGTGCTCGTAGCGGTGAAACCAGTCTCGCGTAAGCGTACGCGTAATGTCGGTCCGGGCCGCTTCATCTCACAATGCCGCTGAACCAAAGTATGACATGCTGGCAAGCAGTATGACTTATATCGCCCACAACTCACTTGTGTTCTACTCGTGCATATAACATCAACGCATAAAACCTAGGCTCGGATGCCACTGTTGGGGAACGTAGTAATTTCAAAAAAAAAATCCTACGCACACGCAAGATCATGGTGATGGCATAGCAACGAGAGAGGAGAGTATTGTCCACGTACCCTCGTAGACCGTAAGCGGAAGCATTATGACAACGCGGTTTATGTAGTCGTACGTCTTCACGATCCGACCGATCCAAGTACCGAACGTACGACACCTCCGAGTTCAGCACACGTTCAGCTCGATGACGATCCCCGGGCTCCGATCCAGCAAAGCTTCGGGGATGAGTTCCGTCAGCACGATGGCGTGGTGACGATGATGATGCTCTACCGGCGCAGGGCTTCGCCTAAACTCCGCGACGATATGACCGAGGTGGAATATGGTGGATGGGGGCACCGCACACGGCTAAGGAACGATCCGTAGATCAACTTGTGTTGTCTTGGGGTGCCCCCTGCCCCCGTATATAAAGGAGCAAGGGGGGAGGGGCCGGCCGGCCTAGGAGGGGCGCGCCAAGGGGAGTCCTACTCCCACCGGGAGTAGGACTCCCTCCTTCCTTGTTGGAGTAGGAGAAGGGGGGAAAGAGGGGGAGAGGAGGAAGGA